>NC_143579.1:206072439-206672439 GCF_048544385.1 Mastigoproctus giganteus
AATGGTTCGTTTTTGACTGATTTTACTTTAAACTGATAAAGTGATCTGCATACAAACTTCTTAGAAGTCCCGAAGTGCATACAACGTTCCTAGAAGTTCCAAAATAAATTTTTGTTCAGTGAATACAAGACAATCTATAAATAGGGTAATGCAACAAGTGGAATGCCAATGCACTACTGTATAGCCCCATCCCCAGAGGGCAAGGTCATAAACCAGCTGCTAATCTGATGCAGGTAATCCGATAAAGCTAAGTCGCCCTTTTCATTTTCTTCAATTCCAAGAATTGGGTTTTTCCGACTACCCAAGCAATTAAGAATGTTTACATAGTTACCAAAATTTGTTCGTTATATTCGATGTGAGAATACACGTAAATGAAAATCATTATAGCTTTTTGCTCGTTGCAGCTGTGATCTTGTTATTTCTGTGCTCATTATAACCAAGTTTGACTGTATTTTTGACAACAGTGACACATCTGATGTAAGTTTAATAAAAGGAAATCACAAAGATATCATATTGAAATTGACGAAAACAGGCCACACTTCTAAATTACATTTGTAAAAAGGGAGTGAGTAATGATACATCTGTAAGTACCCTTTTTATTTGCTTTTTACTTTTTGATTTATATGCATTTTTGTGTTGTTCTCATACGTTAAATATGTATACTCTCTTTTATTTTT
Source organism: Mastigoproctus giganteus (assembly GCF_048544385.1). Lineage (NCBI taxonomy): Eukaryota > Metazoa > Arthropoda > Arachnida > Uropygi > Thelyphonidae > Mastigoproctus > Mastigoproctus giganteus. The sequence goes on from NC_143579.1 coordinate 206,073,117, forward strand.
TCTTTTCTTTTTTCATATTTTCTTTTACTTATCTGTATGTACTTATTCACATTTACTGATTATATCAATACTTTTTTTATGTTTATGGTTATTATGAATAACAAGCATGTCGATAATCCCCTTAGTCCTGTAGTGCTCATTATTACAAAATTCGTCTGTTCATTAGATCATTTCACATGTAATTTTATTTGGCAGTATATTTTTTTAATAAATATACTTTTTGCATACATAATACATTCTAGTAATGTATAAATTAATGAAACAGATTAAATTTTTACCTACGTATTGGAGGTTCCACTGGGCATCATTTTTATTGATATTAAATCTGATAAATGCAGCCAATATTTACAGAAATAAATGCTTACTTTATCAAATATTGCAGATAGCTACCAATAACTTGAACTGATTACTTGCACTTAGGAAAAAATTGAAGGCTTTTAAATTTTTTTTTATATAAATTAATATATAAAATTGTTTTGCAGTGTTCTCAATACAACACACTATATAAACAAACCAAAAGAACATGGTAAAGTAAAAATTTTTGCTTTTGATGTGTGCTTCTGTTAGTCTTGTAATTCTGTAAAATTATGCAGTGTGGACAGCATTGTTAAAAGATGCTGTGTTCATAAGTAACATTGACCATCCATCACACAGTTGTTGCTATTAGTCTCTTCCATACCCAGTAGTGTAAAGGGATGGTTACATTACTAAGAATTTAAGCACTGATGGTGTAAAGATGTGATCATGGAATATGATATTCTATTAGGTTGTATGTGTTGCATTTAATCATTAGAAATTTCTTCATCTGTTTGTATTAAAATTGCAATCACTTCTTTGAATTTATGATTTTTATTCTAAAGCTTGAGTGACAATGGATTTTTCAGATCTTTCTGGGAAAGCTAAGAGTGTGGAAGAATTAGAAGCTGATTTAAAAAGACTAGTACTTGGTGAAAAGGAGAAAAATCAAGATGAAGATAGGTCTGCTTTTAATCGATTGGTAAGAATTTCATTTGTCTAAAATTAGAACCAAAACTGAATTAGTGGTACCGATCTCAGCAATCCTTAATTCTTGCATGCCCATGTTTGTTTTTGTGTAAAAATTTATTAGCACTCTTAACATAATGAAATAGAAATGTCAGGAACTAAATGTTTTAGTGTATTAATGTTAATTGCCTTGGTATTGCTTCATTATTCTCATCTTACTTTTTTATTTTATTATTTTTGTTTGGTATATATTCACATTTTTTTTCCCCCTTCCAATTTTAAAGAGTGAATGTGCTTACACTTCATAGTGTAATTTTCTCGTTACTTCGAAGGAAAGACTGGCCTCGCCACTGCAATTGTAAAGTTGGATACACCCCAAGAATTGATCTTATGCTGCTATCTCTGTTAATTTCAGCAATTATTTTACCTTTTGATAAAGGTGACCTCCCCCCCCCCCCCCATAAAGGTCACGATGCAGCAAGTGGATGTTGCTGAACTGTTAGGCTGTTAATTCATGCTTATTGTGAAGATATTTAATCCCTTCAGCAGTGTGTATGAATAATTGCATTTTTAACATGTGAGTTCTGAGGAATATGTACATATCTTTACACTTGTTTTGGTCAGTTCAAATATTGTATTAGTTTTGTGTGAATTGGCGTAATATTTGAGTGTACATCCCTATAACTTCTCTAGATTTATATTGAGAATCTTTTTTTTTTATATCTCTTCTCTGTTGTGCTGTCTTTTTCATTAAATTTGGAATTTTTTAAACATTTTGCAAATGTCTGGTTATATTTACATTAAATTGGTTGTTAGGCTGTTAATCTATGCTGCATGAAGTGTGTGGAATGCGACGTTCCTCTCATCTCACATGCCTTGTCTTCTGTTATATCTGACTACATATTCATCGTGGTGTAGGGGGTAAAAAGCTAATTAACAATATCCTTAGTGAGGTAGCAAAAAAAGAACAATTTCAGATGATATATATGCAAAATTTTCTGTATTGTAAATGTCAATCCCCCCCTCCCCTCACTCAAGTGGCAGAAAGTGTGATATAATCAGACATTTCCTCTATTAGTAAAATCAACTAGTAAAGGAAATTGGTATAAAACTTTGAAAACACCTACTTTGAAGTAACTGATACTAATGCACAAAACTGAAAGTTGTGAAAAACATCACTGATATCTATCCAGTTTTTTGAGGAGGTCATCTTGGTAATCCTAGAACTATATGGAAATAAATGCAAAAATGGATGTAGCATTTCATAGTGAACAGGATACTATTGTACATGCTGAATATTTATTCATATCATTTATTTAGTATATAATCTTCCTCTGAGTTGTGCTAATTGTGTAGGCACGATTTTCAGAAATTTGTTTCCTGATAACAAAAGTGCAAAAAAAAAAAAAAAAAAAAAAAATGGTTGTGAAAGCAGAAAAACAGCTGGTATTGTTAGTGAAATTGCATGGAGGGGAAAGCTGAGATAGTGATTGAAAATTGTGATGTTTCTGTTTGTTACAGATTGCAGTGGTTAAAATGATTCCAGGCTGTATCCAATTGTGGTGATCTTTCCTAATTAAGGGAGGAGGGGGAAATGAAATCAAAAGTAGCTTGTTTATTGCTACTGTTGGAAGGTGACTCAAATGAGTACAGTACTGGGCATTTTCTTTTGTTCTTTTAAACAACCTGAAAGAATGTGGGATTCTTTTAGGAAAACATTTAGTGTTGATAATGTTCCTATTATGAAAAGCCTAAAAAGTAGCAAGGAGATTGAACATTGGTAGTAATAAGCTGTCATTGTCATCTGATTAATTTTTGTGCTGAAAAAGGAAGTTGTATGCCTTCGAGCAAAAGTTAATGAATATTTTTATTATTATTATTATTAAATTTGTTTATTAAAGTAGCAAGTGTTTGCTTTCACCCCTTTTACACGCCGACCGACTAGAAGGGTGAATTTGGTGAGGATTTACTATCTGCGAGAAGTGCTAAAGGAAAGATAAATTGAAACAATTACAAAAAGCATGCCACCGAACGGGTGCTTGTGTGTGTGTGTGTCAAGAAGTTTATGTATGGGTAATGCACACACATCATTTTTAATACCAAGGTAGTTTTAGTAGTGCATCATTTTAATTATATCTCATATTGTGAATACCTTCACACCGTGTTGCTATGGTATTGCACTACCTCTAATAAGTAACACTTCACCTATGGAGAAGAGTATTGTTATTTATTCACGGTGGTGGTATCTGCCCGGAACTCGGTGTGGTATTCACAATATGAGAAATTGTGTGTGCGCACGCATTACCCATGCATAAGTAAACTACCTCATACTCTGGGGCATTTAGCCAAGAAATATCGTGCTTGCGTATGTGTGTACTGTGTTTTTGGATAAATGTTTAATTAGAATAGTGAGAAAAGCCATAAGTAATTTTCAGCTTATTGAAAAGAACAATAAGTATTCACCTGTGAGTGGCACTGACTTGTAATAGAGTTCACAGTCCAAATTCAGTTTGAAACAAGGCAAATTAATGAATTTTTCTTGAAAAGGAATTGGATTGCAAACTTCTGGTGAAAGTAATCCTAAACAGGCCAAGCAAGATGATAACTCTAGACATATCCTTAGTGATTTGGAAAGTTTGTTCATGTTTCTCTTTTGGCTTGGATAAAACAATTTACTTGTTTCTTTTAAATGTTATAGCACCATTTGAAAATCCAAGCAGATCTTCAATACAGTGTTCCTTCTAATGTTCCTCTCATCCAATTACTGAGGTCAGTACTTATAAATGTGTTGAATAGGATGTGTAAATTTGTGATACAAATTTACACATCTAAAAAGTCCTTTTCCAGCAATAAGTATCACTTTTTTGCTGTAATCCTGTAATATAATATGCAAAATGTCTAGAATCAGTCAAATCAAATGGTACACACAAAGACCTTACTTGAATGCTCACTTGTTTTGATATATTTTTGAATCTGGACTCTAGCATATTGAAGGTGGGTCTTTTACAGGAAACCAGAGCAGAGTAAGATTTAAAGGTTTTTCCTTTTGGATTGTTTTGTATTGCTGATTAGTGTAAAATGATTGGCATATACATAGCAGTGGTTCCCAAACTGTGCACTACAGCAAACTCACAGGAGTGCTGTGGGAAATTTTAAATTTTTGAGGGAAACAGCAATACTCAACATCTGTCGGACACCACATGAACTGCTAGCTTGATGTAGTTCAGTTTCAACATTACTTGTTAAGTTATTTGGACCTAACTACTTAATATATGGAACTGTTATGTATTTCTTTTTGGCCTAGGGGGTGCCGTGAACCGAGAAAGTTTGGGAACCTCAGGCATATAGTTACGGTATCACTGTAGTTTAATAGCACTCATAACAAAGCTTCACGTTATAGAGTTTTCTTGCTGCAGAATTTAGTTATTTTATTTTATTTTATTAAAAATTGACAGTATATCACCAATACTTTTTAAAGCAAACTTATTGTAGGCCATACTCATAATAATGGGCTGAATATAATGAATACAAAAACATGAATAAATTGCAGAACACTTTTTATGACTTCAGCTTGTTTCTAGTCTAATGATTTGATATGATAATATAGTCTTTTTTCCACTTATTTGGAGAGGTCTGGATTTGAATCCTGTTGAATACTTGAGCAATTCTTAAAGGTCTCTATAGTTGAGGCTGTAGTTAGCCACTCTGAAGAAGAGGGTTTAGAATTCTTCATGTACATTATCCTGGGTTTTTCAGTATGCATATTGTGCAAATAAGCCCATAAATGCACTTGTAGAGACATAGTGCATGGTAAAAACCTTATGAACTAGAGCACTGGTGGCCCACTCAGCTCTTATTAGTGGCTGACCTTCTGACATGAAAAAGATAACAAAAAATTAACTGGTTTTAAAAATCAGAAATGAAGCTGGATACAGAAGAGCTTTCCAAAAAAAGGAAAAGTGTCACTTCATGTGTCCCCAAGGGTGTCACCAAATTTTGGCATCATATCAACTAGGGCTTGCAAACCGGTTTTCTAAACCGGTTAAATCCGGTTTTCATATTGAGTTGTTAAAATCGAAACCGAGCTTCTAAAACCGGATTCAAATGTTTTTTTAGTTAGCCCTCGAATATAGTTTTTTGTTACGCACATTTTCTTTTGTTTGTTCGTTTGTCTGGATCGTTCAACTGCTTTGTTTTTTATTTTAAGGTAACGGTATTCATTGACTCTAGACGAATATACGTCTATACAAAATAAAAGGTATATGAATATAAATGTGCATTCAAAAGACAATCATTGGTCGTTAGGTCTTATTGAGATTAATGGTTCACTTGATAGCAGAAGAACTGAGCAAATTGTGGATGGACACTTGAAGGAATTTGGTTTGAACTTGGATGAGGATATTGTTGCCTGCACCACCGATGGAGCAGCAATGATGATTAAGTTTGGCAAGAAAATTACGCCTAATCATCAACAATGTATAGCCCATTGTATACATCTGTCAGTTATAGATGTACTTTATGAAAAAGCAATCAATTATGGTGCCACAGTCTGAGTCTTCCAAAGACAATGAAGAAAATGAAAATAATGAAGAAAGTATGGTGATGAAGAAGTTGAAGAAAGACAGCAAGGCATGCTTTATCAATCCGACTTTACCGATGAGCTCATTTATTTCTTCAATCCGATGGCCAATATTGCACAAACTATTAACAAAGTCAGAAAAATTTGCAAGCTTTTTTGAAAATCGCCTACCAAAAATGACATTACAAAATTTTGTTAAAGCAAAATTTAATGGGAAAGAATATAAACTTATATTAGATTGAAAGACTAGATGGGATAGCACATTCTATATGATTGAGAGATTTTTGAAATTGAAAAATTGCATTCCAAATTTTCTATGTGCAGTACTGTCAACTGAAGCTGTGTCTGACGATGACTGGAAAACACTTGAATTGCTAAGTGAAACTTTGTGACCAGTTGAAATGATTCTGAAGGCTATAACCTCAGAAGATAGACTTACTTGAAGCAGGGTCTTCAATAGAATTTCTGCTTGCTAAGCTTAATCTCTTAACAACAGAAAACCCATTTACTTTAAAGTTTCACCAAAGTCTTTTGCAGCGTTACAATGCAAGACAAAATTGCCAAAACTGTGGCTTTGCTGAGCTATCTACAGAACCCCAAAAAGTTTAGGAAAGAAGATTCCGATTCAAGAACTTTTGATTTTCCAAGTAAGCAAGTTTTGAAAAAGCATGCTGAAGAGATTTATCAGAGATTATTTGCAAAACATTCCGAAGGAGTCTTAGCGTTGAATGAATAAACTGAAAATAAAAGAACTGTTCTTCTTTTAGAAGAAAACAAAGACTCGTCTAGATGTTGGAGATACACTCATGCAAGAGTATGATAGTGCAATAAAGAGATTAACTGAAGAGACTTCAAAATATCCAAGTGAATTTGAAATCAGCATAGAATTTAAAATTTTGGAGGCAACTAGCAGTAGAAGTGAAAAGCTGGAGAACGTTTAAAGAGCACTGCTGACCATTAAACAAACAAGTGTCCAATCTGAGAGTGTTTTCGATCACTGGTCTCTTTAACACAAAAATAAGGTCAAGTCTATCAGGAAAAATGCTTAATATACTGTTTTTTGAAGGACCATTTTCAGGAAAAAGCTGAGCAATAAATAGTAAAGTAATTTCCCCAAGCTGTTTTTTTTTTTCACTTTATTTATTTATTATTATTATTATTTTAGGGCTTATTTTTTTTTTTACTATACAAGAAGATAGTTTTTATTCAAAGGATTTGAATACAATTTGTAATTTTGTATAATCTCAAGCTGGTTACTTTTTTTGGAACATTTTAATTTTTTTATTTTTTTTTTTACTATAAGAGGTGATAGATTTTGTTTAAAAGATTTGATTACGATTTGTACAATCTACCCAAGATAAAATAAATACCTCTGTTATAAGCTTTTAATTATTTTCCCGAAGTCTGAGAAAATCAGTTTTAAAACTGGTTTTAAGAGTAAACTTCGGTTAAACTCAGTTTTGAAATTTCTCGGTTTTATGCAAGCCCTAATATCAACATTGATTGATTAAAAGAAAATGTAATTTTTAATTAATATGTACATTTGTATTATTATTTATTTATTATTATTTTTTTTTTCTCGTGATTCATAACTGGAGGTTGATGAGCACTGGGTGCATTTTCTCTTTGAAACCTAATAACTGATATCAGTGTACCAAGTCAAGTACTGGTAATCTTAGTTTAGCTTCAGCACGGCAATGCACATTTTCACCTCTTACTCTTGTTTTTGTGTTGTTTGGTCTGAAACAAAGAAAGTTTTACCATTTCATTTATCATCAATTTAAAGATTTAAAAAAAAAAAAAAAAAAAAAAAGCAGAAAGGATGGAATGTTAAATAATTACCAAACTCTGGGTGTTGAATTTTTGTGGCACTTTCATAGCATATCAACATCAGAAAGGTGAAAACCACTGATATGTACGGCTTAAATTCCACTTTTGTTACAATAATGACCCAAGTTTGTATCAGCATGACAGAACCATTATTTACAGACTCATATCTTACCTCATTTTAATTTGGTAATTGAGGGTATCAGTGGGCTTTTCACAACATCATTCAAAGTGAATATTTGTTAACTTGCAGTGATAAGTGTTTAACTGCTTTATAATTTTTATTATTTTATTACAAGCTGCTACCATAAAAAAATTCCTTTATGTAGCTACTAAAAAGATTTGATGGTACCAGGAACTGTCAATAGTTTGTAGGGGGGGGTATTAGGTAGCCTACAATGTATTTTTAGTATAATATGTGGCCCGCTGAAGGAAAAGGTTGGCTATTTTTGAACTATCACAGGAACTTCAGTTTGGTGCACCAAAAATTCCCAAGGACAAGAACTGATCTAAAGAACCCATCCCAGCATCTTATAAATACTGATATGAATTAACAGAACAGTGTGTTGAGTCTAAAATAAACTCCTGTGCATGCAGCTTTTACATTATTTTTATTTACATATTTATTTTTTTCAGTTGCGTCATTTGGCTGATGGACGCTCGGCATCACCACCATCTCTGAGCATTGGCCCATTGGATAAATCGAAAGCTCTGCAGGAAGAAGATCTACTCCAAAACATAATGGATAGAAACTCTCCACATCATCATCCACAAATGTTCGGAGAGAAGATGTTGCCAGGTTCTTCTGTTGATTTGCAAGGTAATAGATTTGTGAGAGATATATCATTAACATCTTTTGTTATGACAGAAAGCACCATGGTAGTTGATGTGTCTAAATTACCTGCTTGTTTGCTAAAAAAACTTACATGATGGGCTTCAATGAAATATTTTATAAATGCTATGAAACAATGGTAAATATTGTAAATGGGGTGAGTGATTACTTGAATTTTAGAAACTAATTTGTTCTGACTTGAATTAAATACATAAATTTCTAGGGCCACTGACTTTAGCCAATTTATTTTTACATAGTGTTCTCTGTAAATAATTCAAAATTTTAATAAAAGTAGTAATATTGATTGGTAATAATGGCAAATGATGCAAGAAAGAAAACTCTCATATAGTAGCACTGGCAAAAAAAAAAAAAAAAAAAAAAAATCCCTTTTTACTCATCTGTACCCCTCAAAGAATTTGTCTAGCTATCCCTTGAATTTATTCAACTCATTCACTTTGACAACAACAGATGGTAGCCTGTTCCAAACAATCAAACAATCCTTCCTCAACTTGAATTTATGCCTTTCCCCCCCATGTATGTAGTCTCAACAAGTGGAAAAATACTATTAACATTCAGCTTACTCAATGAATTCAAGGCTTCAAACACCTCAGTCAGATCTCCCCACAGGTGCCTATTCTCAAGATGCTGCAATTTGCAGAACTGAAACATTTCTAGGTAAGAGCTCCCTTTTGTTCCCTTTGCCAATCTGGTTGCCCGTTTCTGCACTAGTTTCGGCAGATTTACATCCTAAAGTGAAGCCTCCACACCGATATACAATAGTCGAGATGTAGCCTAATAATGGCCTTATACGAGGTATAATCACCTTATCCCTGCTAGCAAAGTTTCTGTATATCATTGACAAAATCCTGTGAGCTCTGTTTGCAGCATAGCATGTCTGCACTGTTCAGAAAATTGTCTGACTACACAATTACTCCCATATCTTTTTCATTCTCTCTACCCTGATTGTATTACTTTTAACATTGACAAATGCAGTACCTTGCATTTGTCAATGTTAAAATACAATTGCCATTTCTCAGCCCATTGACCCAATTTTCCTAGAACTTGTTGCAGTAGCTCACCCTGATGACAGTTTGTTAACCACCCTACCAACCTTTGTATCATCTACCCACGAAGAGCAGTGGCCATTGATAACCACTTTGTCTTCTTCCATTTAACCATCCTTTTATATATAGCAGTAACTTTCCCTTAATGCCACATTGCTCCAGTTTGTACAGTAGTCTTTAATGTGAAACAGTATCAAAAGCCTTCTTGAAATTCAAGCATATGATGTCAAAATTATTTTTTTGCATCCAGTTCCTTGGTCACTGCATCATGTTAACCTATCAGATTGGTTAGACAAGACTGCCCCTTGACAAATCTCTGCTGTGAATACCCCAAATTTAAAATAAAAGATAACCCAGTGATTCCATTATTTTCTCTGGACCAGAAGCTGACAGGTCTGTAATTACTCATGTCACCTTTTGACACCCTTTTATAAATTGGAGGTGTATTTGCACTTCTCCAGTCCATATGTGGACTGAAGAACCTCCCTTGAATCTGTGGATGCTCTCATAATTATGGCTAAGTGTTTGCTTATCTCCTTTGCTGCCTCCCTTATTATAATTGGATAGATTCAATCTGCCCTGGATGCTTTTTTTATATCCTCCGCTCTCCTTTCAGTTATTACAAAGTCATTTAACTCAATGTTAGAGCTTCTGACATACCGTTCCCTAAAGAATTCTGTGTGTGAATGTAGATGTAAAATACCTATTGAATTTATCTGCAACCTGAGCAGGATTGTCAACAGTTGAACCATTGATATCAAGTGGACCAATCTGATTAATCCACTTCCTTCTAGAGTTTACATAAATAAAGAAGTCTTATTTTTATTTGCGTTGTTGCCAAAGATTTCTTGTAATCTGCCTTCGCTTGCCAAAACCTCCTTTGTGACTTGATTACAGACTTTCCTGATAATCTATATGCATCCCATGCATTTTTATTCTCTTCCACGTGTCTCATTAATTCATCTGGCATCCATTTAGGTCTGCGCCTTGAACAGTATTTCTTTTGTTGGTATGAAAAGTCTAGTAGCATCTTTGATTACAGTAGAACGTCGGTTATCCAGAATAATTTAAAAAGCTGATTTTGATTTGTCTTCTTTTTTTTTTATTAATGGCAGTATTTGAGAAAAGTTTATTATGCTAGGAGAGCATTTGTCTTTTTTTTACTTCGTATATCTGGTGAAATGTTCCATGACACATTTTGTTCTCTTCATTTCGTATTATTTTTAATTTAGCTTCAGATTCGGTAAGAATAATATTGGCCCAAAACTGTGTGATTTATTATTTGCTCAGTTTTTTTTTATGCTAAAATTCAACGAAAAGAAAAAGCACTGAAATGGGCAGAAAACCAGGAAGGATGCGATATAATCAAATTGATATTATTAAGGAACTTGAGAGATTTAGCAGCAGAAAATAGGTCACAACAAAAGAAAAACGATCGAACATTATTTTAAATAATTACTTTAAATTCTTTCCACGTAAAATTTGCAGTAAAATACATATCCGAATTTATATACATAAGTAAATGTGTGAATTTTTATGTACAAGTTATTATTATAATTTTTATGTACAAGTTATTATAATTTTTTTAAATTAAATTCCTCTTTTTTTTTCCCACACTATTGAAAGTTTTTTCTTTTACATTATGGTGCTCTACTGTACTTCCCATTCAGAATTTGCTGTTGGTAACATCATCAGTTGGTCCTACTGTACGCAATTTAAAAACTGTCTGAGGCATCTGTAATCACCCTTACAAAAGCAATAGCCTTTTCCTTTATCCCTGACAGTAGTCATATCTTTAAATAAATCCACATTAGTACACTGTGATCACTGCCGCCTAGTGCTTCCTTTATCTGCAGGTTCTTAAAGTATGAAGAATAACTGCTGATAAACAGATCAAGAATATTGTTGCCTTTCTAACGTGATGCTGTGGAGAACAGTCCTCATAGAAATGCACAAAGGTCTTGATAGTTTGTGAATGACCAACTCACAAATTCCAGTCAACATCTGAAAGGTTAAAATACTCCATGAGACATTCTGATTTGCTGGCCTATTCTGTTTCCCTGTATAGCTGTTCGGTATACTCATCATAGTTATTAGCCCCTGTAACACACACACACCTACTCAATTTTTTTTTTTTTTGCAGTGCTTATATCACACCAAACTGACTCAACATTGCACTTGTCACCCAAGTTAACTGAATGGCACTGCCTTAGGTTTAATATTCTTCTTAACTGAGAGGATAACACCTCCACCCCTTGTGTCCTGTCTGTCCTTCCTGTATACATTGTAGTCCCCATATTCAAATTCAACATCATTTAAGTCTTAAGTGGCAGTATGTCTCCGCTGTTTTGCAATCTCGGCATTTCATGACTTAATCAGTACTTCAAATTCATCAAATTTATTTACAATGCTCCTAGCATTAGTGTATGTGCTAGTATGCATACATTTGTTCTTATTCTTAATTACCATAACATAACATAATTCTTAATTACCATAACACGGCCCATGCATTCATTTGTTCCATGATGACCCACAGCAAGGCCTGAAATCCCAGGCACCGTGCTTTCCAGCCTGCTGCAAGAATCATTTTCACCTTTGTCTGCGGCTTTAGTTAAACTATTAGCCTGTGTAGCCCCCAAGCTAGCAGTTTTCCAACCCATCTAACACTGCCACGATAGCTTTTTACTTTATAGCTTCTGATTTTTATTAAAATAATAGGATTAATTTTTTTAAATGCAGAAGTATTATTAGCATGAATCTAGACATTTTGGCGACAAAAGCATCTGTATTATAAAAATAAACACTTTTGTTGACAGTAAAATCTGTTGACAGTACTTTTGAATGTATGTTCCATCCTCAAGTGCTGTTGTTTAAATATACACTTAAATGATCACTGAATTATGACCACCTATTTAATACTGTGTTGGGCCACCATTTGCATAGATAACAGCTACTATTCACCCAGGCATTAACTCCACTAAATGCCTGTAGGGAGGATTTGCAGCCTGCAAGACATTCTACAATGTCGGAGTAGATGATGGTTGCATATCCATATGCCTCACTTTCAATTTCAGAACAGATGTTGAGTTGGATGGATGTCACACGAATTTGGAGCCCAATCAAGATGGGTAATATCTTTACTGTGTTCCTTGTGCAGGTGTGGACCCAAAAACACTGTTCATTATTGCCTTGGAAGATCCTGTTTTTGTATGATAAAAAAATGCAATGTGGTGGGGTTGCATAAGGTCACCTTAAGAGCTGATGGCTTTCATCCTTATGCACCTGATTATGAATAATGAATTTTCTAGCATTAGCCAAAAAAATAAATGACAACCTCAAGGACCAAAAAAAATTTGGTCCTTGAGGTTGTCACAGACATTCTCTCAGATATGCCAGACAAGCTATACTTGCTATCTGGGAGTCTAAAACGCTGATGAAACTGATATTCGGGTGACGCTCAAGTCAAGTGGACCCAATTTCGGCGAAGTCCGGACGGTCTGTGACAGCCAAATCCTCTGCTTGCACCTTCACGATGGTGGGACTGTTAGTAATCCTGGGTATAACCTCCATGCACAAGTACATGGTGGGTGACCACCCAGGTGTGAACCAACGTAAGCAGGGGTCGAGGTGTGGTGCCCACACCACATGGAGGAACGCCGCCCCTCTATGTTACCAGGCAGTACTAGGTGGTAGATGACTCTCATCAACCGGTGAAATACCACCACTTTGCTTATTGGAGGCTTGAAATCGTGGAACCCATGTTTAGTCTCTAGAGCTAAGTTCCGGTCAACCTTTCCCTATCTCTTCCAACATGCAGTATGATTGATGACTTTTGAGGTTATGATGAACGTCGTGGCGAGATCCAATATTCCTTACATTTCGAGGGTACAGCTCTAAAACGGTGTTCGCAGGCCGGCCGCTAGTTAGTACACCGGACTGAACCTATTGGTAACTCTCTAGGAAGCTTCCGGATTAGCTAGTGTATAATCTTGCTGCCTCTACTCTTCCAGATAGTGACTGGAGGGAGTCCGAGTAGTGTGTATGCGGGGAGCATTGTCGAGGCCACGTTATGTCAAGGATCTGGGTATATTCTTACCACATGTACGCCATATCCAAAAATTTCATTACTTCATACAGCATGTCCCACCTACTTTTCCTTACTATTGAATACACCATGAATTGTCAAACTAATAGAGCAAGCTTATCTGCGAAAAGATCTAAACCTCCCAAGGACTTCCTAATTCATTTCACAAATATACGTGGTCTCAATTCTAATCTCAACGATGTCCATTTCCACTTGCAGTCTGCCAAACCCCATGTACTTTTTCTGACAGAATCTCAGTTATCGGTTGATTCATCTACTGCTCATCTCAGATGCCCAAATTATTCGCTGTATGATTCCTTTCGCCTCAAAGGTGGTACTTGTGCAAATGTCCGTTCTGATATCCCTGTCAGAGACTTGGCAATTTGGAATCTCCTCTCTTTGATCTTCTCTGGCTTAAAATCTCTCTACCTCATTGTGTCAAATTCATCTGTTGTCTCTACCGTTCTCCCAACTCCACTAATCACTTGGAGCTCTTTGACTTCCTCTCTTTGCAACTTGACTTTCTCCAGTCCAACTTTCCTAACAGTGAAGTAATTTTCCTTGGTGATTTTAATGTTCACAACTCCAGCTGGCTTCCGTTTTCTAGTCACACCGACCCAGCAGGTCGAGATGCTGAGGCTTTTGCAATTACTAATGACCTAGCACAGATTGTTCATTTACCTACAAGAATACCGGACAATCCTAATCATACAGCCAATACGCTTGATCTTTTTCTCACAAACAACCCTTCTAAGTACACGGTCGAAGTGAGAGGTCCTTTAGGCACTTCAGATCACAACTTGGTGATTGTCTCTTCTCCAATGGAACCTTTATCTCATGGCTATTCCCAACCACGTGTTGTTTGGCATTACAAGAATGCAAAATGGGATGACCTGCGAGACTTCTTTTCTTCTTTTCCTTGGTCGGATTACTGTTTCAAAACTTCTGATGTCAACGTTTGCTCAGATCGTGTCAGTGAAATTATTCTTGCAGGAATGGAATCCTTTATCCCACACTCCACTTTAAAATCTCGTCCTTTATCTAAACCTTGGTTTTCCAATAAATGTGCTAAGGCTGTCCAAGAGAAGAATGTTGCATATCGTAATTGGCTTGTTTCTAATTCTTCAGTTTCATTTTCTGCCTACACCAAAGCTCGCAACAGTTGTAAAGCAGTTATTAACCAGTCCAAACTAGAGTTTGAACAGGCTAAGAGTAGAAAACTTGCTTCTTGCCCTAATGGTAGCCGAGCATTCTGGTCTCTTGCCAAAGCTATTGGCTGCAACTTTTGCCCATCTTTACTCCCACCTCTGTCCAAACCAGATGGTTCTGTTGCCACTTCAGCCAAGGATAAAGCTGACCTTCTAGCATCCCATTTTTCTTCCAGCTCATGTATTAATGATCTTGGTAAAACACCTCCCACCATTTCCAACACGCTCCATTCAATGCCTCCTGTGGTCTTCCGTCAAAAGGATATCAGAAGGATTTTGATGAATCTTGATGCTAAGAAAGCTCCAGGTCCTGATGGTATTTCTCCACTTGTTCTCAAAACCTGTGCTCCTGAACCTACTCCTATTCTTTGCCGCCTTTTTTCACTTTCTTATTCCAAAGGTGTTTTTCCTTCTGCTTGGAAATTTGCTCATATCCAGCCAGTTCCTAAAAAGGGTGACAAATCCCTCCCATCCAATTATCGTCCCATTGCAATTACTTCTACTCTTTCTAAAGTAATGGAGAAATCAATTAACCGCCAACTCTTAAACTACCTAGAAACCTTCCGTCTGATCAACGATCAC
The DNA here is from genome assembly GCF_048544385.1 of Mastigoproctus giganteus. NCBI lineage: Eukaryota > Metazoa > Arthropoda > Arachnida > Uropygi > Thelyphonidae > Mastigoproctus > Mastigoproctus giganteus. Next base: position 206,088,277 of record NC_143579.1, read on the forward strand.
CAGTATGGATTCCGTCAATGTCAATCCACTGGAGATATTCTGGCTTATGTTACCCATTTATGGACTAATTCAATGGAAAGGTTCGGTGAAACACAAGTAGTTGCTCTTGACATCTCAAAGGCTTTTGATCGTGTTTGGCATAAAGGTCTTCTAAACAAGCTTCCATCTTATGGTTTGCCAACTGTTTTTAGTAATTGGTTATCCAGTTTTCTCTCTGATCGCTCACTGAGGGTGATGGTAGATGGCTCTCTGTCTTCTAACTTCTCCACTAATGCCGGTGTCCCCCAAGGTTCAGTTCTTTCCCCCACTCTTTTCCTCTTGTATATCAATGACCTTCTTCCATTGACTGGAAATCCTATCCATAGTTTTGCCGATGATAGCACATTGCATTCAACTTTCCATTTTGAGAAACCTTGTCCTGCTCAATCAGCTTCAACTTTTCGAAAATCTGCTACTAATTCCTTAAATGCCGATCTTCAGGTAATTCTCCAGTGGGGCAAAGACAACTTAGTTGATTTCAACCCTTCTAAAACTCAGTCTTGTCTTATATCTCGCAAAAAGGATTCTTCTACTCCTATGCTTATCTTTAGTGACACTCCGATTTCTAGGCAAAATGATATATCTCTTTTGGGGATTACCCTGACTTCTAATCTCTCTTGGCACAAGCACATTACAAATATTGCTTCCTCTGCATCTAAAAAACTTGGTTTTCTCTTTCGCTCTCGGCGTTACTTTTCTTCCAAACAGCTGCTCACTCTGTATAAATCGCAAATTCGCCCTGCCATGGAATATTGTTCCCATATCTGGGGTGGTGCCCCCAAAACCTCTCTCCGGCTTCTTGATTCCATTCAGAAGAGGGAAGTTAGGTTAATTAATGATTCATCTCTAACAGAGTCTCTCCACCCGCTCTCTCATAGACGCACTGTTTCTGCTGCATGCCTCTTCTACAGATACTTCCATGGGCACTGTTCTTCTGAATTGGCTTCTATAATTCCTGCTCTCTCTTTCAAAACAGTCTGAACACGTGCCGCCACCAGCCAACATCCATTTACTGTCCAACTTCAAACCCACAGAACCAACTTTTCATCTTCCTCATTTATTCATTCAACTGCCGTTTTCTGGAACAACCTTCCTTCATACGTATTTCCTGAAAATTACAATCTACAGAAGTTCAAGTCCAATGTCAACAAATATCTTCTTTCGTCTTCTTAACCTCAAACCCAAGCGCGGTACTAAGTACTATAGGTCCTAATACCTCTCGTGTTTGGGGTTCACATAAAAAAAAAAAAAAAAAAAACCCTCAAAAACAACGTTTGTTACAGCATTCAATAACCTGATGGCTAAAGGAAAATTTCTGTACATCTATTCTATAACAGTCTGTCTTCAGTTTGAATTTATGCCCCTCTCTGGTTTGTAATATGAACAAGAGGAAGAATCCCATCAGAATTCAGCCTACTCAACCCATTCAAGGCCTTATACACCTTAATCAGATAACCTCGCAGGTACCTACTTCCGCTTGGTCACTAGGTGGCACCGCTCCTGCCTCCCCATGGCAGGGCTGGAAAACTAGGAGGAAAAGCTCTCACTCCTGGCACCAAAAGAAGCAAACATGAAAGACCCAAACATTTCAACCACGGATCCCAAAGATCTGACTGCTTTGAGTTGGAAAAATGAGGACAGTGAGACTATTGCAACTAAAAGGCAAAAAAAAAAAAAGTCACATCGCTTAATGCACCTACATTTTTTTTGTCTTTTTGTCTTTCATTCTATGACAGAACAGCCATTAGGAAAACTGTTGCTGTTTAGAAAGTGGCTGGAACGCCAAAAAATGTTAAGCGACAAAAATCAGGTGATATTCTGGTCGAGACAGAAAATGCCAAACGTACAGAAAGACTGCTTCAAATGAAAACATTTGAAGCAGTCGTACACACTACTCGTACTCCCTCCAGTCACTCTGGCAGAGTAGAGGTAGCAAGATTATACACTAGCTGATCCGGAAGTCTCCTAAAGAGTTGCCCATAGGTTCAGTCCGGTGTGCTTAGTAGCAACCAGCCTGCAAACACCGTTTTAGAGCTGTATCCTCAATCTGTGCAGGATCATCAACACTCAAACCATTGATATCAAATACACCAATCTCATTCATCCCCTTCCTTCTAGGGTTTATATAACTAAAGAAGTTCTTGCTGTTTTTCTTAGCATCCTTTGCGAAAGATTTCTTTTAATCTGCCTTCGCTTGCCTAAACTTTTTTGTGACTTGATTACAGCCTAGCGACTGATAGATAATTAATAAAATCATAGGTATCAGAAAAATCACTTTTTTTTTATAATATGGGGTTCATTGGCTTTGTTTAAACTGTTTTTCCTATAACTTTACAAAGAAACATTTATCTATTTCATTTATACAGTTATAGGCAACTACTTATTTCATATTATATACAAACGTATTTTGATAACGTTTTATTTTTTAGCTATCAAAAATGGAATTTTCCCCCCCAAAAAAGAAGAGGCTTTGTTCTTATAACAAAAATTGGGAGCAAGCATATGAATGGCTAGCTTCAACAAATTATTCTCATGAGGCGAGGTATCTCCTATGCATAAATGTATAGAAGATACCTCAGCATAAAGATTCAAGCTCATAAATTGGCTCAAAAATCAGCAAATTCTTCAAATCTTCTTGATAGGTTTCTTGTGAAAAAGAATACAAAAGAATAGGATTTAGTTACTGCAGCTGAAATAACTGATATTTATCATTCAATTAAGCATCACCATTCTTAAATCATTAGATTGTAGTATGAAATGAAACTCTAAACTTTACAATGATTCCAAAATTGCACAAAAAATATTGTGCCATTTTTTGTAATGTTTTAGGTAAAAAAGCATTGCAAATTGTTTTGGATGATTAAAACATGATCCACCATTTTATTGTTTACAGATTGATGCTTCTAATTGAAACAATATGAAAATGTTTCTTTCCTTTGTCAATTCAGTACTTCAGCAAAGAATATGTTCCTACAAACTATTTAGTTGATTTTTTTGAAAATGCGGATGAAAGTGCAGATGGAATTTTTGATTGTCTAAAAAAAATTCAGAGTAATTTAGGATTGGATTGGCAAAGGGTATCTAGTTTCAATGCAGACAATGAAAATTGTAATTTTGTGATTAATAAATTCTTATTCCAAAATTTTAAGAAATTAAATGGAGACATAATTAAAGAAAACTACTATGCTCACATTTTGTAATTTAGCTAACTATGCTTTCGGTAATTTAGATATTTTTATATAAAATATTGTCTTGAAAATATATGGTCATTTTTCTGTTTCAGCTAAAAGGGATAACCTTAAAGAATTTCGTGGGTTTGCGAAAACAGAGTTTCAGGAAATTAAGACATATACCAACTAGATGTCTTTCTTTACAACCATGTAAACAACAAATTTTGCTTTCGTGGAAGGCTTTGAGCCTTTATTTTGTAAGCAAACCAAAAGACTGTTCCAAACAGGTTTTTAAAAATCCCTTAAATCAACGAAAATTCAACAGAGGTCTATAATTAAAGAATTATATTTTCTTTTCTCAATATGTGTGGGATTGAAATAATTTGCAAAGCAATATAGCTTGAAAAGAATAAAACATGTGCCAGTGATTCATTTTATATAATGAATGATCTAAAAAATTCACTGAAGAATCATCTTGATCAAGAATTTTTTTGGGTATCAAGTTCATCAGCAATTTTAAGAAATTAGACCCTGTAGTTAAAATTACAGTAATAAATGATTTCAAAGGATTTTGTAATGATGCATTGAAATATTCAGGAAAGAAATTTATTTTAATGAAAATACCCCTTTTTTGAAACTTTAAATGAAAATACTGTTTTTGAGACTTGGCAAATTAAGTTTTAAAACTGGTTGTCCTAAGACTCATTGGTTGAAGTAGCAGAATATTTTAAATTAATAGAAAAACTCAAGTTGGATATGAATGATTTATTTGATATGGTTTTGCTACTGAAAACAAATTATGAAACTGTGTCAACCTCTGAAAAATTTAAACTTGTTAGAGTACTTAGAGTCAATGGCATTTAATTTAAAAATTGTTGATTTAAAATTTCAAATATTTTCAGGGTCATTCTGTGTGTTTTTTCAGTGTCTGGGACTTCAGCAAATTCAGAAAGGATTTTTAGTGTAATGAACTCGATCGAAGTGGAGGGATTGGTGAAATAGATGTTCAGTTTTACTCATAAAAAGCAAACTAAGGATCTACTTCAATTTTATAGATAATTGTTTAGATTTTTCTGAGAAAATTAGAAATGATGCTAAAGTTTTTAAGGCTGCTTGAAGTAGTACAAAATTTGTTCAATGTGAATGATTTCTAGCTAAACCAGTAAGATTTTTTTTCTTTTTTACCTACCTAAAATTACTTTAGCTTGATGTCAATTAATGCACTAAACTTGGATTAAAATATTTGGATCAATTCATGTTTTTCATATCATCCATATCATTCATTATCCTTAAATATCAATAGAAAGAAAGCCATGGTTTTACCATTAAATATTTTTAATTCTAAATTAAACTAAAATTTGCAAATATTTATAGTCAATATGAAAACTATAATTTTTAAACCAAAATCTAAAAAAATATAAACAGAATGTTTAATTATTATCTAAAAAATCATTCAATTTTCCTTTTTTTTGGGGTGGGAGGGGGATGGAGTGAGTTGAGTGGTAGCATTAATTATTTTTGAGTGTCCTTTAATCCAGTCATAGAAATTTGGCAACCCTAGTCATGAGTCTCATTAGTTAATCTGACATCCATTTAGGCCTAAACCTTGAACAGTATTTCTTAATTGGTATGAAAAGCCTAGTAGCTTACACATTACTTCCTTTAATGCTTCCCATTTAGAATTTGCTGTTGGTAACATAAGTTAGTCCCGCTGTACAGAATTTAAAAACTGTCTGAGACTACTGTAGTCACTTCTACGAAAGCAAAAACTCTTCCCTTTACCTCTGATATAATAAAAAATAAATTTTGATACTAATTTGGCATGTATTTTATGTGAATAAACTAAAGTGTATCACTCTTGAGCTTATCCCTGTGCCCCTTTTTTGCTGCCCTTTGCAGAGAATTAATTTATGCAGCACTTCATGGACAAACCTTTTGCATAAATCATGAAATGCCTGTACCTAAAACTTGAATTCAAGTTTACAACATCAGCGTGAACGTATGTTTTCTTTGAGATATGTATTCATAATTGTTCACTTGCAAACAGTATGTGGACAGATTGTGAATGATACTATATTAAAGTTAATTTTTCCCTGATAACTTGAATTTTTAAGACAGTAATTTTTTTTTTTTTTTTAAGTGAAAAAAATGTGGTAGGCATTCAAAATAAATTAATAAAATACATTTTTCTGTTCAGACTTAGGGAGACAGCACCATCAGATTGGCACAACTGATATTTTCTCTCAGTTAATGCAACATTCCCAACAACAGAGGCAGCAGCAAGGTGTTCAAGGTGTTACAGTAGATATGCTGGCAAAATTATTGGGAACTCAGCCATCTGGTACTTCTTCCCTCAATTCATCTATTAATGCAAACCAGAGCAGTCAGCATCACCCCGGCATTGGTTCCTTTGGTAACCATAATGACCAGACATTAGCAAGTAAGTAACTTGGCAGCTAAAATATAGATATAGCCTGTGTGGTATGTATACATGAAGACACCAGCATTAGTTCAGATGTGCGAGCACTAAAATTCACCGAGGACAGCAAACTTGACTGTTTATCTTCAGTTTTTGAAATTTCACATTGTTCTATTTGAAATAGTTAATGGTAATGGAAATCAATTTTCTTTTTAAATTGAATTAAGGCAACACTATGCATTAATTCAATTTCTAAAACAAACCACATAAGTATACATAATGGTATAATTATGTCTGAATCTCTGACATTCAACTCATCTGTGCTGAGTCGTTTGCATGCTTGCCTTCTATTTCTGGTGTTCTCATGCCCTTTATGATTTTCTGATAAAAGTTGTTCATGGGATGACAGTAAAACTACCTTTTTTTGTGATAGTCAAATTCCATTAACAGCAGTGGGAGATACGGGTTTACTTATAACAACCTAACACATACTACACATGTTAAATATGAGTACATGTCCTTAAAAATAGTTATTAATATATTTGCTTGTAGCTTAATATTTTTAGGGTCCCCATGATTTCTACCTCATACAAAAGTAGTCCATGGTGATTCCATGTCAAATGTAAGAGTGGTATTGGAAAAAAAGGCAGGTAACACTACTCCTTTTGATTTAAATAAATAAGAATCTAAATAACTAGTAAAATGAGAGAAACATAATAGCATTCTCCTATTCTGTTGGAATATTCAACTAATTGTATTACTGGGGTATTTTTGGATATCCACTTCCTAGAAACTCTACTAAATTGAAACATAAACAAGGAAACCAGATGATAAAAGATAGAGTATAACAAGAAAGTATTAAGTTTTTTTTCATATTAGATAATGTTTAACTACCACTTTGAGAAGGGGATGAAAAGTAATAAAAACAAATTACCTGCCTCTTTTGCCTTTAAGAAAATCATTGAAAATAACAGTGCAGACAAAGGGGGCCATCTTGGGACATACAAGAGCTAGTAACCTTAATGCCATAATTCATGATGAAATAACTGTTAGTAGGAAAAGCAGAAGTTCAAAAGTAAGATCTTTGATAGCCATACTCCCTGATGAAGTAAGGCCATCAGTTCAGTGAAGAAATAGAACATTGAAGAAATAGAGCAGTGTCCAGAAAAACAGATGAAATAAGTTTCTCATTGGAAGCATTTAATTAATAATAATTAAATTTATGTAATTAATTCATTAATTTTTCTAATTCCATTTATAAATTAACGAAACTTTGAGTTAAACAAGATTCTGTTGAGTGGATTAAAAATCTTAATGAAAGGCCTGACAAAAAAATACATGCACATATGCAACAACAAAGCATGAAAAATTGTTTTATCCGTCTTCAGTAACTGAGAACAAACGTGGAACAGGAATAATACTCCTTTTCAAATGATCACAAGAAAAAAACAAATTGGCCAAAATAGATTTCTTGATGCTCCAAAAATTAAACAGAGTATATCACATTCAGCTTCATCAACTTATTCATCAGAAATAAAATTAGTTTTCTTGTTCTACTCCCTTTTGATCATTTAGATCAATTCTCCCTATAGAGATAAACAAAATAAGACAAAGCTTGAGCTTTAGCAAAATAAAACTGCAACCCAAAAGCAGGAAAGTAGTCATTTGCTTTAGTTGTGAATCCCTTAGAAAACTTGTGCATCTTGCTTCTCTTAAAAAAAAAAAAAAAAAAAAAAAAAGTTAAGGACCCATTTCTGCCAAGGTTTGCTAAACTTTGAAAAACATTCTGTACCAGGGGTGTTTGAAAAGTTAATGATCTGAGTATGAAAGAGTAGTGGTGTAGTGTTAAAATTTTAACACTTCAAATGGTAACCCACCAAGTTTCATCCAGTTTCAGTGAATTTTATTTTTTAATTACAGGTCCCGAGGTCAACAAGGGTTTTGCAATGGTTCCTCATTCAGGAAAGATGGACAAAAGTAGTCATTGTTTAGTTTTCCAATATTTTGGAAAAGAGAAACTAATGTCAAATTCAATCCTTGAGGATATGGTAAGGAAGGATGCCCCTTCCAATTCCATGGTTATGACAACCTGCAATGTTCATCACTCCAGAAGTATACATGAATGATGAGTGACATTTTGGTGAATTGGCATTGAAGCAAAGGAGTCTTGTTCCACCAGGACAGCTTCCCTGTTACAAGTCTCATTACCACGGCTGTATTGCATGGATGCAACTCTGAAATCTTGGACCATTCCACATATTAATCAGATCTAGTACAATTGGACTTTCACGTATTCCTAATTTGAAAAAAAATTTCTAACTGACATCCATTTTCCCATCAACAGTGACATCATTGCTGCAGTGGATGCATCCAGGAAAACACTGGTTAGCTGGAATCAGTGCATTGCAACATCAGTTTGACTCCAAAGGGGATTTTGTTCTATACAGGGCGACCAACTAATAATGTTACCAACAGCAATTTCTAAATGAGAAGCATTCAAAGAATTAATCTTGGAAGCTACTAGGCTTTTCATACCAATTAAGAAATATTGTTCAAGGTTTAGACCTAAATAGATGTCAAATGAACTAATGACACAGAATCCTATGAAAGATATAAGCTGGTCTGTAATCAAGTCACAAAGCAGGTTAGACAAGGCAAATACAGATTACAAGAAATCTTTGACAAAGGGTGCAAAGAAAAACAGCAAAGAGTTCTTTACATATGTAAATACTAGAAGGAAGGGGATGAATCAGATTGGTCCACTTGATATCGATGGTTCAACTGTTGATGATCCTGCTCAGGTTGCTAACAAACTGAATGAGTATTTTGCATCTACAAATACGCATGAGGAGTTATTGAGGGAGGGGAATACCAGAGGTGTATTAAAGTATGGTAATGAGTTAAATGATTTTTTAATAACTGAGAGGAAGTGGAGTGCACCTGGGGTGGATGGGATCTATCCAGTTTTATTAAAGAAAGCAGCAAAGGAAGTTAGCAAACTTTAGCCATAATTATGAGAGCTTCCTTGGACTCAAGGGAGGTATCCATAGACTGGAGATATGCAAATATGACCACAATTCACAAAGGAGGATCAAAGAATGGCAGAAGTAATTAAAGACCTTTTAAGGTTAACTTCTGTTCTGGGGAAATTAAAGGAAACACTGGTTAAAGAAGCACTGCAGGATCATCTAGACAACACTTCGGTTAAAGTTTGGACAGTATTGGTTTGTTAAGGGGAAGTCTTGTCTGAACAGTTTGATTGGACACTATGATGTGGTCATAAAAGAACTGAATACAAAAAATAATTTTGATATCATATACTTGGATCTTAGGAAAGTTTCTGATACTGTCGCACATGGAAGACTACTGGACATTAAGGGCAAAATGCTGCTGTAGTTGAGTGGGACAAGACAGAGTGGTAATCAATGGACACTGCTCTTTTTGGGCTAATGTTATTAGTGGAGTCCCCCAGGGTTCCATTGTTGTTTTCTGTATTTATTAATGATATTGATGAAGGTATATGAGGCTTAATGTCAAAGTTTGCAGACGATACAAAGGTTGGCAGGACCAGATATTGGCAAATTACATGCACACATTTGTTGGTACCACTCAAAATTTTATTTCAAGCTCCTCATGTTTTGAACCAGGAATTCATTTCCTATTTTTTTATCACTGCTCCAGTATCGTGCACTTAAAGTTTTTTTCGCTTTTTCAGTATTGTAGATAAAGTAGGTAGAGGGATATTGCATTTCTTTGCAATGTCTGTTTTGCTTCATTCCATCCTATCAGCCTCTTGTATAATTTTCAGTTTAATGTCCAGATTTAATTCCGTCGATTTACGTTTCATCGCCATAACACTACTAGATGAGATTTAATATAAACAGACTTTAAATTAATTTAAAGACACAAGTTCCAAAAAAAGACATTAGCTCAGATAAAATGGCACAAAAAATAGATTATACTGTGGCAAAATACTTTTTTGAAGCAGCCTTTTCCCATGGAGAGCGAGGGAGTGTATGTAAACAACTTAGAAAAACTGTTTTTATTCTTTTGTTAATTTAACATCCCATCTTTCACAATGATGTTTTTCAGAGTGCACTTAGGTTGTAGCTGCCATAAACTAGTTTTGTGTACACAAAAGTAAATTCTAACAAGTCAGTGCCGTCCCTTCAGGAAGCAGGGAACTGGGTGATAATAGGACAACTGTGCTAGGATTTGTATTAAACGTACAAAATAACAATATTTATTTCTGACGGGATGAAAACAAACTTTAATACGTATTAACCAAATTTTGTAATAAACGAATATATTTACATAGAAAAGCCTATCCTTTCGCAGAGGAATGGTATGTGCTTCGTATAAATGAGTACTTTGTATGAAACGAGTGTATTAATGAGATTTTACTATAATTTCAATCAAGTCATAAAACAAAGATTTTTGCATTAGCCAATACTACATAATTGAACAGAATGAAAAAAAAATAATAATAAATAAACAGCAAAAAACCTCCAGATACAGTTTATTGCATGTCATCATGATCTGTATAACTCACTTTCTACACCATGACATGAATTATAAATAAATCTGCAGCCATTATCAACCCACTGCAGGATGGAAGCCTCCTCAACAATTCACTTTGAGGGAAATGGATCATCAACTGTCATGCTGGTCCAGTGCGGTTTGGCAGATCAACCGTATATAGCAGTCAGGGGCTTGAACCCCAGTCTACTCAAAGAACTTGTCTGTGGAGGACATGAATTAATCATCATTAATTTAGAAGAAAAGTCTGGTAATGCCATTTTGCTAGAATTCGGTTCTAAACCATTCCAGCTATAGTAGCTCAGTCTCTATATGAAAGTTGACAGGTGTGTGTGTGTGTGTGTGTGTGTGTGTGTGTGTGTGTGTGTGTGTGTGTGTGTGTGTGTGTGTGTGTGTGTGTGTGTTAAATGTAATATAGAATCATGAGTATTAAACATGTAGTTTCAGTTGATGGATAAAGGTAAATAAGAAATGTATGACAGATGCACCAAAATGTGCAAAAAATCAGTAAAGAATGCAAAAGTAAATATGTATGTAAGATAATTCTTAACTCTTACATATAATTCATTGTAAAACTCATGAAATTGTGTTTATTTTAAATTCAGAAATGTTTTATAAAATGTGTACTTAAATTAAAATAGTGTGTGTGTGTGTCCACCATTTTGATAAGCTATAATAATCAATTTTCTAATACAGATTTAATTTTATCAGTCTTAAATACTATAGGTAAGTATCAGCAGTTATATTATTTGTCTGTCTTAATTAAATGTTTAATACTATTAATGTGCAATTTTTAAGGATGGGATATGCTATTTTCAAAATGTGAATCAATACTAGGATCTAAGCCCATTGAAAATAAAATAGATATGTTTTTGGGGATCTGAAATCTTTCCATTAAAACCAAGGGTTGGAAAGGTGGAGGTGCCAAATTCATTCTAATGTGTTTTCCTTGCAAAATTTATTCTAATAAGTGTGGAAATTTATTCATTAGTGTTAACACCATGCATCACATGATCTAATTTTGTTTGTGTAATATATATAGCCAGTGGTATTCTCAATTTTTTTTTTTTTTTTTTTTAAACACCTGGTTCACTTTGATTATTCTGTAATCATAATGATGATGATTCTCCCAATTTTTTTTTTTTTTTTTTTTTTTTTTTTTAACAACTGGTTCACTTTAATTATTCTGTAAAGTAAATAGCAATAGCATTTTTCTAAACTTTTAACAATTGAGTCTGTCATTGTTGCAAACTGGCTGGGTAGTTTAAGATTATATAGTCTAAGACTGTCCCACTTCTTCTTGCAATAACTTAGTGTACACATTCTAAGTTGATTTTAGAGAGTGAAAAGTATAGTATATAATGTAAAAGAATGACTTTTTTTTTTAGTGCAAACATAATTTGATTATATAAAAGTAATGCTGTTTCTCTTATAATCTAGGTTTACTTTTTTTTGTAAAATTTGAACTTCAATATAGCTGATAATTTACACCACTAAATTTCTCTTCATCCAAACTTTCAGTGATTTATTATTATTGTTACTTCTAATCTTTCACAAGTTTATTGTTCGACAAAATAGTTAAAAAAAAAAAAAAAAGAAAGAAAAAGTTAGAGTAACTAATCAGAAAGTAAATTATTTTTCTTTTGTTGTTGTTTGTTTTAAGCTCTTTACTTAGTGACATTGCACTTGTCTCCATGTAATGGGGCAAGTGAAATGCCACTAAAGTGAAAGGAATGGCCCCCCACCCCCTTCCAGAGCAGCATAGAAGTGATATACTACTATATCTTTACAAGTCTGTACAACGTAGAATAAATCAAGAGGACTTATTCTTGAACAGAACTTACATTCAGAAGAAGAAATTTGTGCTGCACTGCAAGACTAAGAAGTGATAGTTCTATGTATTTTGATACAACTAGAAGGAAATAGTCTTAACCAGCTTTGTATATAATGTACCTCAATCTCCTAAGTCGGGGGGGGTCACCAATTAGTTTTCATTGAGGTCCTTATTAGAAAAAAATATCTTATCGCAGGCTGCATGCTTGAAATCAAAATAAAATTAATAAATCGTCTAATAAATATTAGGTGATATTTGTGTAATTACTATAGATACAGGTAGCACTGAATTGCAGAACATAATCCCTTTAACTCTCATTTAACTTTAATTCCTTTAATTTTTAATAAATCCCTTTAACTTTAATTTGTGGTTTATGATTGTCTAAGGCCATCAGTGCGAACAATGCGTACCCAGTTAACTCTCTCGCAATGCGTTTGTTTTATGGTCATTTTCTTTGTTCTATAGAAACTTTTAAATGTGATTACCAAGGGAAATTTAAAAAGATTTGCTAAACAGAGAATTTTGTTATGAAGAAGTTCATTAAATAGTGGTCCGACTGCATATTTAAATTAATGATTTAGTTCATTTACCTCGTGTCCACAAAATTTTTCTGTGGTCTGGATGCGGACCATGGCAGCTAATTGGTGACTTCTGTCGTAAATATTGAAGCTGGATACATAAATTGTTTTGTATGAAAGCATATATTCCAAAATCTCTAAGATTCTTAAAATATCAGAAATATGGGCATTTCAAAACAGCCTGCAGAAGTATAAGCCCCAAAGCCAACACGCATGAATTACAGAGGTAAACATGCCACATATTTCAAAATGTGGAGACAGTGGAATCAAGAAAAAGATGGACAAAAATAAAAAACTGAACTAAATATTATTTATCAAGAAGCACAGAAGCTATAATCAAGAGTGAAAATGAGCATCTAAAACAGCATTCACTAGCTATTCTGCAATTCATTCTTTAATTATTCCACCCCTTCTCATCAACAAGCTGTTGATCTGAGAAACTTCTTCCTTACAAGAAGCCAGTAATATGAATTATGTGAAAATAAGAGGGATAGCAGCTATCAAATTGACCTTCACCTGCCTACTGAAATTCCCTTGACAATAGTACCACCAGTAACTAGTAATAAACTTTCATATGCCTGACAGACAGTGGAAATGTGTTCATTACAAACACTGATACAGCAGTTCCACCAGTGTTTCTAAAGTTTGTTTTTCACTCTATACAACATGACATCAGATTAGAATAACTAGCTATTTCCATATCTATCCCCTTAATTAATGCTAAGCTAAATAGAATGGTGAAGAGAAGTCAAACTTTTTGAAATCATGGACATAGATCAAAATGGAAAAAGAACAGAAAATAAGAAATAGAGCAGTTCTGGAGATGTTTACTGAAAGAGGAGGAATGGGTTTAAGATGACTATTTTATAAAGTTAGTTACTGTACGTATTGCTTTACATTTGAGGTGCATTAGCAAATAGTAATAATTCATGATTTATAAAAAAAAAAAAAAAAAAAAACAAGCAATGGCTTTCATGCATGAACTGAGAACATTGTTGCTGTACATGCAGCAACAAACATAATATCTAGTGTTTCAGCTACAATTTTTCGTATATGGATATCCTATGTTGCTAGATTTATATTGCTCTGATTTTAATTAAATTTGGATTGGCTCAATAAATCTTTCTAAAAGAGCCAATTATAAAATTTTATAGGAATCTTAATGAGTTATACGGAGTTCGTAAGGATTTCAGACTAAAGATGAATATAGTTAAAACAAAAATGCCGACCGGGCTAGCCGGTTGGGTAAAGTGCCTGTCTGGCAACCTAAAGGTTGCGGGTTCGAATCCCGCCTCGGGCTTGGATCAAAGTACTGCAAAAACCTTGGTAGGTGCATTATGGCCACAGAAGCTGATGCGCCAACAACTACCAAAAACAAACAAAAGTAACGATGAACAAGTATGCCACAGAAAGAGATGTAATCATTGAAGGAGTAGAAATTGAAAAGTGGATTCATATTCTTATAAATAATCAAGAAACAACTTGGACAAGATATCAGCTTAAAAAAAAAAAAAAAAAAAAACACTTCTCGTTTTCCCCATCCAATCACTCCAAAAGTTGGCGTAAAAGTTCAAGCAGTGACACCAACTGTGAAAATGTACACATTATGAAGTATGTTTGGTGATGAGTCATTCCACAACAGCTGATAGAAGTTTGTTCCAGCAACCAACCACCTGCTGGCTGGAAGGCAAATTTCCACAAATTTATTCAACAACTATCTTTCCTCAATTTGAATTTATGCCCCCCCCCCCCCTCAGATTTGTAATCTGAGCAAGAGGAAGAATCCCATCAGCAATGAGCCTGCTCAAACCATTCAAGGCCTTGTACATTTCATTCAGTTCCCCTCAGAGGTGCGTGGTCTGCAGATGCTACAATTTGCAGAACTTAAGGCTTTCTTGGTAACAGTAACCCTTAGTTCCACTCACTAATCCCATTGCTCTTCTCTGTACTCATTCTAGCAGCTCTACATCATTTCCTAAAATGAGGCCTCCAGACCTGTATGCAGTATTCAAGGTGCAGCCTGATCACTGTCTTATACAAGGGGATAATCACCTCCTTATTCCTACTAGCAAAATTCCTGTATATCATTAAGAGACCCCATGACCTACTCTGGCAGCCTGTCTGCACTGATCAGAAAACTTCATATCTGACTGTAAATTTACCTGCAGGTCTTGTTCATTGTCAACTACCCTGAGTGTAGTATCCCACAGTTGGTATATTTCTCTGGGGTTACTACTACCCATGTGCAGCACTTTACATTTTTCACTGTTAAACTTCAGTTACCACTTAGCCCATCTGCCCAACTTTTCTATATCCTCCTGCAGTAGCATGCTAACAACCCTGCCAACCTTCTTTAATGTCGTAATAATGTCATCATAATGGCATCTTATGATGACATTATTTTCAACTTTCTTCATTATGGGAAGAAGGGGAAGTACATCAATTACTCAAGTGAAACAAAAGTTATATTTTTGCATTTATTTATACAAGGGACTGAGCAAGATTACGTTTGTTTTTTTTTTCTTATTGAATTCCATGGATTTTTTTTTATTTTATTATTTATTTAATTTTTTTTCCAGCTTTACTCCAGCAACAACGGCAGAGAGAGTTGCTGAATTCCCTAATAAAACAGCAGCAACATCACAGTCAGCCACCTCCAGTACCACCCTTGATTCAGCACCGTCCTCCTTCTTCCCAAGAATTAAATCCACTTGGAATTCCATCAGTGACTGGAGGAATCAGTCCTCGTCAGTCCCCTCTTCCTAATGAATCTATTGGGCAGACCCTCCAAGGTCGAATACCTTCACCTCTAGGTAACCACTTATTAAAAAATTTATTTCTTATTAAAATTATGTATTATTATTTTTTTTTTCTAGTTAAAGTATCATAACCTAAAACACTTCTAATTATCCAAATAACAACCATAAATGAACATCTCTACACAATTAGTTTACCTCTTAATTCTGTTTATTTAAAGTTCCATGTGGAAAGTTGAAACTATGAAAAGAATGGAAAATGAAAGATGAAAGCAGGAAAAGTATCTCCATGAAGTGTATGTCACTAAAGAGTGTAACGTTTATCATTTAAAAAGGGGGATGGAGAAAAGATAACTTAAAATAAAAATGGTGAGAAGAGCAAAACACAATTGACATCCTAACTGTCATTCACCATTTAAGGATAATGCAAGAAGAGATTTTTAATGTCACATGAATGGTCACATGAGCCTGTGATGGTTAGTCGCTGAACTTAATTTTGTCTAAACACCAGATTCCAGAAAAGTTGATGACTGGTATTCAGCATGTGAGTGCTGTGATTTACATTTGACTATGGTCACTGCTTCTGTTGTCCTCAATTTGTAATCATTATTCAGCTTAATCAAAATTTCAATATCATCCAATTGGGGTTTGTATGCGTGTTTGAGCATATGCATGTTTAAACGTGTGTTTACACCTAGCACATTGTGCTGGATTTTTGTCCTGGACAAATGAGTACAGAATGTTAATATATGTAAATACCACGTAACAGCATCATTAATTAATATGCAAGTCTGTCGGGGTTCAAGTACTTCCAGTATTGTTTTCGCTCTCTCGGTGAAAACAGTACTATGTGTCCTTGGATTTTGATATGTGCATAATTCAGTTTTTAGTCAACAGCCATTTGTGTCTGATAGTGCATATGCACATGTCTATAGCAAACCATCAACTGTCTTGGGCTTGTGCATATAGGGTAATCAAGTATGCATATAGGGAAGGGGTTGCTCATACAAAATTCAGCAACTTTGTATATAATATAAATTATAATTTGCAAAGTATTTGTTTAAGCATAATGCCACAAGTGTGGTGTATAAGCAAAGGAATGTCTACATTAGCCCTATTTACTTTCAATTTCATTATTAAATTTGGGCCTATTATAATATATATTAGAATTCACAATGAATTTGTTTGAAAATCAATCAAATTCAAAATTACAGATAAGCATCAGTATTAAAAATTGTCATAATCTAATAGCCAAAATAAATATCACATAAATTAATCAGTACAATTTCTAATCAATGCACTGTGTACCTAGCTATGTGGACCACTTGGTTGATAAGTATGGCAAAGTTCTTGTAAATTCCTGTTGCCGTATGTGGTCATTCTTGAATTAAACAGGAGATTTTATTTACTATATTTTATACCTGGCATGTAAAACGTGGCCCCTGAATGCTGTCGACCTTCACAGGTTAAAAGGATTAGTTAAACTTTTTTGAAAAATATGATAAACAGTAATGCTCATTTATTTTTTATTTCTACACTTTACAGGAGTATGGACTTTATCTTTTTTATATATAAATTAAAAGTATATAATCTAGTTATTTCATTTGCAAACATCAAACAAATAACAGTATGTGTGGTGATTAAAATATATATTAATGATAGAACGTATTGCAATTGAACGTATACTTTCATAAATGTTTAAGATCAAATTTGGCATCCTATGTTTTAAACCAATGGATTTACAACTTCAGTATTAAATATGGACCTTCAAATTATTGATCACATTGTGGAAATGAAACAAATAATAGTAAATTTCTTCCCATAGAAAGTAATAATCATATTGCCTTCTAAGATTTCACAAGTGATCGGTTCTATTCTTGAAATTTTTGCAGGCATTCATAAAGTATTTTCTATTATGTATAAAAAATCATCTAAATAATATTTAAGAAATTTATAGAATATTCGAGATTATTCCAGAGTTGTAGAAGACTCCTTAATGTGGTAGATAGAAGATTCCTGAACATCGTAGATGATCCTAGAATATCGCAGAAAATGAAGTATTGTTTCAGTATTACAGAAGATTATAGGTTATTCTAGAGTGTTTTACAGTTATATATATATTGAGGTGTAAGAGCTGTAACTTAAAATTGAACAGCCACCATTCAGAAAGAGGATTTGATGTAAGTTTTTGCATGTTTCATGATAAACATGGCATGAAATAAGGAACTGAGTATTGAAAAAAGAAGTGCTATTATAAAGTAAGGTATTCTGTGGGAAGTATAGGCAAAAAAGTAGGCATTTCGTTTAAAGGAGTATAAACTACCATTTGACGATTCAAGGAGACTGGCAGTTTGAAGGTGAAACCACGATCAGGATGACTGCACTTAACAACGGATGCACTAGATAACATTGATTTCTAAACTCATTGCATGACTTACTGCACCTGATATCTGAGCTGAGTCCAGTAGGAACAGAGAAGCTCCCATATCTACATCCACTAAAACTTTGCATCAAATAACCAGGAATTCATGGCCACATATTTTTCCACTCTTTAGTTCACTGGTTGGCTTGTGCTAAAGCCATAAACATTGAACAACTAAAATCTACTGTGTGGAAGATAAAAAATTTGAAATTTTGAAATCCAAGCATGGAGATGTGAGACAATCAACTGAAATAAAAATAGTGCCCCATTGTATGGTGTCTACAGTCAAGCAATGGTGGAGGTTCCATCATAATCTGGGATTGCTTCATTTTTCTGGAGTGCACTCCAGAAAAATGAAGCTTCCTTTAGTTTATAGGTCCATCTTCATTTGAATAAAATCCTCTTGCAAATACAGATCCAAATCATCCCTATCACCCTCTGCTTGAAATGGAGACATAATCTATTTTTAAAATCCTCTTAAGCGTTCGAGGAGCTACATAAATAAATATGTCGGCATCTGAAAAATTTCCTTCGGCTTGTTCTAAAGAAGACATACTTGAAAAGAAGTGAAAATTTCTACAACCCAGTGAAGTTTTGAAAAGCATTAACTTCTTGAAATCCCAAAATAATTGTACAACTGTATAATTGTAATGTCTATCTTACAGTTTTTTTTTTTTTTTTTTTTTTTTTTGTGCTTCATTGAATTTTGAAAGTATATTAGCATGGTATAAAGGAGGTGGTTTTTACACTGACTAAATTTATCAGCAAATGATTGATTGTTCTTGGACAGAAATTCCACCACTGAGTGAAAGTTTTGCAAGCAGTTACCTTTTGACAACCATCTTACTTCTGTATGAAGGAGCAATTGGTTATTTTTTTATTTATTTATTATTTTTTTTCATATAGCATAGCAAACAGTCGGCTGTTAAGAGCATTTGCTTTTATTTTATTTATTACCTTAAAACAAATTTGCAAAGCAGCATGCAATCCTTCACTTATGCTTTTTGCAACAAGGTGTTGTCTGTGTAAAACACAATGTATACTATTTATATTTTAGGATTTTATTTTTTAGCTAAAGCTAAAAATCCTCTGTACTTACCAACCATAGGTGGAGCCCCATCAATTGCAGTTATATTACCAAAAAGGGAAAGTTGTACTTTTCAAAATACTCTTGCACGCATCTAAAAATTGTTTCACCTTTGGAATCAGTTTTTAAAGATTTGGCAAAAAGGAATTCATCAGTTACTGCTTTTTTACTCGTACTGTAATACCATACAAATGACATTAAAATATTTACACTTTCAAATGTTGAACTCGTCTAATTGCATAGCAAACAAACCTCTTTCAGCTCTGAATTTACTGTTGTTTGGACATCATTTGCCATCTCAGCAATCCTCCGTTGCACTGTATTATTACTAAGCGGAATACTTCTTAAAACTGGATTAGCATCCTTTTTCATAACTGACTATTGCTATTTTTATAGAGGGTAGAATTATTTCTTCACAAAGAGTATGCGGCTTTCCTTTCTTTGCAATTAGGAGAGCAATATCATATGATGCTTGTAGTCCACCACTGGCTGCCGATACTGCAGATGATTTTATAAAGGGCTTAAGCGTTGTACAATTTAAAAATTTTCCTTAATTGTCTTGAAATATTTAAGGTCTTTGTCGCTTTTATCATTATGCTTTTTTTTTTTTTTAAATGTTCTTTCATTTTTGAAGGTTTCATAGCATCATTACTAAATGTTTTCTCACA
Source organism: Mastigoproctus giganteus (assembly GCF_048544385.1). Classification (NCBI taxonomy): domain Eukaryota; kingdom Metazoa; phylum Arthropoda; class Arachnida; order Uropygi; family Thelyphonidae; genus Mastigoproctus; species Mastigoproctus giganteus. The sequence continues at coordinate 206,107,789 of NC_143579.1, forward strand.
CAAGACACATTGGTTTTGTTTCATTACTAGGAGAAGGCACAAACCAGAAATTTAAATATTCTACCAAATATTGACGGCACTTATTTTTTGCGTCAGACATGATCAGTAGGAGTTTTCTGTAAGAAATTATTTCAACACAACTCAAACTCTTACTAAAATAATTTTAATAAGAAACTATTAAAACAAAATGAATAATCCACTCCCAAACACTGCAGAACAACAATATCTATTGACACTAGAAATAGCACTGAAGTTTGACTACAGCAATGACAGTAAAACGAAAACTGAGGACGACCTCTAGAACGAAAATCTGTTTGGACACTAAATAAAAACAATTTGTTTTCAAGGGCACAGTGATTTTTCACCACATGTTGTATCACATGGAGGAGGGAGAACCCCCCCCATTGCCATTTGAATGTAAACATTGTTCAGTGTAAATTGTGAAGTCCATCATAGGGGAGACATTACTACCACACTACGTTTGGGGAAAGCTGAAGCGAAATGAATTGCCATTGAAATGAATCCTCTTCTTCAGATTTTGAAGTTTAGAAAATGATTTTCTTATAGCTGAGAACAGAGGCGGATTAAGGATGAAATAGGCCACCAGCTATTTTAATTTTGGGGCTCCTTTAGTATACTTTCAATTTATTATCACTACTTCAGAAAATATTTACACTGAAAATGAGGCCCCTGGCCATGGCCAGTTTGGCTGTAGCGTTAATGTAGCCCTGGCCAAGAAAACAAAAGGAGAGTAAGCAAATGGATACACGACATAAACGGGAAGAGAGCAGAAAGGGGTGAATTCCATCATTTACTGCAGGACTTAGAAGAAGATAAATCGTTTTAAGATGTACTTAATGATGAATAAAGTAGAATTTAATTTTCAATATAATCTAATTAAGGATGACATACAAAGGCACAATACACAATTTTGAAATTCAGTCAATGGTAGGGAAAATTAGTTGTATGTTTAAGAAAAGTTGAAATACTGTAAGTTTAATTTGGAATAAGGATTTATTTGGTCACAATACAAAACAATTTTTTTTTTTTTAAATTAAATTTAATACCAAAACAAAACTTCACAATGCTAAAAATTGAACTTGTTAGAAATTGAGTTGTACAAACTGAAATGATTGACTTGTTCCTCCTCTGAATTTGTAAATTGAAATACTGTTGGTGTGTTTTCCTTCTTTGGCTATCTTTGAGTGTCTATTTGACTGGACATGTTTCTATTATCATTTCCTCTATTTTCTTCTGTCAGCGTGACAGAAAACTCACACCATATGAAATTTTCTTTTGACGTTTGCCTTGTTTCCATGTAACCTCACATGAGGTGTTAATAGTGTGATTCTATCCTAGGCCACTTTGCTGACTGCCTGAGTTAACAACTTGTTTCGTATACTAATTCTAGATTTCTAGAATTATCTTTGTGAGGAAATAGTTTCTTTAAAGACCCCTAAAATAATCTTACTGACCCCCCCCCAGTGGCTTTATTAGGAACTAAAGACCCCTCAGACTTGCCAAAAAGACTCCAGGGCTCGCTATCGACCACTTTGGGAATCCCTGATCTTGTCAAGTCTATGAAATCTGGCCATCTTCACAAAATTTATGGAAACTTGCAAATCACTCAGAATGATGTTAGTGAAGACACGTATAAAATTAATCGCCAGAATATGTCTGTATAGGGCAGTGATAAAATCTCGTGAAGGATATTTTGATAAGAAAAATAAGTACATTTGTTAATATTAATCATTTCTGGTTTTTTGCTGTAAATTTTTCAATGCTTAATGGAAAATCTTAAAACGCTTTGTAAATTTATGAAAACTGCTGTCATACACTGATTCCAAACTTTTAGGCCAGAGCGTATGATTGATTTCCTCCCTGGGCATGCGATACTGTAACTGATGTGATGTTGCTGCCATTGTAATTTGGCCAGAAAAGTGTGTGAAGTTGATGCACCATTGATGCCAATTTGACAACAAGGAGTGGAGTCCTGCATGTTTGGTGAATGGCACCAGTTATTTTCAGGATGATTCAAAATAGCACACCATCACTAACCAAGCCTCTTTTTGGATGCATAAAAACACTAATCTCCATTTTAATTTGGCTTGGATTCTATTTTGTAAATCAACACATTTTAGTTGTGGCTAAAATATAAAATTACTATGATGTTTAAATGACTTTTGGGAAAAAATTTTTTTCAATCTTCAGGTTAAACAATCCTACTTTTCCTTTAATTGACATATTTCATGCTTTTTATAATAAGCATGAAAGTGCTTATTATAAAATGATAATAAGCTTTGCTAAGAATCTTAATGCTTTTTATTTAACAAATTACATGTATAGAAGGCACATTAAAATATTCACTACTTAATGCCATTTGTGATGATTTGGTTATTAACCATTTGCAATCTAGCATTATTTTTGCTGTCTTCCCCTTGCATTCCAGCTCTCAGAATCAAAAGGGGAAATAAAATTAGTGTTATATTCAAAATTTATTTTTGGTTTTACCTGAGTTAATATAAAAAACAACTTGACAAAACATTTTAAAACCCTAATTCAATATTTTTTCCTGGTGGAATAAAATATTCATAACTTTCCATCCAGATAATTGGTTTTACCTGAGTTAATATAAAAAACAACTTGACAAAACATTTTAAAACCCTAATTCAATATTTTTTCCTGGTGGAATAAAATATTCATAACTTTCCATCCAGATAATCAGCAATATTTTTTACTTTAGAGCACCTACTTTGATTCCTTTGGCAAGTTCAGAGATGCTACATCCAAATTGGATGTGGCATCTCTGAACATTTAGGCAGGAAATTAGCAGAAATCCTGCTAAATGCCTGCCTGTTGTCAGGTAGATTTGATTGTAGCGTTGATTGTCTTTTTCCGGTAGGTCCTAAATGGTCAAATGAGTTGAGATTGGGTGAGCTGTGCAGCCATGTAAGGATAAAGAATTCTTTGTCATGTTCCTGAAATCAGTTAACAACCTGCTTGGTCTTGTAGTATTGCAATTGTCTCTTGTTGATAGACACCAGAGTTGTCTGGATGCACTGTCATCATGAAGCGATGTACACTTGGTTGGCAACAATAGTAAGGAGGCACTCCCATTGAGCCTTTGATTACTGGTGATCAAAGGACCTAGGGCATGCTTGAAAACAGTCCCAAAGCCATAACAATACCTACCAAACACCAACAGTGCATGCAAGTGCCATGGCCACACGTTGCTTTCTCCGAGTGTAGATATGCCCATCAGCATGATAGAGTTGGAAGGAACAGAATTCACAGGCAACAGATTTCCACGTGTCTGGTCAAGTGGTGCTGACATGCCCTTGCAAGATGCAGTTTCTTCTGTTTCACAGTGAGCATGATGGCTATCATCTGCCCTAGACTATATGAACTAATGTCCTTTGCAGAGTCCATATAGATTCTGGCCATTTTATTCCTATATTGTACTGGGTGGGTAGCTGGGCCACTGTGCTGCATCACTGCCAAATACATTCTTAATTTAATTCTGCCTATCCATTCTTCATATTTCTTTATCTGTTTTTCATTTAGTTAGGCCAAAACCAAATCATACTACCTTCAGTCAGAAACTACCTTACTGTAAGACTCCCCCCCCCCCCAATATTCTTCAATAGAATGATCTAAAAATTTCTCAATTTTATTATCAGAAAGGCCTTTACAAGATCTTGATGGCACACCGTAAGTATTTCACTAATGCAAAGTATGAGTTACTCAGTGACTTATGCTACTTACCTCATTTGATATTCCCTCTATAACTGGCCAAATTTTTCATTAAATTTATTATAATACCAGGTTGAAGTTTCTTCCATCAATAAACCCTTCTCTGGCTGAGAGCAAATTTTCACAGATATATATCCTTCAACCATCCTTTTATGATTTAAATTTGTTCTGTTTTGCATGTCGTCTGAGAAAGGGATAAGTTCTCTCTGATTCAACAGAGGTCGGTGGAATGGTTTTTAGTGAATCAGCTAAATGCATAATAATGTTGGAAGCTCTGTATCCAGTTGCCTCGAATAATTGCAATTCTTGCTTCAAAACCAGGCCTAAACACTGTTTGTGATCCTGAGAAAAAGTTGATGATTGCATAAGTTTTGTCTTAGATTGAATTGTTGCTTCTAACTTCTCTGAATGTCATGGGTTGTGCAATTTCTTGATTTTCTTCATCTACTGATTGTGAAGAGTGGGGCTAGATGGAGATTTGCCTTTGTTGAAAAGTCTAATCAATGTCATCTTAGCAAATTCAAATAATGATTCTTTGTTTGGTAACGATGGGAGGCCAGGAGTCACTGCAGAATTCACATAATTTTTTCCCAGTATTTAAATACTGAAGCAGGCTGATCAAAGCCATATTCTTTCTCTCATTAATCTGTTTTATAAGAATTTTTCATCTTCTTAGCGAATTCTGAATTTTGTAACTTATTAATAATGAAAGCAAATACTCCTTCGGCATTTAGCAGAGTTGCATCACGGCTGCATAATTTCTCTTCACCAATTTTTACTGGCTGCAGGGTTGAAGCAATATCTTGTAGTACATCAAATTCTTCATTAGTTTGCTTTGCTTTTATATCATTTAATGCCTTAGAAACTTTTGATTTCTAGAAATCTCTCAGTCATACACAATAAACTGTCCCAACAAGTTTTCAAATCTAAAATTAGCATCTTTTTGCAACCATGTTCTGCTTTTACATAGTTTTGAAGAATTTCATTCTTGAGACGGGATTTCCTGAATATTTTTACAATTTATCTTACCTTTTTTTTATAGTTTTATTCATGTCTGTAAATTTTTTGGTGCTGCTTTCTTCGTGTACATTGGCAATTAGATCTAATTTATTGGCAAAAGCTAACTCCTCAATTTCAATTGCTGTATTCAAATCATCTAACTCATTTTCATGATTATCATCTAACTCATTTTCATGATTATCATCTAACTCATTTTCATGATTATCATCTAACTCATTTTCATGATTATCATTTGACTCATTTTCTGCTTGATTTCTATCTGAATTGATATTTCTTATAAAATACATCACATACAGCCAGGTGTATACCATGTGCATAACATAAGTGATGATGGCAGCTCATTAATTTTCCAAATTTAATCACACCCTCTGAATAGTACTCAGCCCGATTTCTTCAATCTTAGCTTCCCCTGCTTTAACAGTGTTTTCTGCAGAAAAAGAGCCAAGAATTCTTACCATTCCTAAATTCCAAAATTTACCTGCATCTGTACAAGATCCCCCTTTGTAACAGATGGAACAAACTTCCATATGTTGTCTTGGAAGTTGATAGCTTAAATAAATTCAAGGAGGAACTGTGGACAAACTTATAGAGGGAATGGATGTGTAAAATTGGGTTTTTTTTTTTTTAATGAGCTACATAACACATGAGGAGTAATTAAAGGTGGGGAATGTCAGAAGTTTATCAAACTAACAGGGAGATAAGTGATTTTGTAATAATTGAGAGCAAAGTGGAGAAATTGTGGACGTTAAACATAAAAAAGCAAATGCAATCTATCCAGTTATAATGGAGGAGGCAAGCAGAGTAAGCAAACCTGTAGCCATAATTATGAAAGTATCCTTAGAGTCAGGGGAGGTCCCCATGGACTGGAAATGGGCAAATGTATGCTGCAGTTCAAAGAGGCTCAAAGGATAACACAAATAATTATAGACCTGTTAGTTTAACTTCTGTTCCGGGGAAAATAATGGAGTCACTGGTTAAAGAGGTGACCACCTAGACAAAACAGTAGCAGTAGTTCAAACAGCATGGGTTTGTTAAGGGGATGTCTTGTCTGACCAATTTGATTGGATACTATGATGTGTCACAAAGGAACTGAATGCTAAAAATAATTTTGATATCATATGCTTGGATTTCAGGAGAGCTTTTGATACTGTTGCAAAAGGAAGACTGCTGTACAAATTGGAGTGGGCAAGTTACTGCAATGGATAAAGGGATGGTGAGTGGGAGATGGCAGAGAGTGGTTATAAATGGACACTGCTCTATGTAGACTAATGTTATTAGCGGAGTCCCCCAGAATTTGGTGCTGGGCCCATCGTTGTTTTGTTTATTTATCATTTATATCGATTAAGGTATATCTGGCTTAATATCCAAGTTTGCAGATGATACAAAGATTGGCAGGGTTGTTAATGACACTAAAGACAGTATGCTACTGCAATAGGATCTAGAAAAGTTAGGCAGATGGGCTGAGAAGTTGCAGCTGAAGTTTAACATTGACAAATGCAAAGTACTGCATATGGGAAATAGTAACCCAAGAGAAATGTACCAACTCTGTGGTACTAAATTTAGGGTGGCGAAGAATGAAAAGGACCTGGGGGTAATTGTGCAGTCAGATATGAGCAGTGCAGATGGGCTGCCAGAGCAGGTCATGGAGTTTTGTCAATGATATATAGGAATTTTGCTATCAGAGACAAGGAGATTTTTATCCCTTTGTATAAGGCAGTGGTCGGGCCACACCTTGAGTACTCCATACAGGTCTAGAGGCCTCATTTTAGGAAAGATGTAGAGCTGTAGGAACGAGTACAGAGAAGGGCAATGAGATTAGTGAGAGGAACAAAGAGATGCACTTACGAAGAAAGGCTTAAGTTCTGCAAGTTGCAGCATCTGGAGACTAGGCACCTGTGGGGTGATCTAATTGAGGTATGTAAGGTCTTGAATGGTTGGAGCAGGCTCAGTGCTGACAGGATACTTTCACTTGCTCAGACTAAGAACCTGAGGGGGACATAGATTCAAATTGAGGAAAGACTGTTGTAGAATAGATGTGCAGAAGTTTGCCTTTAGCCAACGGGTAGTTGATTGCTGGAACAGACTTCCATCTGTTGTTGTGGAATCTGATAGCCTTAAATAAATTTAAGGCTGAACATTTGGAGTGACTGGATGGGTGAAATGGGAAGCGTGTTTTTTTTTTTTTTTTTTTGGCTAATGCTGTATAAGCTTGCTTTTTTGCTTCAACTAATGCTAATAAGCTCATATGCTTGATTTCTTGCATCACGTGCCTTCGTTGCTACTACAAAAATAACAAAAAATTGCAGTGAAGGAAAAGAGTGCACAGTTGAAAGTTGAAACTGCACACGATCAATATTAACTGCTAACTAACTTGTAGCTGCCAGTTTGAGACCTGTCACATGTTTCAAATTCAATGAGTTGCTTGAAGCACAGATCTCAGGCATTAACTAAGCAAAGCATCGGGTTTGGCGTGCGACGCCGTGTCAATCAGGGTTGCCAACTGTCATTTTTCATTACCAAATTGGCAGGCATTTGGTAATGAAGATAAATTGGTATTGTGGTAATGAAAATGGTGATATTTGGTAATAATAAAGTAATATATCAAGTATGAGATTTTAAATTTTATAAAAAGTCAAATTCATTTAAATATTCTTATTCTATTCATAAGACTGAATAACAGCACTCCTGTTTGCTTACCTATCATAGGATACTGCAATATACTCAAACATTGTGTGTGTTATATTAAAAAGTTGTATTGATATATTGAATTAAATATGCATAAATGGATGTTACAGTTATACAAATTGCCAGTAACTAGCAGGGTGAGGAAAGTAGAAAAAGTGTAGTAGATTTGTGAAAGGTGAAAGAATGTTAAAATCCTAGAGCTTATGATAAATTAAGAAAAATTATGGGCTTTATTACCAAGCCAATATAAAGTGGGGGAACTGTAAAGGGAAATTAGTACGTCACAATAATAATATACACCCAGGCCTTGCATAATGTGAATTCAATTAACATGTTTTTCAGTTACAGCTATTTGAAAAAAATTATACCACTCTTATCTTTACAAGATGCAAATTTCCAGTTTACACGATCTTTTTTTTTTTTTTATGTGATAGTTGAAAAGTATTTTAATTGCAGGTTAAGCTTACCACGTGTCGGACGGGCAATAAACAAACGTTTGCCTGCTGCCCACCTCAGTGTGTTCCATCAACCATCAGAAAAAGATGTATTGCTTGTTTGTCTCCCGCTAATAAAGTCAATGCAGACTTGAATTTAAAAATTCTAATTTTTAAATGAACCAGATGAAAATGTCACCGCGCTGGAGATAACGGTAAAAGAACTAGATGAAATCTTTCGTATCACAGAGAACCTCAAACAAAAGGTTTGAGGTTCAGGCCAAGGCCCAGAAAAGGTTGTTGTCAGCTATCCGAAATTGATTGATGAAAAGAAAGTCAATGCTGTTCAGATGACTCGGTTCAAATATTTCCGTAACAGATCGTTTCTTCACTGTGTATTTTATGTCAGAGGTTCCCAAACTTTCTTTGTTCACTGCGTGCTTAGTGTCTCAGTAATTTTTTTCATGGCGCACCTAGATCAAAAGTTCCTAACAGTTCTGTTTATTAACTAGTTAGATTCAAAAAACTTAAAAGAAATGTTAAAACTGTAATCTACCTCGAGCTAGTAGTTTGTGCAGTGTCCGACAGATGTTGAATATCGCTGTTTCCGTCGAAAATTTAAAATATTCCGTGCAGTTTGGGAACTGGTGTTTTGTGCAATAAACATTTAATCCATAATTATTTTCATTATCTTTTATTTGGCATACAGTTAAAAAGGTATTTTTAAAATTCTTTATGGACACTTCCCGAAGATCAAGGACCAATTATAATTTTTCCTATTGATTATTATATTCATTTAATGCGTTTCCGTTTTGTGCGATGCACTCGCAGGACGGATTAATTGCGTTAACTGAGATCAGCCTGTAATGCAAATGAAAATGTTATAGCTGTCATCAGATATGGGGGAAACATATTTAGAAAATGGTTGAATATAGGTAATGCATATATGCATGATCTGATGTCAGCAGAAATGATTATTGATACATGATCAGGTATTTCATCAGGGGGACTACACCTGATTATGTATCAGGAACTGCATTTCTATACTTGTCCATAGTAGTAGAAGAAAAGTGAATGGCTGAAATAAGTAATGATAATGAAATTAGCACTTTCTAGTACAGTATGGACATGGTAGTCCCAATGCAGTGTAATTTATTGTGGTATAAATAATTTAGTTACGAATAACCATAATGAATATTATAATGTGGTGCAGACTGCTGCTAGCAGAGTGAGTTCAATATATATGTTATATTAAAAAGTTGTATTAATGATAAATAATTTAGTTACAAATCTATAATGTATATTCATTACAGTTATTTGTAACTAAATTATTTATACCTCAATAAATTACACTGCTTTGGAACTACCATGTCCATAGTGTACTTAGAAAGTGCTAATTTCGTTATCATTACTTAATTCGGCCATTTGCTTTTCATCTTCTACTACTACTACTACTATGGACAAGTATAAAAACTCATTTCCTGATACATGGTCGGTGTATCTCCTGATGAAATATCTGATCATGTATCAATAATCATTTCTGCTAACATCAGATCATGCATATATGCATTACCTATATTCAACCATTTTCTAAATATGTTCCTCCTATATCTGATGACAGTTATAACATTTTAATTTTTATTTCTATTTTATTTGCATTATATTATTTTGATATACTAATTTTCCTTTACAGTTCCCTCACTTTATATTGGCTTGGTAATTCAGCCCATAATTTTTCTTAATTTGTCATAACCTCTAGGATTTTAACATTTTTTTTTCACCTTTCACAAATCTACTACACTTTTTCTACTTTCCTCACCCTGATAGTTACTGGCAATTTGTATAACTGTCACATCCATTTATGCGTATTTAATTCAATATATTAATACAATGTTTTAATATAACTTACTCTTGCATCCGTCATACCTATTTACTAATTTTGCATTCACTGCAACCATTTCATTAGCTGTATATCTTTTTCTTATGTAACTCTTTAAACATTCCTTTATAGAGTTACATTGAATACCCTTTTATATATATACACAGGTAGCCCTCATTTTGCACTAGTCCGATTTGTGCCGATCCCTAACCACAACGCCATTTTTATTTTATTTTTTTGCAATTTTTTTATAAATTGAAAGTTTAAAATCATCGGACAAAATTTATCAGCATCATACTGTGATATGTATCGTGCACTGTTCATGTGATTTAGGACAATCTGAGCCAATCAGCAATTGGCACATTCGTATCAGAGACGAGAAAGATTCCCGCCCTCAGAGTAAACCACTCATGGATGCGTGTAGTAAAGGTCCATGCGGTGAAGAATTCAGTTGGTTGTTGTTGTTTATGCTACTTATACGCGTTGGAAATTTATTACACAAACATTTTTTTATTAATTGTCCTATTAATAAATCGTGTTATAAAGTTTTTAATTTAATAGAATAAAGACTCCATGTCTGGTAAAAGTGGTTAATTGAATCCTAGTGCAATATTCGGAGGATTGAATTGATGAAAGCCACCCTAATGTGTGTAAGGCTATGAATATGCCTCCATCGACTATTACTACAGCTATGAAGAATGCTAATAAAATAAAACAATTGATGCAAAGTGGTAGGTAAAATTTTTGGTGCCTGGAACCTAACCCTGTGATTTCTGATTTACTCCATCATATAAAGGGTTCCATTTGCACTTGTTTCCGCAGGAACCTAACCCCAATGTAAATTGAGGGCTACCTGTATATTGAATTCACACTCTTCACCCCCCCACCCCACACACACACACACTTGGGGTTACTTCAACTGACATAAATACACCATACAGTGAACTTCCTGTTTTCTTCTTTGGTCTCTGATGGCACTTAGCTAATTCAACGTTTTTCTGTCCATGCACACAGTAAGTTTTCTTATTTTGCCCTCTTTTTTTTTTTTTTTTTTTTTTGTTTTCATTCATTTTTTCTTTTACAGGATTTTATCGGCATTATTTTAGCTTTACTTTATTTATTTTTATTTTTTTATATATTCTGGTCGGCTATGATGTATACATACACTTTTTTTCACATGTACGTCATAACAGAAACTGAGTTCTGGCTTATTGCAGCGGCTCCTACGATTTTCGGTGTCAACCCTTTGATGAAGCGGTTAAAGTTCTAGGACCCATGGTTTTAAGTACTATCATTTATTTATTTATATATATATTTTTTTATGTAGCCGACCGGGCTAGCTTGGTGGGTAAATTGCCTGCCTGGCAACCCAAAGGTCGCGGGTTCAATTCCCGCCTCGGGCTTGGATCAAAGTACTGCAAAAACCTTGGGAGGTGCATTATGGCCACAGAAGCCTATGCGTCAACAACTACCAAAAAAAAAAAAAAAAATTTATGTTAAACCTTAATTTCATTTTATTTCAGGTAATCTGTTTTTACCCATGCGTGTGTTCTCAATTTTTCCATGGTATTTTTTTTTCTTTTCTTTTATTTATTATTATTTTTTTTTTTATGAAAACCCCAAACATGAGAGGTATTAGAACCTATAGTACTTAGTACCGTGCTTGGGTTGGAGGTTGAGAAGACAAATTGTTGACATTAGACTTCAACTTCTGTAAACTAATTTTCAGGAAATACGTATGAAGGAAGGTTGTTACAGAAAACAGCAGTTGAATGAATAAACGAGGAAGATGAAAAGTTGGTTCTGTGGGTTTGAAGTTGGACAGTAAATGGATGTTGGCTGGTGGCAACACATGTTTTGACTATTTTGAAAGAGAGAGCGGGAATTATAGAAGCCAATTCAGAAGAGCAGTGCCCATGGAAGTATCTGTAGACAAGGCATGTAGCAGAAACATTAAGTCTATGAGACAGCAAGTGGAGAGACTGTTAGAGATGAGTCATTAATTAACTTTAATGCCCTCTTCTGAATGGAATCTAGAAGCCTGAGAGGTTTTTGGGGCGCTGCCTCAGATGTGGGAACAATATTCCATGTAGGGCGGATTTGCAATTTGTACATAGTCAACAGCTCTTTGGAAGAAAAGTAATGCTGAGAATGAAAGAGAAAACCAAGTTTTTTTAAGTGCAGAGGAAGCAATATTTGTAATGTGCTTGTGCCAAGAGAGATTATAAGTCAGGGTAATCCCCAAAAGAGATGTCTCATTTTGCCTAGAAATCGGAGTGTCACCAATGATAAGCATAGGAGCAGAAGAATCCTTTTTGCGAGATATAAGACTCAAGACTGAGTTTTAGAAGGATTGAAATCAACTAAGTTGACTTTGCCCCACTGGACATCGGCATATATGGAATTGGGAATGGATATTCGAGAAGTTGAAGCTGATTGAGCAGGGCAAGGTTTTTAAAAATGGAAAGTGGAATGTGCTGTCATCGGCAAAACTATGGATAGGATTTCCAGTCAGTGGAATAAGGTCCTTAATATACAAGAGGAAAAGAGTGGGGGGAAAGAATGGAACCTTGGGGGACACCAGCATTAGTGGAGAAGTTAGACAGAGAACCATCCACCATCATTCTCAGTGAGCAATCAGAGAGAAAACTGAAATAACCAATTACAAAAAGCAGTTGCAAACCATAAGATGGAAGCTTGTTTAGAAGACCATTATGCCAAATATGATCGAAAGCCTTTTGAGATGTCAAGAGCAAATGCTTGTTTCACTTAACTTTTCCATTGAATTTGTCCATAAATGGGTAACATAAGCCATAATATCACCAGTGGATCGACATTGACTGAATCCATACTGGCAATCGTTGATCAGACGGAAGGTTTCTAGGTACTTTAGAAGTTGGCAGTTAATTGATTTCTCCCTTACTTTAGAAAGAGTAGAAGTAATTGCAATAGCACGATAATTGGATGGGAGGGATTGTCACCCTTTTTAGGAACTGGCTGGATATGAGCAAATTTCCAAGCAGAAGGAAAAACACCTTTGGAATAAGAAAGTGAAAAAAGGTGGCAAAGAACAGGATTCAGTTCAGGCGCACAGGTTTTGAGAACAACTGGAGAAATACTATCAGGACCTGGAGATTTCTTTGCATCAAGATTCGTCAAAATCCTTCTGACATACTTTTGACAGGAGGCATTGGGGTGTGTTGGGAATGGTGGGAGGTGTTTTACCAAGAACATTAATACACGAGTTGGAAGAGAAATGGGATGCTAGCAGTCAGCTTTATCCTTGGCTGAAGTGACAACAGAACCATCTGGTTTGGACAGAGATGGGCAAAAGTTGCAGCCAATAACTTTGGCAAGAGACTAGAATGCACGGTTACCATTAGGGCAAGAAACAAGTTTTCTTCTTTGTCTGTTCAAAAATCTATTTACAATTGTTGTGAGCTTTGGTGTAGGCAGAAAATGAAATTGAAAAATTGGAAAAAAGCCAATTACAATATACAACGTTGTTCTCTTGAAAAGCCTTAGCAATTTATTTGAAAACCAAGGTTTAGATAAAGGACGAGATTTTAAAGTGGAGTGTGGAATAAAGGATTCCATTCCTACAAGAATAATTTCCCTGACATGATCTGAGCAAACGTTGAAATCAGAAGTTTTGAAACAGTAATCCGAACAAGGAAAAGAAGAAAACAAATCTCGCCGGTCATCCCATTTTGCATTCTTGTAATTCCAAACAATACGAAGTTGGGAATAACCAAGACATAAAGGCTCCATTGGAGAAGAGACAATCACCAAGTTGTGATCTGAGGTGCCTACAGGCCCACTCACTTCGACTGTGTACTGAGAAGGGTTGTTTGTGAGAAAAAGATCAAGCATGTTGGCTGTATGGTTAGGATTGTCCCGTATTCTTGTAGGTAAGTGAACAATCTGTGCAAGGTCAAAAGTCTCAGCATCTCGACCAGCTGGGTCAGTGTGACTAGAAAATGGAAGCCAGCTGTTGTTGTTGTGAACATTAAAATTGCCAAGGGAAATTACCTCACTGTCAGGAAAGTTGGACTGGAGAAAGTCAAGTTGCAAAGAGAGGAAGTCAAAGAGTTCCAAGTGATTAATGGATTTAGGAGAACGGTAGAGACAACAAATGAATTTGACACAATGAGGTAGAGATTTTAAGCCAGAGAAGATCAAAGAGAGGAGATTCCAAATTGCCAAGTCTCTGACAGGGAATATCAGAACGGACATATGCACAAGTATCAGCTTTGAGGCGAAAGGAATCATACAAAGAATAATTTGGGCAACTGAGATGAGCAGTAGTTGAATCAACCGATAACTGAGATTCTGTCAGAAAAACTACATGGGGTTTGGCAGACTGCAAGTGGAAATGGACTTTGTTGAGAATATAATTGGGACCACGTATATTTGTGAAATGAACTAGGAAGTGTTTGGGAGGTTTAGATCTTTTCGCAGATAAGCTTACTGTATTAGTTTGATAATTCATGGTGTATTCAATAGTAAGAAAAAGTGGGGGGGACATGCTGTATGAAGTAATGAAATTTTTGGACGTGGCGTACACATGGTAAAAATATACTCAGATCCTTGACATAATGCGGCCTCAACAATGCCCCCAGCATACATGCTACTCGGACCCCTGCAGTCATTCTCTGGCAGAGTAATGGAAGAAGAGGTGGGGAAGGGTTGACCGGAACTTAGCTCTGGAAACTAATCATGGGTTCCACCACTTTAAGCCTCCAATAAACAAAGTATTAGTATTAATATTAGTAATGGCCGCATGGTGCAAGAAAGCCTATGGCTTATGCTGCACCAGCCAAAAAAAAAATAAATAAATAAAAAGAATAAAACAATGATAAAAATGAATAATAATAATTAATAAAAGAAAAGGAAATTAAACCTATCATCCTATGCACTTCCCTCACCCGAAGGTACTATCCAGATGACCTTTGAATTTCCCCAAACTGCCAGCCTCTACCACCCATGTAGGCAACTTAATTCCAGTAATTTATAACTCGCTTGCTAAAATAAAACTTCCTGCAGTCCAATCTAAACACTTCTCCCCGTAACCTGAATTTATATCCCCTAGTTCTAGCATCATTTATAATCTTGAAAATTTCGTCCTCGTTCATTTTACTGATGCCTCTCAGAGACTTAAACACCTCAATCAAATCTCCTCTAGGGTGTCCAGTCTCCAAACTCTGCAACCTGCATATTCGAAGTCAAAGACGCCCTTTTGCTGATCTCACCAGGCGAGTTACCTGTCTCTGCACTCTTTCAAGAAGCTCGATATCTTTCTTTAGGTGCGGTCTCCATACTTGAACACAGTATTCGAAGTGTGGTCTAACAAAGTCTCACGCAACGGGATCATCACATCCCCATCTCTACTTGCAAAAGTTCGATAGATCATCGACAGGACACCATGGGCCTTCCTGCAACCTGTTTACAATGCTCAGAGAATTCCATGTCTGATGTATCGTAACACCCAAGTCCCATTCCTCCAGTACTGGGTTTAGTTGAACTCCACCAAGTGAATAAGTTATTTTGGGATTACTGTTTCCCACGTATAATACCTTACACTTTGTCGGATTAAAGCATAGCTGCCATTTTTCTGACCATTCCTGAAGCCTATATAGGTCTCTCTGAAGAAGCTCAGCTTGACAGTGATCATTAAATACTCTACCAATTTTAACATCATCTGCAAATTTAGATATCACTCCCTTCATCGATGTCGTTTATGAAAATTAAAAACAGTGGTCCTAATACTGATCCTTGGGGAACCCCACTTCTTATATCAACCCAATCTGAGGAATAGCCATTTATCACAACCCTCTGCCTCCTGCCCTGAAACCATCCTGCTATCTATCTAAGGATTTTCCCAGTGATTCCAACCTGTTCCAGCTTATAAAGCAACTGTTCATGTGGGACTGAGTCAAAAGCTTTGCTGAAATCTAAATAAACAATGTTGAAATTATTCCCTAACTCCAGCTCGTGAGTGACCCTTTCAAAATAGCAAACCAGATTTGTTAAACATGATTTTCCCTTTACAAAACCATGCTGAGAGTCCTTGAGAATTTCAATTCCATCCAAATTATCCCGAATTCCACCCTTGATCATTGCCTCCATGATTTTCCCTACCACTGAAGTCAGACTGACAGGTCGATAATTTTCCACTTCACTCTTAGAGCCACCCTTATGTATGGGAGATACATTGGCCCTTTTCCAATCCAAGGGAATCTCCCCAGTCTAGTGATGCTCGCTTAATTAGCCTCAATGGTTCAATGCACTCATTTGCCACCTCCGTTAAGATTATAGGGTATATTCCATCAACTCCAGGAGCCTTACTAGTCTGTAGGCTCGAAAGTTTATTTTCATTAAATAATCTTGCGAAATTTCAATATCATTAATTACATATTTTTCAACTTTGTTCCCGCAATTTCCCATTGCCACAAAAGGTTTTTCATTTGTAAATATTGATGCAAAATAATTGAGTTCATCTGCAACGGCAGCTGGTGTATTTAATACTATCCCCTTTCCCTTACGCAAAGGTCCAATCTGGTTTGTCCTGATCTTCTTGGCATTTATATAAGTGAAGAATTCCTTATCCCCCCTCCCCTCTTTGCTCTGTTTGCTAGTGATTTCTCATAAACTGCTTTTGCCCGTTGAACCTTTTCTGTGGCTGTATTACAGAGCATCTTGTAGCTGTTATAGGCTTCAGTACTTTTTATTGCTCTGTAACCTTTCCATGCCACCTTTTTCTGCTCAAGCAGTACGTAGCACACGCTTCTTGATTAGATTGGGGTTCGAGCCCATCACCACCAAATACGGAGAATGTGGAAAGGTCAGGGAATGACCACCGCATATCCCGGAGCAATATGGCCTTAGTTACTAATGCTCCTAAAAACGAAAATAACAAACCTTTTTCTGCTCAAGTAACGTGACAACTTCAGTATTCATCCAACTTGGAACCCTCCTTGTGGAGTATTTTTTTTAATGGTAAATACGCATTCAAGGCATCTGTGATTAATGTTTTAAAAGCATGCCACAGTTCAAATGTATTCATTCTCTGTTCGATGTCTCCCCAGTTAATAGATTTATGTAGTACCTTAAGGTATCGTAATTTCCTTTTCTGAAATTAAAACCCATTCCTTTGCCTTTTACTACTGCTACTATTCTCATAATCATCCACCGTAGAACTCCGTGATCACTTCCTGATACTGGTTCCTCTACTGTCAGCCCTGTTATGTCATCTGATTCATGGGTGATGATGATGTCTAGGATATTCTTTTCTCTAGTACTTTCTCTGAAATTTTGTTTCCCATGTCTAGTTTCCTTCCCATTTACTCCAATCAATGAGGCAAATTGAAATCACCCATAATAATATGTCATTGACGCTTACTTGCCCATTCCATTTGCATGTAGAGACTTTCATCATAATCTTCACAATCGCCTGGTCTGTAGATTACTCCTACTCGCATTATACCTTTTGTTTCCAACTATCTCACACCATACAGATTCTATACTAGCATGTGAAACGTCTGAATCCGGAAAAGCTATTGTCGCACTCAGGCTGCTTGTTACTCATGTTACTTCCCACCACCCCTTCTATCTACCCTATCCTTCCTAAATACATTATACAAGCCATACTGAAACTCATCATCCCCAATTTTTGGGTGGCACCACGTCTCCATAAGCCCTATTATGTCTGCATTACTTGTTTTAACCAGCAGTTCGAATTCGCTCATTTTATTGACGACACTTCTAACATTATTATATAAACAGTTAAGACTTACTGTACATTTAACCACCCTAACACAACCCTACAAGTAAGTTCTTTGAGATAACATAAGAGGAGAAAAAGCAGTATGTACTGGAACTTAAGAACACGTTTGGGCTTCTGCAGACTGCTCAGGAGCAAGATATCGACGAGGAATATTACAACTTTTTGAAAGTGATAAAGCCCAAGAAACATATGGGGAAACAGAAATCCAAAGAAGAAAAAATTAGTCAAGAAACACTTGTCAAGATGAACCGAAGACGACAAATGAAGAGCAAGAAAAACACTGACAGGGAGAAAATTGAGTATACTGAGTTATGCAAAGCCATTAGAAAGAGACTCAGAAAGGACATAAGAAGATTTAACACAAGAAGAGTAGAATGAGCATTAAGGGAAAACAAAGGATTTAAATCAGCAGCCATGAGCAGTAATACAGAGAGACAAACGATACCGAAACTGAAGAATAGCGATGGTGTACTTATAAATAGCAGAGAAGGCATAATTCAAATAGCAGAAGACTACTATAGAGAATTATACAAGGAGCGAGGGAATGATACCAGCAGTGGGGAAGATGGATTGCAAAGTAGCAACACATACAACATACCCGATATTCTTCCTGATGAGGTAGAACATGCGTTGAAGAAAATGAAGAATCAGAAAGCCCTGGGAGAAGATGAAGTTACTGTGGAGTTGTTAAAAGTGGGAGGAAGAGACATACACAAAAACTGGCAAGGCTCTTCACAAAGTGCATTAGAAAAGGTGTGATGACTAAGCAGCGGAATAATGCAATCATAGTTTTGCTGCATAAGAAAGGAGATAAATCAGAAATTGGAAATTATAGACCGATTAGCTTGTTATCCCACATCTACAAGTTGTTCACAAGGGTCATTACTAACAGATTAGAAAGAATACTTGATAAGAATAAACCAAAAGAGCAAGCTGGCTTTAGGACAGGATTCTCAACTATGGGTCACCTTCACGTAATATCACAGCTAATGGAGAAAGCAAATGAATATAAAACACCATTATGCCTGGCATTTGTGGATTATGATAAGGCATTTGACTCCATACAGCATAAGGCAATGTTTCGGGCACTGGAAAGACAAGGCATAGATACCCCATATATTATGATTTTGAAGAAAATATATGAGAGTGCTACCTCCTCCATTAGACTAGACAAAGACAGTAGCAAATTTAAAATCGAGAAAGGAGTTCGACAAGGAGACACAATATCTCCGAAGCTGTTTGCTGCTGCCCTTGAGGAAGCTTTCAGAAGAATTGACTGGCCGCAGAAAGGAGTCAGTGTGAACGGAGAGTACCTAAACCATTTAAGATTTGCAGATGACATTGTGGTCATAAACCACGATCCCAAAGAATTAGAGGAAAATCTTAATCAGTTATGCGCAGTTAGTAAAAATTTTGAACTAAAGATGAATATGGCTAAAACAAAAGTAATGATGAACAAGTATGCCACAGAAAGGGAAATAATGATTGAAGGAGCAGTAATTGAAAAGGTGGAGTCATACTTATCTGGGACAAGTCATTAGCTGTAATAATGATAAATGGCTGGAAGTCGAGAGAAGAATAAATTTTGGATGGATAGCATTCAGGAAATATAGTCACATACTGAAGAGCAATATCCCAGTTTGTCTTAAACATAAAATAATGAACCAATGTATACTCCCTACCATGACTTATGGAAGTGAAACTTGGGCACTCACCAAAAGAATGGAAGAAACCTACACAGCGAAGAATGGAACAAATTATATTGGGAATCAGACTGTTAGATAAGAAGAGAAACACATGGATTAGGCAGCAAACTCAGTAAAGGACATTCTTATCAAAACTAAAGAACTAAAATGGTCTTGGGCAGGACACATAGCTCGAAGACATGATGACAGATTGACTAAAAAATAACAGAATGGTATCCAAGAGGAGCCAGAAGAAAACCTGGAAGACAAAGGCAGAGATGGATAGATGAAATTCATGAGATTGTGGGTAGTAAATGGATGGCCAGTGCTCAAAACAGAAGGAACTGGAAAGTTGCTGGAGAGGCCTTCATCCTGCAGTGGATTGAAAATGACTGATGATGATGATATATATATACACAGTTGGTCGTCGACTTCCGTTCTGACTGACAGGTCGTAAGTCGATCTGGTCGCATGTTGGCCATATATTTATTAACAGTATTTTTTAACCTTTCTAATCTTATTATCATCTTTATGATTTATTTTTATAATCTTTTGTTTTTCAATTTAAATACAGTAATGTTTTTATCTTTTACTTAGCGATACTGAATATACCTTCGTTTCTACGCCTAGGCTATCTCTCTCTCTCTCTATTAGGTTAAATTCAAACGTTCTCTACATTTTAATTGGTTTATTATTCATACTGTTTATAAAAAAACAAAACTACAATCTATAATTTTATTGTGCATAATGTACTGTAAACACAAAAATACAATCTAAAATTAATGTAAAAATTAATACAAATGAAATTTACATAATCAGTTTTCAATCTTTGCTTGTGCTGGGTTGTGCATCGTCAGGGCCATGTTCTTGGGTTGAGGTAGGAGATGTTTATTTATAGAGACATTATGCAAAGAAAATCTTTTTTTAAAAACGCTTAAACCACCCAGTACTAGCCTGAAAATCTTATGTGTAATCGTCTCTGGCGTGTGATTTTAAACTGAAACAAACTTCTAGGCTTTGCTTGCACTGTGTGAAGGCTCATCGGTGTATTTTTTTGTATTAAATCTTCCATCCACATAAACAACAATTTCTCCATTTCATGGGTGGGTTCCTGTCATTGTTTGGTTAAAATTGTAGACTTAATAAGTGCAGAACCTTTCACAGCTTCCCGAATTCTTTCTTTGTCCTTAAGAATCGTCAATACTGTGGAATGTGATAACTTCAAGTCACATGCTATCGTATTCACTTTCTTTCAGCCTTCATACTGCTGGATAATTTTCATTTTACACTCTAAATCAATAGTTTTCCTTGACTTTTTAGCTGGCGTATATGTAGATGAAGTCATTTTCCTTTTACTAAACATTTTATGCATATTTCAGTAGAATTTTAATTAATACACCACGCGCAACAGATACTTGAAAGCGACTGTGTGTATGTGAGAGAGAGTGACTGGGTGTATGTGCCTGGTGCTGTCTTCAGGCCTCCCGTCATCGATGTGCCTCCTCACCTGGATTGTGGGTGTCACCAGTAGTGATTTCTTGATTTATTATTAATTAATTTATTTATTATTATTTTTTGTGGTCGTAAGTCGCATAGGTCGTAAGTCGACGACCAAGTGTGTGTGTGTATATAAAATTTTATTCTTTATATAGAAGTACTAAGTGAACATCAATTATAGATCACCACAAAATTAAAAAGATACTGTACACCTATTTATAATGAAATAAACATAAATTAAAAAAATAATAAGTTTATGTAACTTAAACTGAAATTACGTGGCACCCCTGAAATGTTGTTGTGGTGCCCTAAGGTGCTGCAGCACCCTTGTTCGAAAAAAATACTAGCATTTGCACGCAGATACCAAAGTAACTATGACGACAAGACTATAACACATCATCCTTATGTCATAAGAAACAGCTACTGATTGAAAAGGTCGCAAAAAAAAAGAATTTTACATAAACGAAATGCAGTGATGCAAGTTTTTTTTTTTTTTTTTGTCTGTTAGAAAATAAAATACATAGTCGTTCACATGCAGGTTTCATTTGGCCATTCATTACCTTTACGACAGCAATTTAGTTTAAGGAAGGACTTAAGCAAAAAAGAGTAGAAGGAAAATAGTGATTTATCCTTGAATAAAGCAGAAAAGGATGATCGATAACTGGGACTTCTCAAAGAGGGAGGGAATCGTATTATGGTAAACTCTGCATTAAGAACCAGTCAACCTTTTTTAATGTGATTGTTTCTACTTCTTTTAAAAGTTTACATGGACATTTTATTACACTGCACAGTAAACTAAAGAAAGCCGTAATGTATACAATACTGTGCTATGTAGAAGGTACGAGACCAAAACCTGCTGTCACAGATGATAACGTAACATTACTATTATTGTCTGTGTGTACATGGGAAGCCTTGATTATATCACTTATCTATTTCTTATTGCCTGCAATGTTGTACCGCATACTTTTTTTTTTTCCCTGTAAACAGTGCCTCAATATGGAAACGTGTTTGTTTAAGAAACTGACAATCTCAAAAGTTTACTTTTAGTAAACTGCAATGTGTTGCTTAAAATCGGTTATGATTTTCATATAAAAAAAAAATGCCTAAAATAAAGTTTCCAATAGGGGATTTTATTCATCCAGTTTTTCCCTTTCACAAGAAATGTTGGATGGACGAAAGAGCCAACCTTAAAATTTTAGACGAATTTTTAGTACTTGATAGTTCGACTTATATGCCAAAATATATAGTATATATAAATTTAAGGTCTTAAGTTTTAAAACATAGGCTGGCTTAACTCCGGCCTATGTTTTAAGGGTTTTTATTATGTTTTGATCATCAAAAGGTGACTTATGTCGGAATATATGATAAATAAACGAAGAAACAGACAAACAAAAAAGTAATTGAATTTGTGAAGTACTTGTACTGTACATTCTGAAATTGAACACAATACTCTGCGTCCATGGCTCTACATCTTGGTAGCTGTCTTATTGCATTATCTCAATATTCTAAAATAGTAAAATAGCATTTTTTTTTTTTGGGGAAAATTATTGTGGGTCGCAATTACTTTTCTATTTCACTTGAGAAACTAACGTACAGGGTTGTTAAAATTAAAGTATCCCTATGTAGAGGACTCTTGAGCGAGTTCTAAGGCTCTTACTGAAAAGAAATTTGGACAACAGGTACAGTAAAGAATGCCCTCGCCATTTATTGGGGGGAAAAATTAGTTACAAAATTGTCACTATATGGCACTGTGGCAATACAAATCGCTTGAACAGCACTACAATTGTTCAATGTGGCCTCCGTTTTGGTCAACAACAATTTCCATTCGAAGAACAGCATTTTCTACAGCAGAATGTAACGTGTAAACTGAAATAGCTAGCACACGACATCTAGTGCTATCCTTCAGATCTGCCAGAGTTTGGCATCCTTCCCGATACACCTGGTTCTTCAAAAAACCCCACAACCAGAAGTTGCATGGGGTTGAGGTCCAGTGATCTGGGTGGCCAAGATATCTGGAAACAACGGCTGGTGACCCGTTCTCCTGTAAAGTGTTGCCTTATCAATCTTTGGACACAACGGTGGTGCACTATCTTGCATGAATATGGTATCCTGAAGGCATCCACGTTGTTGCAGCTCTGGTATTGAGAAATTTGCCAAAATTTCATAATATCGCTGTCCAGTGACGGAACAGGTGCGGGGTCCAGTCGGTGTTACCTGTTAAAAAAAAAAAAATATGGCCGAATTATGAATGTAGCCATAAATCCACACCACACTGTCACTTTTGGAGAATGCAATGGGACCTCTTGGTTAACTCGAGGGTTTTCTTTTGACCAAATGCGACAGTTGTGTGTATTGACTTTTCCATGTAAGCAGAAGTGGGATTTCATCACTCCAAAGGATGTTCCATGGCCAAGTGATATCCACTGTCATTTCGACCAGAAACTGAAGTGCGTATGTCAAACGAATATCTGCATCACCATGCTTTAGCTGCTGTGGCATGTGCACCTTATAAGGATAGTACCGCAACACCTGACGCGTTACTAGCTTTACAGTGGAATACGGCATGTCCACTTCACCAGAAACTGGCACACTTGCGCTATCACATGCAGATTGACTTGATAAATCCACGACAGCCATAGCCGTCATGGATTTGACCATAGCCTTCAACATGGAGTCCACTCATTTTCAACCTCTACATGGTTAAACACAAAGATGTCCTGTCGCTTCAAATTTCACAATCATTTTGCAGACAGCACAAACAGTCATAGGTTTGTGACGCCTTATGCGTTTCTGACGTTGGAATTCTCTGATAGCTGCAGGTGCATTGTTGCTGTTTTGATAGTACAGCTTCACTAATAGTGCCTTTTCCTGCAAAGATGTTGGCATTGCTGCTGTAGTGCAGGCAAACACCTACTGTATGATTTTGAAGAGACTGCTTTGCTTTTATACAGTACAGTAGACATGAGTAGTGGTGCTGTGCAATAACTTACGATTATGCAAATAATGTGAGTTATTTGCAAAATCGTAACTAAGATAGTTATGCGCCATACAGTGACAAATTTTGTAACTATTTTTTTTCCAATAAATGGCGAGTGCATTCTTTATTTACCTGTTGTCCAAATTTCTCTTCAGTACGAGCCTTAGAACTCACTCCAGAACCCTCTACATAAAGATGCTTTAATTTTAATAACCCTGTACATACACACAACTGAACAGTATCATACGTTAAGGCAGTGGTTTTCAACCTTTTTTTTTTTAATAATGGCACCCCTAAGTAATTTTATTTTGTGGTGCCCCTACTCAATTTTCTTCCCATTAGATCCGATTCTCTGTGTGTGTGTGTGTGTGTGTGTGTGTGTGTGTGTGTGTGTGTGTGTGTGTGTATGTATATATATATGTGTGTGTATATATATATATATATATATATATATATATTGTGTGTGTGTGTGTGTGTGTGTTATAATATAAAAATATCCACTGTTTTTAACTCATTGGTACTATATTTGATATTATATATATGTTATATGATAGTTATTACAATAATATAGCTATAAACAAAATTACAATTCATAATACAAATTATAGAGGTACTTATTTAACATTAGTTATAGATCATCCCAAAATTAAAAAGATACCATACACCTTTTTATAATTATATAAATTTAAAAAAAATAAGTTTAAGTAACTTAAACCCAAATTACTTGGCACCCCTGGAATGTTGTTGCAACACACTAAGGTGCTGCAGCACCCCAGTTGAAAACCACTGCATTAGAGTAACAAATAATTTTAAAAATTTTATTTTTTCATATTAATTCATATACAGTGCATTCCGGTTAATCGGGGCAGCCGCTTATTTGGGGTAAATTATGAAGAACAGAAACAAAACAAATATTTAGCCTGAATTTGTTCCACTTATTTGGGCCAAGTCGCCGCTTAATTGGGGCAATGAAGGTCTTGATTGAACAATAAACTATATTTAGATGGCACGCACAAACATCTAAATATAGTTTATTAGGCCTGACGTAGCCCAGTGGTCAGGAGCGAGAGTGCATCGCACGCGTTCTTTGAGTGGACCGGGGTTCAAGCCTGTGACTACTAAATACGATAATTGGCGATTTATTGTAAACTCTACTGACTTGGTTGTCGTGCTGGAATATAAACAAACTTTTTTTATTGAACAATAAACTAATGTAACAAAGAGATCATGTGGGCAGCAGCAGAATCAGTTATTGCGACCCCTCGACGTGGGCACCTGTACGTGGTGAGGGGACCTCCCAGTGACGCTGCTGGACTTCCAGACTAGCGTCACTGGGATCCAACGCCCACAGCCCAGGTTCCAGGCTTACATCAATGGAATCCGGCGTGTTTGCCGTGCGATGCGACCCGTGGAAATTCGGAAAGGGGGATCCTGGTGGTTGAGGGGCCCAGCTTCAATACACCACTTTGGCCCCTGTTTCGACAAGACGGGTGGTCCTGGAAGGCCCGGCTAGGATCAATCGGCTAGTAGGCTCGCCTGCGAGGGTCAACCGTGTCAATGCCACGCCCCTACCTTCATGGTCCGAGGGACAGGATTCAGGTTGGCGGCGGTGCGGGTATAGTGTCTGGGTAGCCCTGGCGTCCCACTCCCGAGCGCGTTTATTGCAAGCCGGGTAGTGGGCGTCATTTTGGGCTCCGTGGTGGGTGGGGAGCCCGGGCACTGAACCATATAAAAACTCTATGAATCCTGATAAACTAACTTCTTCAGGGGCCCCAACCCGGTCCCTATCTGAAACAATTGAAAAAGAAGCAGATAGCAATATTGCTAATAAGAGGCAGCGAACCGAACTACCATCAGGGCCAGTCCCAAGGTTCTTAATTATGCACTCCACGAATGAAAAACCGATTGGAAAAATGTCACCCTTTTTTATCCAAAAAGGGTTGGATGGGTTAGCAGGTTCACCCAAGTCAGTTAAGAGGCTCCGTTCTGGGGACCTCTTGATTGAAACGAAAAATGACAGGCAGTCCGAACATCAATCGGAGGAATCCCTATAACTGTGACACCACACAGAACACTCAATTTATCGAGAGGTGTCATTTCGGAGTGGGACCTTCTCGACGTAACCGAGGAGGAAATCTGCTCCGAATTAAAACCACAGGGAGTTACTGCCGTCAAGAGAATTACTGCACGAAGTGATGGAAAAATTGTTAAAACCAGGAGCATTATCCTGACTTTTAACTCTCCTAAACCTCCTGATGAGATTAAAGCTGGATACATCAACTGTTCAGTGCGTCCATACGTTCCAAACCCTTTACGGTGTTTTAAATGCCAGAAGTATGGACATTCTCAAATGGCCTGCCGTGGAGTCCTTGCATGCGCTCGATGCGGTGCAAAGGACCACGAAACAACAGCATGTTCAGCCGCAAAACCCACCTGTATTAACTGTGAAGGCGAACACCCGGCCTACTCACGAGCATGCCAGAGGTGGAAAGAATAAAAAGAAATTCAACGGCTGAAAGCAGAGCTTAACATATCATACCAGGAGGCAAGGAAATCGGTCAAACCCCTGAATATCAACAAACCTACCTACGCCCAGAAGGTAGCAGGGAGATGTTCCGTCGGAACTCAGACGGACATGACCATTCCTCCAAAGGAGTCTTTCACTCCCATCGCGCGGTATCTCTTAAGTTTTCAAAAACCTGCACAAAAGGACCAATCAGCTGCCACTCCTATATCGGTACCTCCTAATGCTCCACAAGTAACAAAGATAATTATGAAAGAAAAGAATAAGAAAGGGGAAGTCCCCCCCCTAGTACCCAAGAAAAGATGGATGTGGAGCAGAAGGAGGTACCCAAAGATTCAGTTTTGGAACTCTTTGCGGATGAGGAAATGGACACCGGACAGCGTCCATTCTTCCCCAAAAAAGACAAATCCAAGACTGATAAAAGTAGGCCCTCAGCACATCAGAAGCCGCCTGATGGACCCACCAAGCCAAAATAATGGCTAAATTCCTACAATGGAATTGTCGTGGATTCCGGCAAAATATTGATGACATCAAGGCCCTCCTGCAAAAGCACGAGCCAGTTTCCTTTTGCTTGCGGGAGACATATCTAAAGGCAAATGATGATCCCACCACACACAACATCACAGTTTTTCGAAAGGATAGAATTGCGGATGGCTCTGTACATGGGGGAGTGGCTATCCTTGTGGGTAACCAGACCCCAGTGCAGCCCTTGCTAATTACAACCAGTATAGAGGCTGTTGCAATTCGCCTTACAGTGGGATTTTTATTAACTGTGTGCTCCATTTATTTGCCTTCTGGGACTGACATCTCCCAGGCAGACCTTGATGATCTTCTAACGCAGCTGCCTCCCCCTTTCTTACTTCTCGGGGATTTTAACGGACATACTACCCTGTGGGGTAGTGCTAACATCAACGGAAGGGGACGAGTCATAGAGCGTATGCTCAATGACAATGACCTTTCCCTTCTAAATACTGGAACAAACACCTTCTTCCACATGCCTACCCGTACTTTTTCTGCCATTGATCTCTCTATCTGCTCCCCTTCTCTACTCCCTTCACTCACTTGGGAGGTGGAGGAGAATCCATACGGAAGTGATCACTTCCCTGTGATAACCTCGTTATACAGTGGGAAACCGTGTCTTCCCTTCAGGTTACCACGGTGGAAGATTGATCAGGCTGACTGGACTGCCTTCCAACATCAGGCAAATTTTAATCTTAGCACGGTCAGTCAAGAGCCGATCAATGATGCAGTTAAGTACATCACAGAAAATATTGTCCAAGCAGCTGCGAATGCTGTTCCAAAAACATCTGCCCTGTTTCCACCATTTCCCAAACCTTGGTGGAATTCACAATGCACAGCAGCAAAAAAGGCTCAAAACAAAGCGTGGGGGATATTTCGCCGATATCCTACCACGAACAACCTTATAGCCTTCAAACGTGCACGAGCCAAAGCACACTACATCCGTCGTCAGAGTCAAAAGGAATCGTGGATCCGTTTTACATCATCTATTAACCAGTCTACCAACTCTAAGGTAGTCTGGGATAAAATCCGGAAAATGAAGGGGAAATATACATCCCACCCTTCTTCAATCCTAGATTATAATGGATGCGCTATTGCAGATCCAACTGCAATAGCCAATGCTCTTGGGGAAACATTCTCTAACATCTCTGCAACATCTTCGTATTCCCCAGAGTTCCTGGTCCTGAAATACAAATTCGAAAAACAGGCACTTAACTTTAAATCTAAGAGCATTTATCCCTACAACGGGGATTTCACTATTCAGGAACTCAAAAGAGCCCTCGCTCTTTCCAAAGCAAGTGCCGTTGGCATCCATTATGAAATGATTAAACATCTTTCACCAAAATCTGTGGATTGTCTGCTCCTTCTGTATAACAGAATCTTTACTGAAGGGCAGTTTCCGGACTCCTGGCGAAAGGCAATCGTTCTCGCCTTTCCTAAGCCAGGAAAGGATCGAAAAGTCACCACCAATTACCGTCCTATTGCTCTGACTAGCTGTCTGTGCAAAATCCTGGAGAGAATGGTTAATTCTCGTTTAATTTGGTATCTAGAAACAAATGACCTTCTCTCCAACATCCAGTGCGGCTTCCGAAGGAACCGGTCCACTTTGGACCATCTTATTAGATTGTAAGCATCCATCCGGGATGCTTTCCTAAAACGCGAACACTTGGTGTCTGTGTTCTTTGACACGGAAAAAGCGTATGACACAACTTGGAGATTTGGCATTTTAAAAGATTTACATAACCTAGGCCTTAGAGGGCATCTCTCCTTTTTTATTCAAAACTTTATCGCCAAACGATCGTTCCAAGTTCGTGTGGGATCCTCACTCTCGCTCCTTTAACCAAGAGGAGGGAGTACCACAAGGATCAGTATTAAGTGTCATGCTTTTTGCCATCAAAATAAATTCCATCACAAAACAACTTCCTCCAACTGTAAACAGTGCCCTCTATGTTGATGACGTTAGCATTTTTTGCCAGTCGTGCAACATGAGGGTTATTGAAAGAACTGCAGAAAGCCATCGATAGTCTGAATTCCTGGGCACTTGCTAATGGCTTCAGGTTCTCGCTGGAGAAGACCGTTTGCGTACACTTTTGTCGCAAGCATAATCTTCATCCTAAACCTGAATTAAGGCTCTGACAAAATGCTATTCTAGTAGCAGCGAACACAAAATTCTTGGGACTCATATTCGATAAAAAAATTGACCTTTTTGGATGATATTCGCCAACTCCGCACAAAGTGCACAAGAGCCCTTAATATGCTCCGCTCGCTCTCCTCCTTATCTTGGGGTGCAGACCGATGCACCCTTCTACGGCTTTACTGTGCACTTGTGCGATCCAAATTAGATTATGGGTCCCAAGTATATTCTTCAGCCAGAGACAGTGTACTTCGATGGCTGGATCCCGTCCATCATCAGGCTATACGTATCGCTACTGGAGCATTTCGAACATCTCCTGTCCAGAGTTTATACGTCGAAGCAAACGAACCACCGTTATCGCTTCGACGTAAGCAGTTGTCTTTAAAATACGCTTTAAAACTGAAATCCCTGCTAGACCATCCTACGTGGCCCTTCGTTTTTGAGCCACGATGGGAAAACTTGTACAAAACCTGTAAGACTGCCAATCGTCCTTTTGGTATTCGTGTCCAAGAGCTACTCAACGAACTCAATATCAAGGTAGACAAGGTTGCCCAAACATCAAAGCAACCCTTTCCACCCTGGCATGCTCGTGTCCCAGCTTGCAACTTGTCGCTTAGAAATTGGGGAAAGTCGGACACTCCATTTTGTGTCTACCTGCAGCTTCATTTAGCACACCGAACTGAATATTCCGACTTCGTGCCAGTCTACACAGACGGTTCGAAGTCAGAATCATATGTGGGATTTGCTGCTCTCTTTACAGACCGCACTATATCAGAGCAGATTCCCTCTGAATGCAGCATATTTACTGCAGAGCTGCACGCAATTGAGTTAGCCTTGGATCAAATTAGTAAATGCCAATACCAACGGTTCATTTTATATTCCGACTCTCTTAGCATGTTACAGGCTTTTAATATCTGTGAGGTATAATCCTCATCCAGTTCTGTCTAGCATCCAGCAGAAGATTCACGTTCTCCATGAATGCGAATATGACATCCGCTTCTGCTGGATTCCCAGCCACATTGGGATTAGGGGAGATGATTTGGCTGACGCCGCAGCCAAATCAGCAATTCCCAATAATAACCGCTGCCTGTTAGTCCCCTATACAGACTAGAGGCAAATAGTACATCAAAAGATACATTGCCAATGGCAGGATTCGTGGAATAGACAGACTGCGAATAAATTATATCGTATAAAGCCTGTAATTGAACCGTGGCAGTCTAGTCTGCGCAGGAATCGTAAGGAGGAAGTTGTTCTAGCTCGTCTCCGCATAGGACACAGTCATCTTACACATTCTTTTCTGCTGAGGGCAGATGACTGTCCTATGTGCGAGAACTGTGACACCATTTTATCTATTTATCACATTTTAACTGTATGTCCACGTTTTACCCCTGAACGTGATTTTTATCGCTTTTAGTCATCTGGCTGAGCCTTATACACTCAGCCAGATTTTATCCGACAATGACCACGTGTCTGCTGTTTTTAGCTTTTTAAAATCAATAAACGTTTTTGCTTATATATAAAATTTACATTTTATTGTGATTTTCTGTTTTTTATACATTTGTTAAATTTTTTGACATAGTGACCTAACTAATTAGGTCACTGAAAGTTTACTCTTTTATACATGACCTGGTCTTGGCGCATTATAGCCTTAGTTGCTAATGCGCCAATAAAACCCAAATCAAATCAAGTTATTGCGAAGTCGTGCTGTACAGTGGTTGTTTTACGTTTGTTCTGTGTTGTGGTAATCGGATTCTGAAGAAATTTTGCTTGCAGTTGTTTACGATCACAGTCGGTACATATGTATACATCTTGTGGGTTAGAAGAGATTAAAAACTGTACCAAACAGTGCACTGATTTTGGTTTCCCCCTTCCCGTTTTTTTCAGTACATTTAAGACCCCTGTCAAGATGCCACGTAAAGATTTGTCACTTTCAGAAAAAATTGCTGTTCTTGACAAGATAAAAAGTCGACCTCCTAACATCAGTCATCGTCAGTTAGCGGAGATAATAGAGGTGCCAAAATCTACAATTTCACGACTGCTACAGCAACAAGAAAAACTTAGAGAGGAGTGGACATTGCGTGTGGATTTAAAGAAAACATCTCATAACCGAAAGAGGGAAGGCAAAGATCCAGACGTCAAAGATGCTTTGAATCAATGGTTTTCCACTGTATCTAAACGAGGAGTGTGTGTGTGTGTGTGTGTAAGCTACCCTATGCTAAAACACAAGTCAGAAGAGTTGGCCAAAAAGCTAGGTCACGTAAATTTCAAAGCGACGGATGGTTGGTTGTCTCGATGGAAGTGTAGACATGACATTAGTTACAAAAATTTTAAGCACATGGCGAGAAGGACAGTGCTGATGCTACGAGTGCTGAGCAATGGAAATGTGAAAAACTGGCAGAGTTGCTTAAAAAATTTAGTGGGGATGACATTTACAATGCAGATGAAACAGGTCTATATTATCGTGCTGCGCCGGATGGTTCCCTCAGCTATCAACACATAACACAGTCTGGTTCAAAGAAAGCAATGGATCGTGTAACAGTATTGTGCTGCTCAAACATGTCAGGAAACGATAAACTCAAACTTTTGGTTATTGGTAAAAGTGCCAAACCTCGTTGTTTCAAGGAGCTTACAATAGGCAGTTTGCCAGTTTCGTATTATGCCAATAAGAAGGCGTGGATGACCACGTATATTTTTACGCAATGGCTAATGAACTGGGACGCGGAACTGCAACGGAAGTCCAGAAAAATTCTGTTGATATTGGACAACTGCACCGCACACTCTGATGTAGCTGGTTTAAAAATTCTTTGAACTGAAATTTTTACCCCCTAACACCCTTGATACAGCCTATGGACGCAGGAATTAGAAAATATTTGAAGACCTATTATCGCAGAAAGCTGGTTAATCACATCCTTGAAGCAATTGAGGAAGATCTGCTGACATCATCTTCGAAATCAATAGATGTTAGTGCAAAAGTTTCAATGTTAAAAGCTGTACAATTTATCGCCGATAGTTGGCGAGTAATAACCAGTAAAACAATTCGGAATTGTTTTGCTAAATGTGGTTTCGCGACTAATTGTGATTCAGACGCGATAAGCTGTACAGAAAATGAAATGGCTTTGGAACTGCAACAGGTCCAAAATTGTGAAGAATTTTTAACGATTGACGATAACCTTCGATGCCACGATGAAAATGAAGATTGAGGAAACGATTATTGAACAAATTGCTGCAAAACACTCAGAGACACCAAAAGACCAAGAAAATGATGACGATGATATACCTAGGTGAGTGACTAACCAGGATGCCAGGAAATGTATTGCTAAATTGAGGTGTTATTTCATGCAGGAAGGCAATGAAGGCAGTCCTTTATCAGCATTAGATACCTGTGCCGACTTTTTTTCAATTGCAGTCCATAGAGGACACGTCAGGGTACACTTCATAATTTTTTCAAAGTAAGAACCCTTAAGTAATGTGTAACCTTTGCCTGACACGGACATTATTCTGTACTCTATCTTCATTTTACACATGTACATACGTACATTTTGTTTGATTTAACTAATAACTTAAATACAGTGTGCTTTCTTTAAATACCACATTCCCTTTATTCATACCTTTTTTGCCTCCATTAGAATGTGCTTTTCAGCTCATTAAAATTACGCTTAATTGGGCCGAAGTGATCTGTCCCGATGTATCCCAATTAACCGGAATTGACTGTGTATATATATATATATATATATATATATATATATATATATGAATTGTAGGGTATGATGGGTAAAAATATGGAGTTGTAGTCGAAAGACAGAAATAAAAATAAAATAAATTTGATATGACAGATGCACGCAAAGCAGCAGCAAAGAGTGTGTGTGTGTGTGTGTGTGTGTGTGTGTGTGTGTGTGTGTGTGTTAATAAATGTGAATGTTGGAAGTGAAGATGAGTGAAAGTTAAACAAGATGCTAAAAGGAAGAGGATAGCAGAAATATGAGCAAATGTAGGTGTTGAAAGGTAAAAGAATATGAATATCCTATAAGTTACGATGCATTAGGTAAAATTATAGGCTGAATTGTAAAGCCCATTAGAGAGGAGTGAAAAGTAAAAATGACATAAAAGTAATGGTGGCTAGCATCAGATGAGGATGGATAGATTTGGCTATATTCAAAAGGGAGGGTAGGGAAAATATGCAATTAAGTCTGATGTTAGCCAAAGTAAATATTGATACATGATCAGGTATTTCTTCAGGAGACTACACCTGATCATGCATCACGGACTGCATTTCTATAATTGTCCATAAATGCGAATGAGAAAAAAATTTTAATAATAAATTGAATAGGATTGAAAGTATTAACTCTCACCAAATAAAGACAAGGTAGTCTCAATGCATTGTATGTTTTATAAAATAATTAAGTTAAATTAAAACTAGTTTTATATTGTAAGTGCAAATTCAGATTCAGGTAGCAAATGCAAAAAAAAAGTTAGGTGGATATAATTTGTAGAATTTATAGCTTGCAAATAATAAGGTTGGGGAGCGAATTGAGGATATGGAAGGGATAAAAGTGTATCTGAATGAGATAAAGGCAAAAATAGCAAGAGGTTAAGAACATTCCTACTGAAGAATTTCTTTGGAATTGACCTAGAATGATAGCATAATCAAGTGATACACAAATATGTAGAACAGTGATTCGCAGACTGTAGGTGGCAACTCCATGGGGGGATCTAATTAGAGGGGCTTATCTGCCAACTTGGGGATTGAAAATTTTAACATTTGCCTCGGGTTTTAAATTTTTTTATTTTCAATTAAATGAGTTTATTTTATAAAGTTCTAAGATTCTGTCATTGTTCTGATATAGAGATCAATTTTTATTAAAAGTGATTTTCCCAATTCTGACCCAAATTAAGTTTTATTCATGGGGAGGGGGGGGGGGTTACACGAATTCATTTATCATTTAAAGGGATTGTGGTTATTGCAAACATTTTTCTGAACATCTGATGCATAGCTTATTATTAAGGAAATTTTTTACAGTTCAAGCGCTATGCAATGACCCCCCCCCCCCCGGGGAATGAGAAAAGCAGTTGTTATATTGGAAGGGTATTATATCGATTATTCGTAAAATACCATTAGGTTAATGGTTGTCCAGGACAACCCCATAGGACATTATAATGTGTGGGCTGTTACAAAGAGGGTCGCTATAAAGAGCTTTGACTATTTATTTTTTTTATTTGATTTTTGACACTAATTTTACTTGGTGTTGGACATTAAAGTCAATAAGAAATTAATATTTTAAACACTTGTGTGTAAAAATTTGTATGTAAAAATTTGTGTGTAAATTAGTGTTCAAAATTTGTAAAGTTTTTACACAAAATAAAATGACTCTAAAAAGTGCCATTATCAGAAATTCACTGCCCGTGTCCAACACACACAAACTCAGCAATGAATTAAGTCTTTAAAAAGGATTGGATTACAGTAACGGTATCTTTATTACTCAGTTGCTTGACATAAAGGGGCATAAATATGGGAGGGGGCAGCTAACTGAAATAGATATTTGAATTTTTCATTTAGTTTAAGAGAAATTGGTTGTTAAAAAAGGGGGCCACAGATGCTATAATTATAATTTATGTAGTTAGCAACAGTATCAGCAAAATGTTGCAGGAAAATAAAATTATGTAGCAGTAAAAAAAGTTAGTGAAGTGAGGGAAGATTGGTTATACTTTTTGTTTCTGCTACATAATTTTATTTCCTTGCATTATTTTCCGAATACTATTGCTAACTACACAAATTATGATTTCTTGTCAGATATTGATAATAATTTAATCTTTAGACAGTAAGGGGCCTTTTTGTAAATTTTGAGCTCATTCTGCTAAGTGAATTTTTAAAATTATTAAATTCACAAATTATGGAATGTTCAAGTTAACATTTTCACTAAAATGCATGACAGGAATATCTTTTTGTATAACAACAAAAAGAGAAATGAGATGTGAAAAGTGTATGCAGTCACTTGCCATGGGCTTTGCAACCACAGTATTTATATTAAAAAAAAATTTATGCATGCACTGCCTGATGTCTCTCTCAGCTAATTAGAAATAAATTTATAATACTTTGTTGTAATATGTTTTTAAATTTGATATCCCAAACCTTTTTTTTTTTTTTTTACAAAGAGGAATGTGGAATTAATGAATTCACAAATAAGCTTTGATATTTTTAGTTTTTTGTGTGTGAACCAGCCCATTTCAGTTTCAGTGTTCCATAGGCCTGCAGGGTGCTCTCTTTAAGTTTACAAATATTAATCTAAGGTCAGGATCATAATTGAGTGCATGGATATAAGTTAATTTTAGCCAAGTTCTTTTCTTTTTCTTGGAAAAGATAACTTCTTCTAATTCATATGGTATGTACTATCATAGTTAACTGTGTATTTATTTGAATTTAAAAAATGGGTCTCCTTTTTATCTTGCAGTATTTAGTCAGCAGCCTCCAGCTCTTAGTCATGCTCCAGCTCCAATTCATCCTACCCATCTAACACAGGCCATGTCTCAAAATACAGCAGCTGCAGCAGCAGCATCAAACACACTTCAAGTCCAGGTATATAATTATAATTTATATTACAGCTATTGTAATTATTAGGGGTACCTTTTAAATTCAAAGAAGTTAACTGGTTCTTGCTACAATTTAAAGAATAAGTTGTTTTTGTTAATGAAATGGAGCTTCGTCAGTGTATAAATCTTCATATTTTGATCACATATCCAAAACATATATAAATATTTAACTGTTATGTAATCCATTGTGTATGTCATTGGTTTTATTTTAATTTTTCTGAAAGTGATTGGTAACAGTGTCCACATATCCTTAATACTATTCCATGTGTGCCACTGTAGAGAACACCCCCCCCCCCCCATCCAAAAAAGAAATCCAGGTCGATTCCTTCTTTTTTCTTTTTTTTTTTTTTTGGGATCCTGATGGAATGTTGTTAGTGGATTGCTTTCAGCAAGGCCAGACAGTGTAATACAGACCTTGTGAGGTGTTTGTGTGAAAACATTAAAGACACACACTGAGGAAAACTCAGCAAAGGAATTCCTCAAGGATAGTAGGATGGTATGCCTAATCACAAGTCTGTCATTGCCATAGTTCCACTGCATGAGTATAGCTTTTAAATCTTGGACCATCCCCAGTTATTCACCAGAAAAAGTGTATTGATTCCAAAGGAGGATTGTTGAAAACTAACATGTTACCAGACTCCTCAACTAAACCTTTCATTCTTGGGCCATGAACTTTTCAAGTGCCCCTTGTAAACCAGGCATTGACATCCACTAGATGTCTGAAGTAGAGATCTGCAGCCATGCTGCCTGCAAGGCTTTCCAGTGCCAAAATAGATGGTGTGATTCACTCACTTGAATTGGCGCCTCCGTAGCCAGGTGGGAAGGAGCAGCAGTGCGTAGCACACGCTTCTTGATTAGACTGGGGTTCGAGCCCATCACCACCAAATACTGAAGATGCGGGAAGGTCAGGAAATGACCACCGCATATCCCGGAGCAATATGGCCTTAGTTGCTAATGCTCCTAAAAACCAAATAACAAAACAACTCACTTGAATTGAGGTCAGACAAATTTAGAGGCCACTCAAGATGGGTGATATCTTCACTGTGTTCCTTGAACTAAATCATGTGTAGTGTGGGCCTGATGATATGGCACATTATCTCTGAACATCCTGTTTCCATCCATGAAAAAATTCAAATGGCAGGGTACACATGTTCCGCAGCATTTGATGTCAACAATGAACAGCAGTGAAAAGAGGGTACTTCTTAGGTGTGCTCCCACAATCATGGCCTTTTTAAACTCCGTATCTTTACTACTTCCCATAACACTAATTTATCACTTTGACTTATACGGCCAGATGAAAACAGTATAAATATTGTATTTTGATGTCAGCTGAATCACTGTGACCTGCTGTTCAGCTTGTACAATGCTCTACACCCTTCACTCACCATGAACGCACACATAATCTACCTTGCAGAATCCTTTACAGTTCTTTCGGCGCAAATTAGTTTGACAGCATTTTTGTACACCCAGTACACTATGAGCAACAGATGAGACATGCTGTTTCCGTTATGGAAGCATCCAATGCATGAACACCTACAACCATACCCTTTTGAAATTCAGTGATATCTTTACTATATCCCATAATGCTAATTTTACTTTGACTTCCATGACCAGATGAATTGTTCTAGCATATGAAGCTGTTTGATTTTTAATACTGTGATTTATGTGGCATAATCAATTACCAATGTGATGGTCACAGTTCAGTGATCACTGAGTTTGTACATATATAATATGCTTCACATGTTTATTTCTGTGCATTTTATTTGGTTAATACTAATTCTGAATTAGATATACATTGGTTAGCATGGAAAAATCATGGCATAAAGTAAACTGCAACTGTGAACAAATGCTATTTGAAAGAAATTGCCCCAAATGGGTTCATTCCGTAAATGATTAGCAGACAGGTTTTTTTCAGTTGGCAGAAAGCAGAATTTACAGAAGTTAATGAAGTAGAGTTGTAGTTCCATACTATAGATATGACAAAGACCTTAGAACTGAGCACAGGAAAAAAAAAACCCTCAGCAAAATGCCTTACTACGAAGCATGTCACGTGCTTTTGAACAAGCTCTAGAAATTTTCGAAAAGATATGACCCAAATATGGAATGTGGACTCAACATGAACAGTAAAGATAAACACTTCATTTACTGTAGGGAGTTCTTTAAATTAAAGAAACAAGCTAACCAGATGGCACTTGAAACTTGATTGAATGAAGCCTGGGGATCCAGGAACTCCTCATTCATCAGCTTAGAACTACAACAATCAACTTTTAAAAGTAAATGAGTTTTCATCGCCCATTGATTTCAGATAGCACTGTGTAATTTATTTTCTCATTTTGTTCTTTTTAATTTATACTATTCATTTAAAATTGTTCTTAATAATAAATTCATACATGTGTACTATATATTTACTTTCTGTTGCTGTTATTTATATATGTATGCCTTCTCTCATTTACTGTGTTTAGGGGAAAATTAATTTTTGTTAAATGAATTTTTATTTAATGAACAACTTCGGGGAATTCATTTCTTTAATTGACTAAAACTGGTACTTGATAAATTTGGACTGTAGCACTAAAAAAAAAAAGTGTATGCCACAGTATAATAAATAATGCTTAATTGTGACTACTTTAAATAACTAGTTGCTGAATACATAATTTGATAGCATTTAATAAACCTAAAAATATTGTTGTTTCCTTAACAGAATCCATTAGTTTTGCCCCGAGTGCCATCACCACAGGAACTGGCAGTTCATACACAATCAATTTTACAAAATGCCCTTATTAAAAGAAAATTGGAAGAGCAAAAGGAAAATTTTCGTAAGCGTCAGGAAGCTCAAAGGTAGGTGCTGATCATTATAGAATCAAAATTTTTTTTTTTTTTATATATATCTTACTTTTTTTTATACATTTAGACTCTACTACATCTAAGCAGGATTCAGCATAATTGAAGATACATGCGAATATTATTAAAGCACTTCAACATAGAAGGCAAGTTTCACGATATTTGTATGAGATATGCTGGACAAATTGTCACTTTATCTGACTTGGTTTCGGTGCTATTCTGACTACATAAAATATGGTGGCAGCTTATGAAATTAGTGTCTGTGGTCCAGTATCCATATATAATGGCATCAAAAGTACCTGGCTCATAACATAATTGCCTTTTCTGCAGTGTACTCTGTTCCATGGCCATTCTTGCCATCTTGACATTTGGCATTACAGCCGTTATTTCTGTTTCTCTTTTCCTTGGTTGAACTGCTATTTCAATCTTCTGCTTAGACATTTGCTTAGAATATGTCACTGAAGTTATTCTTAACAAGTTAACAAAACCTAGCTGATTTTGAAATATTTAAGCATAATAAATTCTTGTCAAAATGGTACTTTAGCCATCTGGTCTCTTGGTAAAGTCTTTGACTGTTTTTTTCTGCTGATATAGGAGGTGTGTTCAGAAAGTATTTTGGCTGCTACGATATAGTGAAAATAAGATTATTACAGTGTGGGTAGTTTTAATACCCTTTGAAATACTGTTGTTTTGACCTTTTGGGATGATGCACTTTGCTCA
Source organism: Mastigoproctus giganteus (assembly GCF_048544385.1). Classification (NCBI taxonomy): domain Eukaryota; kingdom Metazoa; phylum Arthropoda; class Arachnida; order Uropygi; family Thelyphonidae; genus Mastigoproctus; species Mastigoproctus giganteus. The sequence goes on from NC_143579.1 coordinate 206,146,825, forward strand.
GTTTTTTTCCCACCCTTCGAAGCATTTCTAGAAAGTCAATTTTGAAATTTGCCGATATTTGAACCATTGTTTTACTTTTCATTGTTATTGCTTCATCAAATTGACATCTTTCAGTTTTCATCCTACTCATAGATACAAAAAGTTGTGTGGAGTCATATCTACTGATAGGTTACTGGAGTTGAGAATTTTGTGTTTGACAAAAAATATAAGTAGAAGTGAGTGCAATGGTACATTATCAAGATGAAACAACCAGTCTTTTCCTTCAGTAAACCATTTCACAAATAGTCAGATTGTAGATCACTTTCGACAAACTTCCAGCTCTCAAAATGACAGTGCCTGTCAATCTTGTGTACTGTCCATTTCAAAGACCCTATGTATTATTTGAACATCAGCTGCTTTATCATTGGTCAGCAATAACACTGATGTAAGCACCTAAACAGCTTACTGCATGGAGACATGTCTAAACATGTTATTTTTTGTTGCAATATGCTCTTACCTAAACCTTAAACAGCAATCCAGATATTTTTTGAACAAAGATCATATCAGAATCTTAATTTTCCTCTGACTTTTACATTGATGATCTTGGTAGATATCTTTTGCCTCCTTCCATCATAACAAAAATACTCTGTTTAATGCTTTCCTTAGTTTTCTGACAAAGGGATTTGAACAGTCATGAGTAACATCAAAAAGTCTTTATCCGGCTCCTGGCGGATTTTTTCAGTTGTCATTTAAACCTGTACTCAAGAGCTGATTACTTTGCATCACCTTTTTACACTTGTTTTCCTTCTCTAGGGAAATTTGCTCATATCCTTTCCCTTCCCTTCTCTTTCTAATTATTACTCTATTACACATAGTGTAAACTATGTGTAATAGAGTAATATTACACATAGTTTACAAATATTAAATATTAAAATATTTAATAAAAATATTTTAATTACAAATAAAAATATTACAAATAGAGTAATAGAGTAATTCTGTAAAATGACATGAACCATTTCTGAGTGGTTTCAGGACCACTCAGAAATGGTTTGTGGTTGCAAATATGTTTTAATGCTGTAAAATGCAAGGTACAAAATACTTGGAAATAACAGTCTCAAAATAATTTGCACGGTGGGAGGGATTGAGTTAAAAATGGTATAGGTTAGAAAGTATTTGGGTTTACCTGCCTATATAGGCAGGCATTAAATTCATATCCTATTGCACAATTCAGACAGGCAAATAATGCAGACTTGTAGTGTCCTGTCAGTTCTTTATCAAACAGTTGCTCATAGCCATAGAAAGATTATTTCACTATATAAGGCAGTTGTGAGGCCACTTAGAATACTGTATTCAAACACAGTGGCCACAAATGAAACGCACATGTGCGTTTTCATTTGTGGCCACTCACACACAGATTAGATTTCCCTCTGAGCTTGTAGAACTGCAGTGGTATTGAAAGTCAGAGCACTGAAGGTTTTGTGCTGTGCTTCCAAAACCATATGAAAGAACATGCTACGTGTGGGATGCAGCCTGCCAGGGACACCTCATGATGGTTTTGCTCAATTCTATTACAAAAATATAAATTATACTTTATATCTGTTAGAAACCATATGTGCAAAAAAAATGTGGAAGAACCACAGCACAAACAATTGGAAGAAATTAATTTCCAGGGGGAAATGTATCTCCTAACCTTTTAATTGGTAATCATCTGCCTTGTGTAATTAAAAAAACTGATTCTTTCACATACATAATTTTATATAGTTTTAATTATTGCTTGTAATTTTTTTTTCCTTTTTTCATTTTTAAATAAGATTCTCCTTTTAAATTTTGTGAATGAATAATTACAGGTGGAAGGATTCTTTTATGTATATTAACTTTTCTGTATATTATTTTATTTCCTAATACATATGTATGTATAAAACATTTAAAATGTGTTGATAAATTAGATTTTTATAGACTTAGATAACCTGTGAAAATATTTATCAAATTGAAGGAAAGATTCATAGGTATATTCTGTTCTTTGTATAATTACAAAAAAAACTTCAGTTTTGTGCTTAGTAGGTCATACCTGCAGTAATTTAGCATTAGCCAAAAAAACCTTCCCATTTCACTCACCCATTCACTCCAAATGTTTGTCTAGTTCTGCCTTGAACTTATTTAAGTTGTTGACCTCCACTACAACAAATGGAAGTTTGTTCCAATTATCAACCATCTATTCTACAATTGTCTTCCTTCAATTTGAATTTGTCCTCTCAGGTGAGTAATCTGAGCAAGAGGAAGAATCCCATCAGCATTGATCTTGCTCAAACCATTCAAGGCCTTATACACCTCAGTTAGATCACCTCATAAGTGCCTAGTTTCCTGAAGTGCAATTAGCAGAACTTAAGCCTTTCTTGGTAATACCGACCCTTTGTTCCACTCACCAATCTTGTTGCCATTCCCTGTACTCGTTCCAGCAGCTCTACATTTTTCCTAAAATGAGGCCACCAGACCTGTATACAGTACTTAAGGTGGCCTGACCTTGCCTTATACAAGGGGACAACCTCTTCCTTATCCCTGCTTACAAAATTCCTGTATATCATTGACAAGACACTGTGAGCTACTCCTGCAGCCTGTATGCACTGCTCAGAAAACTTCATATGCAGCCTGTATGCATTGCTCACTTCATATCCTACTGCACAATTATCCCCAGGTTCTTTTCATTCTCCGCTACTCTGAGTGTAGTACCACTCAGTTGATATGTTACTCTGGGATTACTGCTACCCATATGCAGTACTTTACATTTGTCAATGTTAAACTTCAGTTGCCACCTCTCAGCCCATCAACTCAACTTTTCCAGATCCTGATGCAGTAGCGTTATTTTTCCCAATAGTGTTTTGCACTATATTAGTGCTACAATTAGGATTATATATATTGCAAGGTATGATTCTGCGACCTTGTACCAAGGTTCAAAGTGATTTAAAGTAAAAGATTTCTAGTATACCTAATATGGAAAATAAAATGATATCACAAAAATGTTATTTATTTTTTTTTTAATTAAAAAAAAAAAATTACAATTTTATGGTTTCATTTCATTTTGTGTGTTAGTGTATCTCAGTACTTAGATGGTAGTATCACACCTTGCCATATATACAGGTGACCCTCCGCTTAATGCTGATAATTCGTTCCCGAAAAACAGAGTTCTTAGTGAGCGCTGTATTCCCGTAATTTAACATGTATTTGTGAGTCGCGTCTATGCCATAGGATATTTCCTAATCAGTAATAAACGATAGCGAAATGACGCACAAATGTCAGTCAAAATATTTAATATTAAAAATTTGTACATATAAAATATTCTCCATTACATACATATATAATTATATACGTATGTAATTCCTAGTAAACTAAAAGGGGTTTTACTTTAAAATCCCCACAGCGTTACTGCCCAACAATAAAGTCAACCGATCCTTTGCTGCTTTGAAGGCTGGCATGTTGCTTGGGGTCCCCCCCCATATGAAACTTCTTTTAGGCATTCGTTTCCAAAAAAATCCTATTCCATCTATGTTAAAAACTTGTTGAGAAGTTTAACACCACTCTTCAATAACACACCCTGTCTTGTGGGGTGTGTTATGTGGGTGAGACGGGGCGGCGACTGAAAGACTGGCTGGGGAAGCATGTAAACACAAAGTCCGCAAATTATGGGAAGCTCTGCTGTGGCAGAACATTTCTAGGAGAAACAACACCAAATTTCCCCAGAGGATGCTGTCATCACAGATCATGCAGAAGGGTTCTGGGACCGTAAATGGCTTGAGAGCTTATGTATTGGGGCAGCTAGCAATACTATTAATAGGGATAGGGGTATACGTCCACACCCCCCCTCCTGGAAACCGTCATTCTTGGATGTGATGAACGGTTTCAGCTAGCGTGCTCCTGGGCTATTTCAGGTTCCAGTACACAAATGGAAAATTCCAACTGTGGAACCATGTGATGTGTGCCATGGATCTGCTATTTAAGGATGTGCTGCGCAGTAGACATGCTGCTGAGGTAGGAGACTGCTGCCTCCGAAAGCTACAGCAAATTTTATTGCTTTTAATTTCTAGGTTTTTAGTATATTTTATCAGTGTTACTTATTTTATTGTAAATAAAGTGTTTTTAGTTACAGTATTGAAAATTTATTTATCTTCCGGCTGGTGTGAAGTTTAATCATCAACAGCTGGGTGTTTGCATATAATAGCAACAAAGATATATCAGGATCCCTTACTGGAGAAAAGGAGCAGTCATCAGAAACAAGTGGTTTGGATTGAAGATTGGATCACTTTTTAATTTGAACCACTTCAGGTATTCCACACTCCTTTAAATATTATCTTCATGTAACAGCCATTTCAAAGCAGAGAGCACCAGGGATATCATACAACTTGGGTTACATTAGTTGGAAATTCTTTCCCATAATGCACAAAGTGTGGACCCAAAATCACAACTAAGCAGATGGAGATTATAATTAGGGTTATTCATAATCAATTGTCCACTTACGTATAACAGCTTTTAATGAATGGTTGCTCTTTTAAGAACTTAGCACTGTATGTATGCAATGTTAACTTTAAAAAAAAAAATTGGAAATTAGTGTCCTAAATTTCTGAAATGTAACTTTGAAATTAAATTGTACTAACAGGAGACACTACTAGATTCTGTGCGTTTTTTGAAGAGTATTTATTATTTTGTTAGCTCAAAATGCTTTTCCAAAAATGTATTTTATTCCCCCTTTCTCTCTCTCTATTAGGAGTCGTGTACCAACTTCATCTGGCAACAGAACTACAAATCCATCCCCAAAAGTGAGTAATACCACTAAAACTTTGGTTTCAGTCAGTTTGCTTATGAATGTATATGGTTAATCAAAAAAGATGTTTCAGTGTAAATTGCATATATTTTTTGATATACTTAAAAGTATTGAAATTATTTTGGTGTTAATCACTATGGTAGACTTTGGAGAATAGTCTGCCAACAGAAACACATTCAGTGATTGAAATATTGATGTCTATGCTGAAAATTGTGAATTGCTTCAATACACATGATCTTTCAGATACCCATATAAAAAAATAATTGCATGGGTTAAGGTTAGATGAATATGTTGGTCTACACCAGTGTTTCCCAACCTGTGGTCTGTGTAACTTATGAAAGTGATTCACAGAAGTTGACAATAAAGTAGATTTTTTTTGCAGTAGATTTGTAGTAGATCTTGTTAACAGTGATGGAAAATACAGGTATATCTGTCACAAAATCTAGTGAATATTACATATGCCTAAGTAAACCTGTATATATCATTGTATTTTTTAAAAAAAATGTTATTAATGTATTAACCTATTAATATATTATAATAATATATAACTTATTAATATATTAAAGTTATTAACCATATTCATATATGGTTAAATATTTTTGGGGGTTCGTGGCTCCTACTTCAAGTATAAATGGTCTCATGTCCATAACCAAAATATCCAGGGAACCAATTCGTGATAATGCATTCACCAAAATGCTCATTGAGTGTACCCAAAATTGCATTTTGGTACAAATTATGCAGTCCAGCCTGTGCAGGAAGAAGTCCTCTTCAAGGTTATATAAATAATGTTCAACTTTTCCAGATCCATTCCGAGGGCACCTTTTCCGGATCCCCTGTATAGTACCCATAGTAAACATGATTAATATAATAGGTAGTATACACACAAAGCGCATACATTACTTATAAGCAATATAAGTAGTACAATATGTAAAAATAAATTTTTAAAAATTAACTAAATGCACTAGGCAAATACGTTAAGAGTAAGAGTTTAATATCTATATAATATTGGTGTATGTACACCGTAGATAACTCTTAAGAAACTACGGTGATAGTGTGGGAGGTATCATTTGCTCTGTATCTCATATTGTGCTCTTCCTGCACAACGAATTGCAATGGTATTGCACTACCTCGAATAAATAACTCTTCACCATTGTTACTTATTCTCAGAGAGTACAACCACCCAGACGGCACCGTTTCAGAGCTGTTGGCCTATCATTGGTGGGTGGGTGGGCAGGTACCCTGGTATTGCAGACATGACAACCCAGTTGTGAAGATAATCACCCAATATGAGAGATGCAAAAAGGTTTATATGATATTTAAAAATTAACTAAATTCACAAGGCATAATACGTTAAGAGTAAGAGTTTAATATCTATGTAATATCGGTGTGGATACACTGAGACAAAAGACTGGAATTGAAGCACACTGAGCACTGATGCATAATTATGCATCGTGCATACTCATGAGCATGTGCGAAAAGAAATATAGAAGCTTAAAACAGAGCTGAACATATCAGATGGCAAAAAAGGCACCGAAACCAATAAGCAATAACATACATTTGCTGAAAAGGATGCAGAGTAGTGTTCTCTTGGAACACAAGCTGATATAATTGTTCAACCTTAAGAGTTTCATTACCATCACACAATGCTTTGAGTTCTTAAAATACCTGTTAGCTGGCACTCTTATATTATTACCTCCTATTGCTCCAGTGCCTCCGTAGCCAGGTGGGAAGGAGCAGCAGTGTGTAGCACATGCTTCTTGATTAGACTGGGGTTCGAGCCCATCGCCACCAAATACGGAGGATGCGGAAAGGTCAAGGGAATGACCACCAACTAAGGCCATATTCCCGGAGTAATATGGCCTTAGTTGCTAATGCTCCTAAAAACCAAATAACAAACAAACATCCTATTGCTCCATCCCTGCCAAAACTCAGTGGTTCGGAAAAAGCAAGCAAAATTTGTGCCTGAAGACAGTCTTTGAACTCTTTGTATTTGAAAATAAAGATGCATTGTTAAGGAAACCAAGCTCAGAGAATGGCTAAATACTTACAGCAGAATTGTGAATTCTGACATATTTAGAATTTCAAGAACCTGTTGCATAAGCTAGTTAGCTGAAACATCTGAAGGCAAACGACAAGTTTTCCATGCATAATTGTAGTCTCTTTTAAGGTTATTATTATATTTATACCACGTGAAATTAATATAGTTTATTAGGCTGTTCGCCTGCATTGCTGTACATTAAAGTGACGTTTCAGGTATCTTACCCAATACCTATCATCGGTCAGATACACGAAATGTGACTTTATTTTATAGTAATGTAGGCAAACAGCCTAATAAACTATATTATTACTTTCACATGGTATAAGAGTGGTATTAATATAATAATAACCTTAATGGAAAACAACCATATAGTCTCTTTTATTAAGGATAGAATAGGCAGTGGTCCTTCCCATGCTTTGTTTGACTTTGTGGTAATTTGTTATCATAAAGGCTTAAATTGGATGTTTTAGACTTTATGATAAAACCTAATCACGAAAGATATTGGAATGTCGCGAACTTTCATATTGCATGTGGGTTGATGGTTGAAAAGATACTTATTAACTTGAATTTCTGTATATTGTAATTATCAGGAAATATGTGTGAAGGAAAGTTGTTTCAAAGAACATAAATAGCGGGATAAATGAAAAATGGGAAAGGTTAGTTCTGCAAGTTTGGAGTTGAATGAAAATTCATACTTAATACCTGCATTTGATTTTGATTATGGAGAGATATTCTGCGCTTGTGTGAAGGGTGAGGCAAATACTATTACCCACAGTTTTCCATACGAGTTGGTAATATCTTTTTAGGTTGCATATCATTACCTGAATATGGAATGAAGACAGTGCCAGAGCAGATGTTTCAGAGATTAACAGCTTCTTATCAGCTTGCAGGTGTTCCTTATTAGCAAACATATGCCAAACTTGGAATAATGTCTTTTGTCTAAATTTTTTTAAATGGAAATTTTACTGCCATACACCACTTAACTGTTCAAGTAATGCATACGAATTTTGATTTTATTTCAGTTACTGCAGTTCCTGTAGAGTTAAGTTAAACAGTGAATAGATGTGGATTGGTTGGACACATCTTTGCACTCATTTTGAAGAGAAAGATGGGATTACAAAAGGCAACCAGCAGAAATGTTTATCTTTGTGACAGAGTGAAGAGTTTCAAAAATTTCATTCAATATTAGTTCAAACAGATACATCAATCCCACCAAGCATATCTATTTCTGAATGGGCTAGAACTTTACTCTTCACTGTACCTCAGTCCTCAAAGCAACAGACTTCTAATAGATCTAATAACACACCAGTCACGATACTGCTTGTTACTCATACAACTCCTGTAAGATCTAGTCAAACAGAAAACTCCTGATCCCAGTAACAAGCAGCATGCTGAATCTTTCTTCATGGACACAAATGAGACTTGCTCTCACGAAAAAACGGAAACCATTCTGGATATTCATCCAGAAGATGTAATAGAGGCCAGACCAATATTTTCAAAGAGAGACAAAATTGACCGACAGAAACAGATTCCAAAAAGCAGACAGACACAGCTGCTTAATTTAAATCTAAACAATGAAAAACATCATCCAATGGAACTGCAGAGGCTTTCCCAGCAATATCGACGACATCCACGAGATAATTAAGTGTTATTAACCAATTGGAATCTATTTACAAGAGACACATTTAACACCTCAGGTGTCACCTTTGATAAAAAATTACTCTCTTTCGGCAAGACAGGCTTGCTACTAATAATGCTCACGGAGAGGTAGCCATACTTATAGATAGAAGAGTACCCTGCAAACGCATTCAGTTGCAAACTACTGTTGAAATTGTTGCCACGCGAATAGCAATTGGCATTACCCTAACACTTGCTTCAATCTACCAGTCGTCCTTGTACCATACATGAACTTGAAGATCTCATTCAGCAGTTGCCAACCCCTTTCTGTTTATTGGGTGACTTCAATGGACACCACCCATTGTGGGGTTCTTCCGATACAGACGGACGAGGAAAAATCATTGAAATGCTTATTGACAGACGAAATTTAACCATATTAAATACTGGTTCACCAACTTACCTCCACCTCCCAACAGGAACAGTCTCAATAGATCTCTCTATCTGCTTTACAATCCTTTTCCCTAGTATCCAGTGGACAGCTCTGGATGATCCACTCAACAGTGACCACTACCCTATAATATGTAAAATTGAAACATCACACTCCATACCTTCAGAAACTCACACAAAATGGAAATTTTCCAAGGCAGATTGGGCAAAGTACACCACTAACGTATCCTTCGACAATCAGATCATCAAATCTCATCTGATTGACAGTTGCTGACCATATTACAAAACAAATTCTAGCAGCTGCATCCACTGCCATCCCACAGTCAGAGTCAAGGACTCTGACTCGTAGAACCAAGGACTCATAGAACCAGAAATTATTGGTGGAACGAGGACTGTAAGAATATAAAAAAAGAAAAAAAACCCTGCGTGGAATTTATTCTGCAAACATCCTACCACCACTAATTTTATAAATTACAAGAAAATTAGAGCTAAAGCCCGCCATATTAGGAAGAAAGCAAAAAGACTCTTGGGTTCGATTCACAACTACAATTAATAAAAAAATACCGATGTAAGAACTATTTGGAGGAAAATAAGACAATTAAATGGCAAATTTCTCCTTTCGTCGTCCCCACTTTTCACCATGAATGGGCAGGAGCTATCTACTCCTGCAAAGATTGCAAATACCCTAGGGACAATATTTTCACAGTTGTCTGACTCTATAACATATGATCCATCATTTCAAAAGATTAAAGCTTTAGCGGAAAAATCCCATCTGAAATTTAGGACTACATCCTCTTTCCAATACAATACACCACTTACTTTGGTAGAACTACAAGAAGCTTTATCCACTGCTAAGAACAGTGCTGCTGGCCCAGATGGAATATACTACGTAATGCTACATCTAGACAATAAATTATTATCTTCGCTACTAATAAATTTTTATATATTACCTGGTTTTGGCGCATTATAGCCTTAGATGCTAATGCGCCAATAAAATCTAAATCAAATCAAATCTTCGCTACTTACCTTCTACATATTTATGGAGCATTCCTTCCCCAGCTTCTGGCGTCATGCTTTTGTACTGACGATACCCAAACCAGGGGGTTCTATTCCAAACAATTACAAACCCATTTCACTCACAAGCTGCTTAAGTAAAACCATAGAAAAAATGATACACCGTTGACTAACATGGTATCTTGATTCCCTAAATATTATGTCTTTCAATTTGGTTTCAGAAAACACTGATCATCTCTAGATCTCATGATCCAAAATAAACATCTAGTAATGGTATGTCTTGACATAGAGAAGGCCTTTGACACCACTTAGCGGTTTGGTATCCTGAGAGATCTTCATTCCCTGGACCTGAGAGGACACTTACCATATTTTATACAGAATTTCCTACAACATAGGACCTTTCAAGTTTGCTATCGGCAAGTACTTTCACAAACATACATACAAGGAGTCCCAAGGGCTCTGTACTCAGTGCAACCTTATTTGCAATTAAAATACATCAGATGACAAAAAATATTCCAAAAGCTGTAAATTCATCATCAGCATAGGATGTATGAATTTACAGCCTATGCTGATCTGACTGTCTCTTGCAGCTCGCAAAATATGAGCTTTATCGAAAGGCAGCTGGAAACATCTATAAATAATATTGAGCTGTGGATGACACAGAATGGTTACCGATTATCCTATCAGAAATCTAGAGTCATTCACATTTTGTAATAAATGAAAGATGCATCCAAATCCAGAGGTACAACTAACTAATCATCCCATCACAGTGGTGAATAGCATTCGTCTCCTTGGTCTAACTTTTGATAATAAACTGAACTTCTCAGAATATATCACACATCTAAGGACTTTTTGCCAGAAAAAAATGAACTTAAAAATTATCTCTGCTGCATCATGGGGTGCAGGTCGTTACACCTTACTTCACTTGTACAGAGCCCTAATCAGATCTCGCCTCGATTATGGTGCCCTGGTGTATAATTCTTCTAGGGAAAGCGTGCTAGCACGTCTTGCCCTATTCAACATTCTGCCCTCAGAATTGCAGTAGGCACTTATAGAACATCGCCAGTGCAAAGTCTTTATATCGAAGCCCATGAACCTCCGCTCAGCCTCAGGAGAAAGACGTTACTTCTGAACTATGCAGTCTGCCTTCTCACCCCAATTGGCCAATACTTTACAATCCACAGTTCACAATGTACTACAGAAATAAACCTAGAGCAGTTTGACCTACTGGCATCAGATTACAGGAATTATCACAAACTTGGAATATACAACTGAACAAAATCCTCCATGATCTGAACAGTTCAGATCCTCCATGATCTTTTATTAAACCATCCTGTGACAGCTCTTTCCTAAACTGGGGAAAAACGTTCGCTTGCAAATACCAACATATAGCAACTGCATAGTGCTCTCACACAAAATTACCCAATTTTACGCAAGTATACACTGATGGATCAAAGTCTGGTAGTAGAGTCGGTGCTGCAGCTGTCTTTCCCTTTAACACTATCTCTGTTTCACTTCCCACCAAATGCAGCAGTTATACAGCTGAATTATGTGCTATCAAGCTTGCCTTAGAAAACATTCTCCATCTGTCCATCCAAAAAAGTGTAATATATACTGACTCACAGAGTTCAATCTTAGCCTTGCAAAATTCCTCCTCAGCAATGCATCCCTTAATAAAATCTATAAAATCTCAGCTGATGGATATCCATGATTACCAGCAAGTAGTCATCTTTTGCTGGATCCCAAGCCACACTAGGATATCAGGGAATGAAAAAGCAGACTATGCAGCCAAACATTCATCCAACATAGCATCGCCAGATTACTATGTTCCATACATGGACTACAGATCCCATATAAGAAATAATGTAAGGAACAATGGACACGTCTATGGCAATCTCAACCGAATAACAAGCTCTGTGAAATAAAACCTGAACCACAGTTATGGGTTTCCAGTTTTTGTGTAAACAGAAAGGAAGAAGTCATCCTGGCTAGAGCACGAATCGGGCACAGTCAGCTCACCCATATTTTTCCTCTTACAGGAAACGATCCTCCGCAGTGTACGCACTGCAACTCTGTTCTTACAATAAAGCACATTCTCGTTGAATGTACCTTATACACTGATGCCCGAAAAGCCTCATTCAGTAATCTCCCAAATCTTCAAGAACCTTTTGATACTCCCACAGCTCATAGGTAATGATGCAAATCTCCCGGAATTTTTCTGCTTCTTAAAACAGATACATCTGTATAATTGTTTCTAACTGTTTTTACAGACACCTTGTAATCCTCATCTTGTTTATAGGCACAATATGGCCTAAGTAGCCCTTCCACCAGAAATAACCATACCAATACCAACCTTGGTTCACATCTTGCACGTGGGGGGGGGGGTAACCTCTCATATGCAGGATGTAAACCAAGTAAGCAGAGATCAAGGTGTGGCATCCATATATCGCACAGAAGAATGCTGCCCCACAGTGTCACTATGCAAACTAGGTGGTGGATGATTTATTAAATGATGAAATACTATCACTATGCTTATTGGAGGTTTGAAGTGGTGAAACCCATGTTTAGTCTCCAGAGCAAAGCTCTCACAAGCACCATCTTTTCCATCATGCAGTGTTGAGTGATGTATTTTAAGGTTATGATATTAACCTATTTTAAGAGACCAATTTTCCCTGAATTTTGTGAGGATACAGCTCTAAACCAAGACCAACCGGACCAAACCTATTGGTACATCTCTAGGAGGCATCTTGGTCGACTAATGACTGGAGGGAGTCTGAGTAGTGAGTATACAGGTAGCATTGTAAAGGCCAGGTTGTGTCAGGGAGCTGGGTAAATTCTTGCTATGTGAATGAAATATCCAAAAATTTGAATAATTCATATATGTCAAATTCCCCCCCCCCTCTTATTTTATATATTTAATGCATCACAAATAGTCAGACTAATAGAACTAACCTATCTGCAAAAAAAATTCTAAATTTCCCAAAAACTTTCTCATTCTGTGTGTGTGAGTGTGCGTGCGTGCGCGCACATGCACTCTCAGTTCCAATTTCACTGATGTCCATTTCCACTTCAGTCTGCCGAGTCCCATGATATTGTGGAATACTTCCTGATCTATAGTCTCCTCTAGGTTAAAAGCTCTCTACCCCATTCTGTTAAATTCGTTGCCCCTTTCTTTCTCATAACTGCACTAATCACTTGGAATTCTTTGACTTCCCGTTTTTTTCTATACTTTTTCAGAAAACTTTCCTTACATAGTGGCATAGTGTTTTGTGAAAGGCGCCACCTGTGGTTTCCCACATCTGCACCATGGTACTTTGTGAAGAAGTACAGAATCTCTGTAAAAGCCAGAAAAGGTGTAATGTCTGGTTTCTGTCAGAGTAGTGTTATGTTTTGTTGTTGTGTCTCTGGCTGCTTGGCCGCAGAGCCCCTAGTGGGACCCCACGTTGCCCGCCACCACCACTGGGAGGTGAGCCAGGCTGCCCATTATACTCTGGCTGGCCTTTGCCAGGGTTGCCTAAGCTTCCTGACAAAGGTCAAGTGAAAAAAAAAAAAAAATAAATAAAAATAAATAAATAAATAAAATAAAAAAAATAATAATACAAAAAAAAAAAAAGATAATAATAAAAAAATAAAAAATAATAATAAAAAATAAAAAAGTGGGGGGGGGGGAGAAAACAGAGCAGGAGTACGAGTTAGAAGGAACAGAAAGAGGGAAAGGAGGACGGACTGAAGTTAAGGAGCAGTCCGCTCTTGGTGAGGTGAAAATAGGGATCTGGGGGTGGGAGTTAAAGTAGCAGGGGACAGGTGCCCCTGCATGATCACCAGAGGCCAATGGACTCTGTATCCCGCACTCAGAAGTTCTCCAGAGTGCCACCAATCCCGCACCAGAACGGTGCCGGCTGATCCTACCCTATAAGGGGTTTGCAGCAGTATCCCGCACTCGATGAGTGCCAGCAGTCCCGCACCAGAATGGTACCAGCAGTGTTCCTACCCTTAAAGGATTTGTAAGTTGTCAAGGCAGTGTCCTCTAGCAGAGAAGGAGCTAACCCACGCCAGTCTGATTCAGGCCTTGGGCAGCATGATCCAGTGTTGTTCTCATTTCAGCAATCTTGGCTAGCCTCAGTGCAAAGATTTCCTGCGCATACACAGTTAGTGCCCTGTGTGTGTTTTCATCGAGCAGCAGCGAGGACTCTTGGTTTCGTGGATTCCTTTGAATTGCGGTAGCAAACTTGATTCTACTGTTGTCATAGGCAGGGCACTCATACATGAGATGCCCCCAGGACTCTTCTTCTCCACAGTGGCACCGCGGGTCTCTTTCAATCCCCATAGCTGTGAGTTTCTGACGGAAGGGGCCGTGTCCAGTGATAATAAACGTCATGTGCAGACCAGGTGAGAACCAGGGAGGGGCTGTTGGGTGAGTATGGTTTATAGTTGGGAGGAATCGCCTCGTGATGTCTCCTTTCTGCGTGGTTTCCCAGCTCTGTTGCCATATCGCTTGTAGGTGTTGGGTGATTCTCCTCTTCTCTATCTTGGGGTCATTTGCAAGATCCAGCTGGAGATTTACTATTTCAGCTGGTGTTCCTTTCCTAAGGTGGTAATATAGGCCTCGCCTGACTACTTCTAGGTAGAGTGGCTGACAACCTGTTAGAACTTGCAAGGCAGGGGTGCTAACAGTGCGGCACGCCCTACTAATTGATAGCAGCATGAACCTTTGAATTGTATCCAGCTTCTGTTTGTTTTTTGTTAGTGTAGCTTGTCTATACCAGGTGGAGGCACCATAGCAAACAATCGGGACAAATACTGCTTTGTATATGAGGGTCAGAGCTTTGTGCTTCAAGCCCCAGTCGGATCTGCTCACCCTCCTGATCATGGCGGCATACTTCCGGATTTTGGTGGCTAGATATTTCAGGTGGTTATGGAAAGTAAGACCAGAGTCAATGTAAATACCTAAGTATTTAACCTCTGTGTACAGTCGGATGGGGGTGAAGTTTAATTTCATCGTAGGTGGTCTTCTAATTTGTAGTGTGCCCTTGAGGAGAATGGATTTTGTTTTTTCTGCCGAGATGGTAAGGTTGTGCAAGGCTGCCCAGTTCTGGAGCTTCACAAGCGCCGCATTTGCAATAATTTCCAAGGACGACCTAGTGTCCGCACGCACCAACAGGACAAGGTCGTCCGCAAAGGCCAAGGGCTCAGCCCCCCCCAAGGTCCAAGCCCAGGAACTCGTCCAAGACAATAGACCAGAGGAACGGGCCAAGCACAGAGCCCTGCGGACAACCCCGGTGTATGAATCTGGTAACTGTCTGATATTTGTTAGTAACTCGTACTTTTCTGTTGGTTAGATAAGACTTCAAACTGTTATATAGATTTTTAGAAACATTTGAGTGCGGCATCATCAGTATTGATTCTAGTGCTCACAGCTCCAACTGGCTTTAGTTTTCTTGTTCTAGGAACCCAAATGGTTGAAATGCTGACCTTTTGCAATTACTAATAACTACAGTGCTTCATTACCTACCAGAATACCAGACAATTTTCTCTCTTCAACCTATTTGTCTTCCACAAGCTATCCACTTGTAATAACTCAACTCCTAGTGAATGGATTTTTCATGAAATTTTATATTTGGCTCTTTCAGAAAGATCTGTCAAGCACCATCCCAAATTATATTAAAACAAGACTAATAGAAATCCAGCAATTTCTTTTCTCTCCCTCCCCCACACACACATCAGAGAATATCCACATACTGTATATTGTAGCTGAAGTACTGGATTTGTTTTTTGCCACAGACTCACTGGAGAAATGAACAGGCAATACAGATGTGCAAAAATGAAATGTTCTTGGTTTGCACATATGTGATGTTTTTATTCCAAGCGATGAGAGAAATTAGAAACTGCAATAACCCCTAATAGAGATATTCTTATGTGATCTTGACTAGAAATCTGAGTGTCATCAAGGAGAAGCACAGGGCTAGTGGATTCCTTTTCAGAGAAAAAGACAGGACCGAGTTCTAGAATTGAAATTAACAAAGGAATTAATGCTTTATCCCACTGGAGAATTACATAGAGATTGGCATTTAAGGAATCGGTGGTTGATGTTTGGGAAGTTGAAGCATTTATGCAAGCCAAGGTTTTTCAATTTGGAAGGTAGAACCTATGGATAGGGTTTCCAGTCGGTGGAAAGTCATTAATACACAAGAAAAGAGAAAAAACAACTGAACTTTGGGGAACATCAGCATTAGGGAGCCATCTAGCATCACACACAGTGAGCAGTCAGAGAGAAAATTAGATACTTAACTAACAAAAAAAACCTCAATCCATAAGACAGAAGCTTGTTTAGGAAACCTTTATGCAAAAACAATGTGAATACTTCAAAATGTCAGGAGCAACTGATTGAATTTTTACCAAAAACTTTTCTATTGAACTTGTCTAATAGATGGGTAACAACAAGTCAATGTATCATACCAGTGGGACACTGATAAAATCCATATTGGTGATAATTGATCAGAGAGAAGGTTAAGATGGTTTAAGAGTTGGCAGTTGATGGATTTCTTCATTACTCTGGAAAGAGTAGAGGAAGTGTAATAGGGTGATAACTGAATGGGAGGGATTTGTCACCCTTTTTAGGAACTGGCTGGATATGAGAATTTCCAGCAGAAGGAAATTCTCATATCCAGCCAGTTCACCACTGGAATAAGGAAACATAAAAAGGCATCACAGAACAGAAGCAAGCTCAGGAGCACAGATTTTGAGGGCAGGTGGAGAACTGTCATCAGAACCTGGACCTTCTTGGTATCAACTGTTCAGAATTTTTCTAATATCCATTTGTCGGAAGAGTATAGCAAACAACAAGTGGAGTGTACTACGTATAGCTGGAGGTAGATTACCAAGATTGTGAACACAAGAAATGGGATGCCAGTAAGTCGGATTTATCCTTACCCAAGGATGCACTCCTATCTCTGTTAAAACCATCAGGTTTTAACAGCAATAAATGTATAGATGGACAAAAGCTGCAGTCAACAGCTTTGGCAAAGAGATCAAACTGCTGTTGTTGTTTCAGATTTTAATGCCACATCAGCAACTAAGACTATAAATGCACCAAAATGCTCAACTCATTTGGACAAGAAAGTTTTCTACTCAGCCTGTTCAAAATTAAGTTTGAATTAATTTATAACTGCTTTACAATTGTTGTGAGCTTTAGTGTAAGCAGAAAATTAACCTGTAGAACTAAATACAGGCCAATTTGCAATATGCAAAATTTAAATTTAACAGCCTTAGCACATTTATCGAAAAACCAAGATTTAGATAAATGATGAGATTTTAAGATGGAATGTCCAAGGAAAAGAACAAATTCAGATCATCTCATTTCTCTGAGAGAGAGAGAGAGAGAGAGAGAGAGAGAGAGAGAGAGAGAGAGAGAGAGAGAGAGAGAGAGAGAGAGAGTAAAAAGGAATCACCAAGAAGGAGAAGAATGATGATATCCAGCTCCAGGACCCTGGGTCTGCCAAGCCCATACTCCCCAGGTGTTGAGCCCCTGGGGTGATGTGATAAACAAAATAACATTATAAGCATAGCCAATGGAAGAATAATATAATTACCAAAATCAAAATACAGTGTAGAATCAAATCACCATGACTACATTTATTAAAAATATTTTTTTGTTTTAGTAAAAAAAATGATGATTTTATTTTGTAACCTAGAATGCCTAGAACTTGTTGATTTGTTTCTGCCCAGTGGCCCTGTGGTATTAAGCTTATAAAATCTGTTCGTATTTGACATTACTTGCTTCACATCGTGTGGTTTTTATGAAATCTCTCTGGTGAGTGTAGTTGGGAGATTTATCCTTGATGTTCGAACATTAATCAAACTATGACATTGTAGTGATTATTTTAATGGAAGTACTGTTGTATTCTTCGATTTAGACCTTTGTTATTCTTGTTTCATTCTTGTTTTTAGATTCTCATGAATGTATTTTATATCTGGAAATATGAGATCTCTTAGATTGGATGCAATGTTTATAACAGTCTAAATATTGTAAACCGTACATAACTTTCTCCAAATTATAGGGACTGAGTCTAACAGTGGCTGCATTTACACCCACATCAGTAATGAGGAAAATGCATTCAGAGAAATTAGAGAAGGAAGGACAAAAGATAGATGGGAATTCGTTAAAATCTCTTGGTATGGAAATTTTCTTCCTGAACTTAAATAGATTATATTATGATTAGGGATTATTTGAATGTACTGTAAAAAGTTGTGCAATTTCTCACAAAAATACTGAATTGATCAAAATTATAGTGTCATACTTTTATGATGTCTAATTAATACGTGTGTGCTACTTATCTTTCTTATCTATCCAGTAACTAGCATGACAGTATAGTGTGTCCAATGTGATGCAACAAATTATAGCCATGTCATACTCCTCTGTGGTTGTACTTTCATGCTTATGGCATTCTATTTTTGTTATAGTCACAAATTGATGGACAGTTTAATAATTTGTATATATTGGAAAATTCTACTCTTACCAATTTAATGAATTGCCTTTTCAAAAATATTATATTGTATAATGTTATTAACACATGTCACTTCTTTTTTTTTTTTTTTTTTTATGTTTATCTTCCTGTTACTTGACATAGTAATGTCTGCCTTGAAACAATTATTTTTGTTTTATGGAATATTGCTGAAAAAATTCATATCACTATTAAAACTTGTTATATTTATTTAGAAGATATTTAGGAAAAGTTGTTTATGGTAGAGATTTTGCTTAGTATCTTTTCCAAGGTGAAGAAGTGTAGCCAAATAATAAATTGAGTCGTTTAAGCAGCCTATGAGGTGAAACATTACATACCAATTTTCACAAATTGGAAAAAGAGAAATTGACATCACTAATATGAAAAGACCATTAAGGCCACTGATTTTTTTTTTTTTTTTTATTATTATTATTAACTGGTGAAGTCACAGTGGTTGACAGTCTGAGGATTTGTAAGCCTTTTTAATTTATCTTTTTAAGATGTTATTACAGTTTGTATTAGTAAGCTAATATGTGTAAATGATAATCATCTTCTTCTGGCATTATAACCCAGGGTGTTCCACCAGTAAGCCTTCCCAGAACTCAAACTTCTCCAACTTCTTATTCACATCTATTTAAGTCCTCTTCTACATCATCCATCCATCTTTTCCAGTCTTCCTCTTGCCCTCCTACCAGTAGGTTTCCATTTCATTATCCTCTTAGTAGTTCTGCTGTCATCCATTCTCATAACATGTCCCAACCAACCAAGTCTCAGGCTCTTCACAAATCTGACTATGTCTGCACCCTGAATAAGATTGTCAAATTCATGGTTCTTTCTGATCCTCCAGGATCCATCAACGTCTTGTACGGGCCGAAAGACTTTGCAAAATTCCACGCTAGAATACTCAACAACTGCTCATCTTTACTTGTTAATGTCCAAGCTTCAAAAACCAGTATGTTACAACTGGTCTAATGAGACCTTTGTATATTCTTAATTTTAAATGTCTGTTCAATACTCTGGACTTCATTAGTTTTTCATGTGCATAGAAACTTCTGTTTCTAGGCACATGAAAAACCTACATAGGCGAAATTTTGACATGCTCAAACGAGAAGCTGCTGGTTCTTAAATTTTCTGTGTTATCTTCTCCGGACTTCCATATATTTTGTCTTTGCTTCATTTATCCTAAGTCCTCTTCTTTGTGCTTCACTATCCAACATAGCATTGACTTGCACTGTCTTTGTGCCTATGTGTCCAGTCACTTCTAATTTTCGGACAGCCACCTCTAAAACCAAGTTAAATAACACAGAGTGTCCTGTCCAACACCAGCATTAATGTCAAAGGGAATCGTCAACTCATTGTCAATTCTCACCACTGCTTTACAGCCAGCCAGCCAGGGTTGCTTTTATAAGCCTAACAATCTTTGCAGGTATGCCTAGGAGAAGATCATTTATCATTTCCTCTCTGCTGAGTGAATCAAAAGCTTGTTTGAAATCTACATATAGGTTAAATAAGTGTATATTATACTAAAATGCTTTTTCCTGTATCTGCCTCAAAATGAAAATCTGGTTAGTTGAGCGATTGGGTCTGAAACCACACTGATATTCTCCAATGATTTTCTCTGAATATGCTGCGAGTCTGTTATTAATTACTCTCGACAAAACTTTGTAAGTAACACTCGGCAATGTTAATACCTCTATAGTTAGAGCAAAGCAGTTTATCACCCTTCTTGTGAATCGTCTGTATGGTTCCAATTGTCCATTCATCCAGAAATTTTTTCCTGAGACCATATTAATAGTATCAGGTTATGTATTTTTTTCCATAGTGTCACATCATTCTTGAACAACTCTGCAGTTATTCCATCAGCTCCTGGTGCTTTAAAGTTCTTCAAGCACTTAATAACTTTTCAAATTTCTTCAAGGCCAGGATCTTCAATGCATAGTTCTACTGTATAGTACAATAGCTGTTTTGTTTCAGTCTTATCTCCTGTCAAAATGCTCTCAAAATATTCTTTCCACTGTTTCACAACCTCCTTTCTCTGTCAGCAAGTTCCCTTCATGATCCTTACATACAGTAACTTGTGATGAAAATTCCTGTGTACTTTCTTTAATCTTCTTATGAAACGTTCTACTTTCCTTGTTGTAATGTTCCACCATTTCATCGACCTTCCTTCTCAGAGCTTCTCTTTTTCTTTCTACATATCCTAGCTGCAGCAATCCATTTTTCCTTGTAGTGTTCACTCACTATTCTCTGTATTCCACTGTAAACATTTCACTCTGGCTTGTCTCTTCAATTCTACTGCTGCTTGACACTCCTCATTTCTCGGTCTTGAGGTGTCACCCAAGGTTACATGTGCTGCACCAAGAATTGCGGTCATTATGCAAGTCCATTCATTTTCAATCTTGTCACTTTTCCTGTTCCTGCAGTCTTCAGGTCAACTCTGCCTGATACTTTGCTTCAACAAGTTTATCTTTCAATTTCTTTACATTCCACCCTTTAGTTTTCTCAGCCTTTCCTCTTGCTATTAGAGCTATTTTATACTTTGGTCTAGCTCCCACTAGAAAATTATCAGAATCAGAGCTGGCACCCTAAAAAGCCAGTGGGTAGTTGATTGCTGGAACAGACTTCCATCTGTTATTGTGGAAGCTTAAATGAATTTAAGGCTGAACTAGATAAGCATTTGGAGTGACTGGATGGATGAAATGGGAAAGGTGTTTTTTTTTTTTTTTTTGGCTGATGCTGTATAAGCTTGCTTTCTTACATCATATGCTTCTGTTAATGCTAAAGAATGGACATTTTCAATTGCAGTAGCCTGCCTCTTAGAGACCAGTACATGATCAGTCTGATTAGCCTAATTTGTACCAGGGATTTTCCATGTACTTTTATGAATTGCAAACAGATACCCATGACCTTAAAGTTGTTGGCAGCAGCAAATTGTGCTACTCTAAGGCCATTATTGTTTGCTTCTTCATGGAGGCTGTCTCCCAAATAGATCATGAAAACTTCTTCCCTGCCTAGTTTAGCGTTGAAGTCTCCGGGAGTTATAAAAGTATCACATCTTTGAATTCTTTCACACACAGCCTGGAGTTCATCATAAAATCCATCTGCAACATTATCATTCACACCTTCAATTGGAATGTACACATTAATGAAGGTCACATTATGGAATTTTCTTTTAATTCTAAAGATACAAATTCTCCCAGACACTGGTGTGAAGACTAGTACTGATCTGCACATTCTCTTAGAAATCAGAAATCCTACACCCTGTTCTCCCTGTCTGTCATCAGTTCTAGAGTAATGCATTGTAAATTTTGATTATTTGTATTAGTAATGGCCGCATGGTGCAAGAAGGCCTTTGGTTATGCTGCACTGGCAAAAAAAAAAAAAAAAAAAAAAAAAACCGAATAAAACAATGATAAAAAAAAATAATAAAATAAATAAATCATAATAATTGATAAAAGAAAAGGAAATTAAACCTATCATCCTATGCGCTTCCCTCACCCGAAGGTACTATCCAGCTGACCTTTGAATTTCCCCAAACTGTCAGCCTCTACGACCCATGTGATTCAAGTAATTTATAACTCCCTAGCTAAAATAAAACGTCCTGCAGTCCAATCTAAACATCCCCTTCCCCGTAACTTGAATTTATGCCCCCTAGTTCTAGCATCATTTATAACCTTGAAAATTTCGTCCTCATTCATTTTACTGATGCCTCTCAGAGCCTTAAACACCTCAATCAAATCTCCTCTAAGGTGTCTAGTTTCCAAACTCTGCAACCCACATATTTGAAGTCTTTCTTCATAAAGACGCCCTTTTGCTGATCTCACCAGGCGAGTTACCCGTCTTTGCATCCTTTTCAAGAAGCTCTATGTCTTTCTTTATTTACAGTCCTCCATACTTGAGCACAGTATTCCAAGTGTGGTCTAACAAAAGCCTTATATAATGGGATTATCACGTCCCTATCTCTACTTGCAAAAGTTCGATGGATCAT
Organism: Mastigoproctus giganteus; assembly: GCF_048544385.1. Lineage (NCBI taxonomy): Eukaryota > Metazoa > Arthropoda > Arachnida > Uropygi > Thelyphonidae > Mastigoproctus > Mastigoproctus giganteus. Next base: position 206,169,222 of record NC_143579.1, read on the forward strand.
CGATAGGACACCATGGGCCTTCCTTGCAACCTGTTTACAATGCTCAGAGAATTTCATGCCTGACCGTATCGTAACACCCAAGTCCCTTCCCTCCAGCTGGGTTTAGTTGAACTCCAAGTGAATAAGTTATTCTGGGATTACTGTTTCCCAGGTGTAATACCTTACACTTTGTTGGATTAAAGCATAGCTGCCATTTTTCTGACCATTCCTGAAGTCCATCTAGGTCTCTCTGAAGAAGCTCAGCTTGACAGTGAACATTAACTACTCTACCAATTTTAACATCTGCAAATTTAGACATCACGCCCTCTATCCCTTCATCGATGTCGTTTACGAAAATTAGAAACAACAGTGGTCCTAATACTGATCCTTGGGGAACCCCACTTCTTACATCAACCCAATCTGAGGAATAGCCATTTATCACAACCCTCTGCCTCCTTCCCTGAAAGTCACATCGGGATTAGAGGAAATTAGAAACAGACTACAGGCAAGTGATCCGTAGTAACTTACAATCTCAGTGGCAAGATTCGTGGCATCGACTGATTACTACAAACAAACTATGTCAAATTAAGCCTATGATCCATCCTTGGCGGTCCAGCTTACGCAGGGATCGCAAAGAGGAAGTTGTTCTTGCTCGGCTCCGCATAGGACACTGTCATATTACACACTCCTTTTTGCTGAGGGCTGATGACCCTCCTATGTGCGAGCAGTGCGGCACCATTTTATCCGTTACACATATTTTATGTGACTGTACCAATTTTAGAAATGCTCGTTTTACCGCTTTTAACCATCTGACTGAGCCGTATACACTCAGTCAGATTTTATCCGACAATGACAATGTGTCTGCTATTTTTAGTTTCCTAAAAACAGTAAACCTTTTTACTCATATTTAAAAAAAAAATCTTATTATTTTAAGATTTACTACTGTTACTTTTTTACAGATATTTGTCTTTTTCAGTTTATAATTGTTTTATACTCTGACATAGTGACCTAATTCATTAGGTCACAATGTTTTACTAATTGTTTTGGTGCATTATAGCCTAAGTTGCTGATGCGCCAATAAAACTCAACTAACCAACCAACCAACCTGCCCTGAAGCCATCCTGCTATCTATCTAAGGATTTTCCCAATGATTCCAACCTGTTCCAGCTTATAAAGCAACCGTTCATGTGGGACTGAGTCAAAAGCTTTGCTGAAATCTAAATAAACAATGTCAAAATTATTCCCTGAATCCAGCTCATGAGTGACCCTTTGCAAAATAGCGAACCAGATTTGTTAAACATGATTTTCCCTTTACAAAACCATGCTGAGTATCCTTGAGAATTTCAATTTGATCCAAATGATCCTGAATTCCACCCTTGATCATTGCCTCCATGATTTTCCCTACCATTGAAGTCAGACTGACAGGTCGATAATTTCCCACTTCACTCTTACGCCACCCTTATGTATGGGAGATACATTGGCACTTTCCAATCCAAGGGAATCTCCCCAGAGTCTAGTGATGCTCGTGTAATTAGCCTCAATGGTTCACTGCACTCACTTGCTGCCTCCCTTAAGATTATAGGGTATATTCCATCAACTCCAGGAGCATTATTAATCACACCTTTACCTTTCCATCTAACTTCTTGGAGAGCAACAATATCCATCTTAAACTTTTCAACTTCCTCTGCTATGTGCTGTTCATAGTTCCAGCCTGCAACAGGGTACGCACATTCCAAGTTTCAAATCTCAGTACCAAACTCGTGTCCTTATTTAGAGGCCTGGTCTGTTCCCTAAGGGCTGTCCGGTTTCTTTCATCGTTATGCATAACAGTTAGATTTTTTATAGGGCAGGACTTTTTTTGTAGATTTTTATATCAGCTCTGTCTAAATGATTGTTTATATATATATATATAATAGGTAGGAAAAGCAAATAAATAGTAAAATAATTGAAATAAGTTGAAGTACCATTAATTTGTTACAATTAACATCCATTATCTTATTTCATTTTATTTATTTTTTTTTTTTACTGTATTAAAATTTTATAATTCCTAGGGAAATAAATTACTCTGCAATTCCCATGCTTCAACATGTGATATAAGGGCAGGTCTTTTTTTTTTTTTTTTTTTTTTTTTTAACTTTGATCTTGCAATGCAAGCAAGTTTTTTTGTGAGCTGGAGGTTTGATTGCCTCATGCATTAATTTGTTTGAATAAATTTACACCATATGTATTGGGGGTTTCAACATTGTACATATACTTCCTTGGCTCTGTAAAATTAACTTATAAAGGGACAGTATTTTTCCTTAAAGTAAATTAATTTGAAGAGTAATATGTACTTTCTGATAAGAAGAGTAATATTTCAATTGTGCATAGGATGAATTAAATACAGGTAGTTTTCGCTTTACGAGTTTCCGGGTTTAAGAGTTTCCCCCCCCCCTTTCTTCAAAAAAGTATCAACAAAATCCAAAATATGAAGATTAATTGCAAAAAGTGAATGTTAAACATTCATAAATACAGCATTTGAAACCACGCGTGTAGCTATACAATACAGTGTACCTAGCTTACGGTATTAATCTGCTCCAGAGACACCATCGTATTGTGAAAATATCATAATGTGAACACGTTTTTTGGTGATTTGTTTCATGATCTCGAAAGTTGAAATTTTTGCTATATATAACCCTCTAAAAGGTCGTTTTTATAGTGCAAATTGTATTAGTTGCCAATTCAAATCACTAAAATGCACTACACTTTCATCATTATCATATGTTCTGTTATAAGAACCAATTTTGAATGCCTTTGTGACATTTTTCTAAAGCACATTTCTGGAGGTCACGACCATAAAAACAATTTGCACTTTTTGGTTTATTGGGCTTTTCTGTTACTGCAAGCATTTAGAAACGGGTAGTAAACTCGATGTTATTGCATTTACGAACAATTTGCCACACAATTGCAGCATTAGCTGCAGTTGTGTGGTTTCTTGAAATCTTCAATTGTATAAAAAACATAAATTTTCAGAATCTTCTCTTCATTTTTTTTTTTTTTTTTAAGCTTCATAAACTTGTTACTCCACGCAACTCGTGTTAGTTGCAATTTGTGCATTCCGTTAAAAAAATGCTTATGCATCTATTGAAATTTATAAAGAAAAGAGATTATCTTGGAAACAAACACCTGTTGAAGCATTTCTGAAGAAGACAACTCCTTGTGCAACCAACGAGTGCCAAGCCAATAATAAGTGATCAATGAGGTGCATTTTATTATTATTATTATTAGCTATATGGTGCAAGGAAGCCTGTGGTTTATGCTGCATCAGCCAAAAAAAAAAATAATTTCTGAATTACCGAGAGAGAGAAGTAAAGGGAATCGCCAAGAAAGTGAAGAATGATGATATCCATCTCAGGACCTTAGGTGTGCCAAGCCTATACTCACCAGATGTGAACCCCTGAGTTGAATTTTTTTTTTTTCGTCGATGATGAAGAAAACATTCTTTGAAAATTTGTAAGTCAATTTGTAAATCAGTCACTGTTTAAACGTAAAATATTAGCAAACTAATTTCATTGCTGAGAACGTAACCCCTATTTTTAATATTGTCTATGGTATTTCCCACTTTATGAGCACATGCTAGGAACGAATTAACTCGTAAGGTCGAGAACTACCTGTAATTTTGCACTTTTCTGCATTCTTCAAGTTTTGCCAGTGTGGCATGAATAACAAAGGGAATTTGGATCACAAGTAACATGAAGTGATATTGCTTGCAGTGCTGTTATGGATAGAATTAAAATTATGAAATGTAGATTAGAATGGTAAGAACTTTTTTAATAATAAATTTAGAACAACTCATACTTAGTGTATAATATGCACAAATTTTGTATGGAAGTTTTTTTTTATCAGTTTGAAGCCATTTGTTTTCTTTCTGAGAGAGAGAGAGAGAGAGAGAGAGAGAGAGAGAGAGAGAGAGAGAGAGAGAGAGAGAGAGAGAAAGAAATAAGAGTAGTTTTTTGGAGCTTCTTCAAGGAAAACTAGAATAATGATAATTAGTAATGCTTCATTTGTTATATGTAATTAAGAGTAATCACGATTAAAACTAATATGCTTAAGTTCAATGAATATATTTTGACTTAATTCCAGGAAAAATGGAATAAAGTTATATTCAAGTTTTTTTTATGCAAAGATGATGACAGAAATAAATTTAATTTGTTAAAGAAAATATCACTCAATACTGAGAGAAATATTAAAGTTAATGGTTGGTGTTATAATCGAGTTTACATATTTACATAGTGAGGTTGTATGCATTTGTGTGAATTTGTGTCATGAGAATCAATACATTGAAGATTTTCAGTTAGCCTTGTACTCTGATTCTGATGTATTATGTATATTCACAGTATGGCAATTGGAAAAAGAGACTGAAAAAGAGTCGTGAGATGAGTGTTGGTGCTGCTATCTACTAGAAATAAACATGAAATGGAAGAATGATTGTTTCTCGAACACTGCAGTCAGGGTTAGCAGAAATATCTGTCATCAGAATGTGTGAACTGAACAGCACGTCTCTCCCATGTATGTGTTGTGCAGGAACAAATGAACAAAGAGCAAGGCCCCGGGTACCAAGCGTTCCGTGGCCAAGCGATTTGTAGTGCATTTCTAAAAGCGATTTCTGCAAAGAGTATTTGAGCAAACAGATTCTATTTTTTGTTTCAAAAACCGTTTTCTTGATTTCTTTGTATATCCGAGTAGCACTTTCACTCTACAAGAAGTAGGGAAAGGCCCAGAAAGGGAATCCACCTTTCTGTTTTTTTTCTATAAATACTAATTACTAACCCAGCTGCTTGGTCACCTCGTGGCACTGCTCCTGCCTCCCCGTGGCGGGGCCGGTAACCTGGGTGGAAAAGATAATCCCCCAGGGCCAAAAGGAGCCATCATGGATTCTACAAATTTTCCACCCTTAGAGCCTTCAAGCTCAAGACCAGAATATGGTAATGAAGACAAGGAAAATAGCCAACCCAAAAGGCTTCGAACAGAAACACACTGTTCAGACATTCCCAATTTTTTGGTGATGCACTCTCTGTCTACCCAGCCTGTGGGTAAGTTATCTCCGTTCGTGATTCAAAGACATCTAGAATCTATTGCAGGATCACCAAAAATGGTAAAGCGACTCCAATCCGGAGATCTCCTGATTGAAACAGCCACCACAAAATGTTCGGAGTGGCTATTAAAGACAACGACATTTGGTGGGTTGCCAGTATCTGTTACTCCCCACAATACCTTAAATTCATCAAAGGGTGTCATCACAGAATGGGACTTAATTACTGTGTCTGAGGATGAATTAGTACAAGAACTTAGCAATCAAAAGGTAATCAGCGCTAAAAGAATAATGACAAAAAAAGATGGAAATCTCATTCCAACTCGTTCCATCATTTTAACTTTTAGTACTCCTGATTTGCCATCCTCAGTAAAAGCTGGATATTTAAACTGCCAAATTCGTCCATACATCCCAAATCCTCTTCGCTGTTTTAAATGCCAGAAATATGGCCATTCACAGCAGGCATGCAGAGGTGACGCCATCTGTCCTATTTGTGGAGCAAAGGATCATACGCAGGCAGATTGTCCAGCCGCAATTCCCATCTGCCCCGACTGCAAAGGCAATCACCCCGCATTTTCTAAAACATGTGAAATGTGGAAAACAGGTAGGAATATCCAAAAATATAAACTAGAACACAAAGTCTCATATCCTGAGGCACGCAGACAAATAATGCTGACCATGCCAAGTCCATCTTATGCCTCTCGAACCCGAAGTTTTCATGCAACTGCAATTCAAACAGATGTGTCGATACCGCCCAACGTCTCACTAGCTAATTGGGTTAAAGCAACCATATCAACCACAGGAAAAGAAAATTCTAAAACGAAAACCAGCAATGCCACCAACACCCCAATTAGTATCCCAAATGATACTGAGACAGTCTCAAATGACACAGAAAAATTCCCAATTGAGACTCGGACAGTTCCGCATAACAAAGAAAAACTTAAAACTGCTAAAGATAAGAATAAACCTGAATCATCAGCCAGTAGTATGGAAGTAGATGTAAACCCAGATCATGAAGAACCCATACTAGAACTTCACGCAAATGACACGATGGATACTGGACGCCCTACTTTCCCGAAAAAAGACCGAAAAAAATTCTCTTCAAACAAAAAACAGTCAGATGATTCATCCTCAACTAAACCAAAATGAACCACAACATCTTACAATGGAATTGCAGAGGCTTTCGTTCCAACACAGACGATATTCAATACCTAATTAACCAATATTCTCCGGTTGCCTTTTGTTTACAGGAAACTTACCTAACCACACAAATTTCTCCTTCGATAAAGAACTATTGGATTTATCGAAGAGATCGAAATACTGCTAACGCTGCCCATGGTGGTGTGGCAATACTAGTAAATTCAAAGATCCCATCTAAACATATCCCACTCCAAACTGAAATAGAAGCTGTTGCTGTTCGTATAACTCTCCATGGTACAATAACACTAGTCTCAATCTATCTACCACCAAACTGTACTTGCTCTTTAAAAGATCTTGAAGACCTCTTTATACAGATACCTCCACCTTTCTATATATTAGGGGACTTTAACGGGCACCACCCATTATGGGGCTCTACTAAATTGGATAGACGAGGTAGACTAATTGAAAGTTTTTTGGAGACACTAAATCTCACTGTACTCAATACAGGTGCACCGACACACGTACAGCTCCCAGCAGGACACACCTCAGCAATAGATCTCTCAATTTGTTCACCAGTACTAGTCCCAACCATAGAGTGGTATGTAATAAATGATCCCATGGGCAGTGACCATTTCCCAATAGTATGCAACTTTCTGAAAGCAAAGACTCCATTTCAACCCTGCAGAAAGTGGAAATTTGTCCGAGCAGACTGGGGAAAATTTCAGTCATCAATTGACCTTGATGAAGAAATAATCCGCCTCCAGCATATTGATGATGTGACTGAATACATCACGTTGCATCTTCTAAATGTGGCTAAAGACACGATACCACTATCAAATCCACCGGGCCGAAAGCACTATAATTACTGGTGGAGTGACAAATGCACCACAGTAAAGAGAGCAAAAAATAAAGCCTGGAATTTGTTTCGGCAGTGCCCAAGCACAGTCAATCTCATTAATTATAAGAAATTAAAGGCAAAAGCAAGCAAAGAAAGAATCCTGGACCCGTTTTGCATCCACTTTTCACAGAAATACTGATCCCAAAATAATATGGAAAAGAATTAGACAGCTGTCTGGTAAGTTTCCTACCAAAGCTTCTCCAATCCTCTCCTGGAATGGGCAAGATATATCTAATCCTGTAGATATAGCCAATGCTTTGGGCAATATTTTTGCAGAAATCTCAGCAACATCAGCATATACTAGCTCATTCCAAAGAATTAAAAACACTAAAGAAAAGCATGGTATTAATTTTGAAACTTCAAACCTTCTCCCATATAATAAACCTCTGCAATACTCTGAACTATTACATGTCATTAGAACAGCCCGCAATGGTGCTGCTGGACCAGATGGGATTTATTATGTCATGTTACAACGTCTTAATGACAAAGCTTTGCGCCTCCTCCTAGTCTTTTACAATCGTATATTTTTAGAAAATGTTTTTCCAGTTTCTTGGCATCACTCTACAGTTTTGGCATTCCTAAAACCTGGAAAAGATCCATCCAACCCATATAGCTATAGACCCATATCTCTCTCAAGCTGCCTCAGTAAAATCCTTGAGAAATTTATCCACAGAAGACTCATCTGGATCATCGAGTCGGAAGAGCTAATGAGCCGTAGTCAATATGGCTTTCGTCAAAACAGGTCATGCTTAGACCTTATGGTCAAGGCTGAATTTGCCATCCGTAATGCTTTTGTCAAACATGAACATCTAGTAATGGTTTCAATAGACAGAGAAGGCATTTGATACCACCTGGAGGCATGATCTGTACTTTCTCGGACTACGTGGCAACCTTCCTGTGTTTATTAAGAACTTTCTACATACTAGATCATTTCAAGTTCGATACCAACATGCCCTCTCTTCAAATTTCATTCAGGAAGAAGGTGTTCCACAGGGATCAGTATTGAGTGCCACTCTTTTTGCTATTAGAATTGATTCCATCACCAAACAGCTTCCAAACACAATTGAGACATATCTATATGCAGATGACCTTTCCATCTCCTGCCATTCCCAAAACATGAGATCTATTGAAAGACAGCTTCAAATTTCACTAAATAAAATACAACAATGGGCCAGCCTCAACGGCTACCGACTCTCTCAGCGGAAAACAACTACAATTCATTTTTGCAGACAACGAAAACTTCATCCGGATCCTGAACTTCAAATTTCCAATGTCTCCATCCCAATCGCTACTAACATCAGATTTCTAGGATTAATCCTTGACCACAAATTAAATTTCCTAGATCATATTAAAAATGTACGGACTTCCTGTCTGAAAAATATAAACATACTCAGAGCGTTATCTGCCCGAACGTGGGGTGCAGATCGTACCTCCCTGCTTCAGTTGTACAAGGCATTAATCAGATCCCGTCTCGATTATGGTGCTCCAATCTATGATTCTGCCAGAAAGAGTGCATTACGCTGGCTTGATCCTATTCAACACAGTGCTTTGAGAATTGCAATTGGTGCGTTCAGAACGTCGCCAGCACATAGTCTCTACATAGAAGCTCATGAGCCCCCACTAACTTTACGCAGGAAAACACTGTTATTGAAATATGCTGTCAAGATACAAAGTTGTGCCTCTCATCCCGTTCAGTCATACCTTTTAAACCCACCATTAGAAAACCTATACAGAAACAAACCCAGCATAGTTAAACCAGTTGGTCTTCGCCTTCTTGAACTGGTGCAGGTTTGGAATATTTCCATCCGGAAAGTACAGCAGATACCAACGTTTGCTCAGCCACCATGGGCTCCTCCTCCTCTTCCAACATGTGACACTTACCTCTGCCAATGGAGAAAGAATACTTTGCAAGCAACAAACTTCAAACAAATTCATGATGTTCACGTTCAAAGATATATTGATTTCTACCAAATTTATACAGATGGCTCTAAATCTAATTCAAATGTTGGAGCAGCTGCAATGTTTCCAAATACAGTTGTATCAGTATCCCTTCCATCAGATTTTAGTATATTTTCTGCTGAATTGTATGCAATAAAACTTGCTTTAGAAAATCTCTATTCTGACTGTTCTTTAAAATCTGTTATTTATACTAATTCCCTCAGCTCAATCATGTCACTAAGTAATTGCGAAGATAAAGTTCACCCTGTTCTAGATGAAATCAGAAGCTTGTTACTACAAATCAAAAAACGTCAACAACTGGTTGCTTTTTGTTGGATACCCGCCCATTCCGGTATTTTAGGCAATGAACTAGCTGATAAAGCTGCAAAAAATCCAACTACCTTTGACTTAACCAACATCCCTGTTCCGGCATCAGATTATGCACTAACCGTTCATGCTGCTTGCCTATCACAATGGACAGCACTCTGGCACTCTCAGACTAATAATAAACTCTTTCAGTTTAAACAAGATCCGAAAATTTGGCATTCCAGTGTCCGTACATTGAGACGAGAAGAAGTAGTCCTTTCAAGGGCAAGAATAGGTCATACTCATCTGACACATCTTTATTTACTCACAAAAGGTGATCCACCACAGTGTACACATTGCTCTAACATCTTGACTATTAGACATATTCTCATTGGCTGCCCCTGCTATAAACAACACAGAGCTTCATCCTTGATCTCACTGATAAATAATCATAAACCAATAACTCTTGAAAATCTCATTGGTGATAAGGCAAACATTTCTGAATTTTTTGACTTCCTCAAGCAAACTGGACTTTTTAATAATTTCTGATTTCAAATTTTCTTTTGATTTTATGGAAATTCCTCATCTCTTAAAATAATAAGTGAATAGGCACATTATAGCCATAGATGCTTATGTGCCATTAAGCCTCCATAACAACAACAACAAAGAGCAAACATCAAGCTGGAAGATGAACATCCAGTCCCAGAAAAAATGGTTCTAATGCCAGAGTTGTTGAAAAGGTAGGGAAATCATTACCAGTGATTGGTGTGCAATGCTCTGAATGAAGGCCGCCGTAGCCTAGTGGTCAGGCGCACGGGTGCATGAGTACACGTGCCTTGAGTGACCGGGGTTCATGCTCGTGACTGCTGAATATGGTGCTGTTTCTTGTATGCTGTGTATCTGATCGTCCTGGAGTATAAACAGAAAATTTATTTATTTATTTATTTATTTCAGAACATCTGTGCATTAATGTGGAAACCATTCGACAAATAATCTAGGATTTGAAGAAAACGAAAGTGTGCAGTTTGTTCACGCTTGACCTTAACAGACATCAATGACAGGCCTGAGTGGAACACTGAACTCATCAAGGCCACTGAAAGCAAACCCAACTTCCTGAATTCAGTCGTAATGGGTGGTGAGACAGTGTTTTTATTAGCCTCACAATAAAGCAACAAAATGCAGAAAAGGTTGGCAAAATCTTCCAAAGCCAAAAAATATTGCAAAGAAAGGTCAAAAAACAGCCACTTCATGATCGTATGCAGTGTGTGAATGAAGGAGGAATTTACTTTGAATAAACCAAGACTAGTTTACTCATACATGAATTATTGTGTGTGTGTGTGTGTGTGTGTGTGTGTGTGTGTGTGTGTGTGTGTGTGTGTGTGTGTGTGTGTGAAGTTGTCTAGAAACCTATAAATATATTAGTAATACTCAGCAAACATACCAATAAGCTGGCACAAAACTCAGTTGTGGAAATTCAGTTTGATATCAATTGTGATTAGGAGCAACCAGTGAGAGACATCATGCAAGATTTATCAACAAAATCATTTGATCATATCATAGCATGAGTGTGGTGAACATTAGGAAATTGCTGCCTAGGAGTGATATGGCAGATTTTCCTGCAGTGAAATTTAATATATATTTGTCTTATTTTTACTATGTGATTCCTGAAAGTTTCTCAACGTGAGTTATATTTGCGTAATCCTTTTACAGTGTTAGAATTTGGAAATCTGGGAAGGCCCAAGTTCTGATTTACCAGATTTATGAAGTTCTGTTTTACTTAATTTTGCAAAATATTCTCATAGTTAAAATTGGCAGTATTATTGAAGATAAAATTGCAGAACTATAAAAATTAAAGTATCTTTACAGATCCCTATTTCAGATGTTCCCATAGAAATAGTTGCATGAGTCTGTGGTAGTGCTTGATAGTTCTTCTGCATGGCAGATTTGTTGAAATGGCTCATAAGTCAGTGTTCTTACAATGGTGAAGTTGATACATAGACCACATTATAGAGGGCACCCTGATTCATCAAGAGTCGAATGGCTTGGAAGAGGTGTTTTTTTTTTTTTTTTTCCCCCTCTTCTTTCTCACTAAAGTTTAATCAGACAAATGTTGGATCTTTACGAAATGCTTAACTTGCAACATAATTTATTGTTGCATTCATATGCCTTCTTGCTCAAAACATGTTAAGCAAAAGTTTTTATTTGCTTGGCAGATTCTTAGCAAATACAGTATAATCGATATTAACATTTGGTTTAAATGGGCAAATTTAACACTGAGAAATGGACATCATACATTAATCCTAATACATATTTGAGGTGTAGTGTTGCTGTATTTGTATATATATGTGTTGTCCTCCAACATATATTAAGACACTGCAGTTAAAAAAAAAAAAAAAAAGCAAAAGTTGCCCCTTCCAGAGGTTATGTGACAGGTAGATCAGTATACTTGGCTTTAATTGGTAAATACTAGAGGACAGTAGAATTGGGATCAGGCAGATAACGGTGGGGTGCAATGGGGAAAGGCCTAGATTCCCCTCTGTTTCCTTTCCCAGTTTGATTCAGCACATTTCTTGGGCTTGAGATCTGTGTTTTTGCTAGACATTCACTGGTTCAAAATTAATGTTAACTAACAAAATTCTAAGATTGAAGGTTTGATTTGATGAATTTTTTAAGGGTTTAACAATAAGACTTGTTCACAGTTGTGAGGCAGAGACATTTAGTTGAGTTGCACTAGCACTCAAGTGCCCCACTTTAAACTACTTACTTCCTAATATGCAGGTGCTCTTTTTGCGTATGTTCTGGTCTTATGGGGGTCGATCTGTATTGCGCAGCATCTTGCAGTTCCTATAGTGCATAACAGTGGTTATCAATGCTACATAGCCCCTTCAGTGTCATTCTACATCATCATTGTGGGGATTGAGTTTCAGCAACCATGGGGACCATTTAAGAAGACTGTCTCCATTATGTTCTTGAAACCAGTCCAGCCTGTAAGCTTGGTGTATTATCCTATTGAAAGCAATCATCATTTAAGATAAGCAGTTTACAGGGTGTGCATCTGAACTGCAATTATGTTGCAGACTACTTCTATTGTGCTGTAGTGTATGGTGGATACTCTGTAGCCCCCAAAATAAAAAAAAAAAAAGTACTATATTGTATGCATTGTATATTGGACACTTTTGATTGGGTTACCATATTGACAAAAAAAATCCTATCCTTTTTAACATATACAGTGAACCCCTGCTTTAAAATTGGTTCACTGTACAATCAAATCACTTTATGATGGACTCCCCATAATAAAATACTCTTCACAACGACCAGTGTAGTAAGCACTGGTCGTTGTGATCATTGCGAATTGAATTTTAATTCTATTAAATGGTGTTTCTAATCAGCAAAAATAGGAGGAATTTTATCCACAGGCTATAAAAGTAAAGATCACAAATTTACACTTTATTACATTACCAATTAACAAAATTAAATGATATGTGAAAATCAGAATCACAGGTTAGCAAAATAAAAATAAATTTATGCTTACATACATAGCTTAATTAATACGTACTGTAATATGTACATACAGTCTGTCCTCGTATAGCACGATAGTTGTGTTCCTAGAAACCCTCGTGCAATATAAACAACAGGCCCTATGGGAAAGGTGGGGTTAGGTGCCGACCACCCAAGATTGAACACACATTTGGAACCAAAACATTACCAAACACAATAAATAATCGGGTAATTTTAATCGTTATAAAATACTTACGTATTTTATAACGATTAAAATACGTAATAAAAATATATATATTTTTTTATTATAAAATAATAAAAAATAAATATATTTATTGTATTATAATAAAGTATTTTTAGTATTTTTTAATACTAAAAAGTATTTTTTACGAATAAAATATGTATTTTATTCGTAAAAAATTTATTATATTAAATAAAATACGTATTTTATTACGACTATTACGTAATAAAATATTGCTAATGCTTTTGCTTCTATCGTAAGCAAACTTGTTTTTTGTTTGATTTTCTATCCAAACAGATGACAGCCATTCCATCTCTTCCAATTCCAATTCTTTTAATCTAATGGATTTTAATTATACTTTGAGTTGTTCCTGCTATGAAAGTTGTTTTTGTTTTCTCCGCATTCTTTGTAATTCTCGGCGTTGCCTCATTTAGGTCTGTAGCACGTGCAATATCAAATGGTCTTTCATTTCACTCAAAGCGTTTCACAATTTCATATTTTTTCTCTATTGACAGAGGCGGACTGGCCATAAGCCTTACCCGGGAAATCCCGGTGGGCCGGAGGCCGGTGTGATTTTGGCCATAAACCATAGTACGAGGCCACTATAAATTTTCCCGGGTAAGAACTTTTGATCCAGTCCGCCTCTGTTTATCGATATTGCTTTTTTTTTTTTTTTCTCTCTCTGAATCTGCAGTGTCTTCGCCAGGATGCTTCCTTTTCACACCTTTTAAGCATTTTACTCATTTTTAGGGAATAAAGCACAATTACAAAACGAGGAGGCACGCTTAATACACATAAACAAAGCTGCGCGTGTATAGCAACTGAATAAACAACCCCGTAAAGGCCGAGATACACTATTAACACTTCACATTTTACTAAAGCACATTTCTGGGGGTTACTACCATAAAACAATAAAAACAATTTCCACTTTCGTTTCTGCTAGTGGAATCTGTTATAAACTGGTAGTAAACTCCATCTAATTGCATTTGCGATTATATCAATAGCTGGAATTGTTGGTTTTCACGTTATTATGGTGAAATGTGTTTCCCCTTCACTGATATAAAACACAAATACATTTTCAGAATCTTCTTCATTCCTATCGTGTTGCATTCGGTTGGGGTGATTCTGCGTTCGACTGCCATTTCTTGTAAACACAAAGGCGAATCGTGCATAAGCGAATTCGGTTCGTGTTATATAAGATAACGTTCCTCTATTTATAAATCGTGTATGATCGAATTCGTGTAATGTAAACACGTTATACGAGGACCGACTGTACTAACTAGTTGATATTCTATTCACTGACATTTTTTGGGGGTAGTTGTAAAATTTAAAACAGTAAAAAAGATACGCAATCAATAACAAAGAACATGGCAAGCACAAATTGCATCTAACACGATATGTGCAAGTGAGGTGTAGAGTAACAAGTTTACGAAACTTAAAAAATAGGAATGAAGAGAAGATTCTGAAAATTTATTTGCTTTTTACATGATTGAAGAGGAAGGGGAAGCATTTCACCATAATAACGAAAAACCCACAGAATTCCAGCTATCAATATTATCGCAAATGCAATAAGTTTTCTACACGTTTTTAATAGATTGCACTAACAGAAAAGCCCAATAAACCGGAAACTTCAAATTGTATTTATTGTTTTATGGTAGTGACCTCCAGAAATGTGCTTTAAAGAAGTATCACAAAGGCATTCAAAATTGATTCTTATAATGGAACATATGATAATGATGAAAGTGTAGTGCATTTTAATGATTTCAATTGGTTTTTTGAAACTTGTTCCTGTGAAGTGGCTGATTCTACTAACCAGTGCCTACTTATTTCACTTTGATAATTGTCTCTGACCAGACTGTGTGGTACTTCCTCTCAGCCAATAGCAGAGTTTTTAAACGTGTCGGCCACATGTTTTGTTTTTGCATCCTTTAGTTGAAGTGATTTTTTTTTTTTTTTTTTGTGTTGTGCTTTAATTAATATATTAGTTTTAATCAATTGTACAATTTTCATTATAAAAATCACATTTCATCATCATGAACTTGGTCCAGCTTAGGTCTTTTAAGGCTGGTTTTGAAGTGATATTGTGCAGTCGTAATTTTGTTTCAGTTGTCCATTTGTTTTCCAAAGTGGCATTTAATCGTTCTATTCATTTTATTATATTTTTGTAGTTTAGTGTGAATGTCTTTCCCTTCATTTGATATTAAATTTCCCAAATAGGTGAAGTCAGATATTTGTTCTATAATTTTATCATCAATAACAATTTTGACTCTTCGTATGTTTTTTCCACATAATCCCATTGTTTTTGAGGTGGAGATTTTCATCTCGTACTTTTTACCTATTTTATTAAGTTCATTTGCTGCTATCTGTAGTTAATCTTTGGATTTTACAATTATAACTTGATTATCGGCATATAATATAGTTTAGATTTTATTCGTGTTGTTCAACTGTATTCCGTTGTTAATTGTTTGTTTCCATTCTTTGAGAATTTTATTGATGTAGATGTTAAATAAATTTGGTGATAGTCCACATCCTTGTTTGACTCCTTTATTGGTGTTCATTGCATCTGATAGTTGGCCATTAGAAAATTTTATACAGACTTGAGTTTTTATATAGGTTTTGGATTGCTTTCCAGAGTTGAGTTGGGATATTTTCTTAATGTAGAATCTGCCAAAGTTTTTCTCAATTTACATTGTCATATGCTTTTTCATAATCAATAAACAGAAGAAATGTTGGTGGAGAGAAGAAAAAGTTCAAAGTTTCAAGAAAATATGATGTGGACAACTTGAAGTTTAGATTTATTCAAGAACCTGGAAGTGAACTGGATCCACAGCCGCTTTGCATTATATGTTCTGAGCATTTATCCAATGATGCCATGAAACCGTCGAAACTCGACAGGCACTTGCAGTCAAAACACCCAGATTTAGCTAAAAAGCCAGATGAATACTTCCAAAGGATGCGTGAAATTTTGCAAAAGCAAAAAAGTTCATTACCAACAATGATTGTTGAAGATAAGTCCTTATTAAAATCTTATTTGATAGCACTTCAAATCGTGAGATGTAAAAAGCCGTATACAATTGGAGAAGAATTAATTAAACCTTGCTTGTTACAAGCCTGTAAAGAGGTTTTGGAGAAACAGGCTGTCCAGAAACTGAAAGGAATTCCTATGTCAGCTAACACTGTGAAGCGCAGAATTGAAGACATGGCCGAAGATATTGAACATCAAGTGATTGCACTTGTGAAAATTTCTACGTTTTATTCAATTCAACTTGACGAATTCAACAGACATAACTAACAAGGCAGTTTGTTTTGTGAGGTTTGATTGCCAAGAAGAATTGAAGGAAGAACTCCTCTGTTCGCTAATCTTGTCGGGTAGAACAACAGGCTCTGAAATTTTCAATGCACTTAATGGTTATTTCCTGAAACACACTATTGAATGGAAGAAATGTGTTGGGATATGCACAGTCGGTGCCGCAAGCATGGCTCGACATTGTTCAGGAGTTGTTGCAAAAGTGAAAGACGTTAGACACCCAGACATCTTGTTTACTTATTGTATTATACATCGTGAGCAACTTGTGGCAAAAAGATTATCTCCAGAACTGCACGAAGTACTCTCTGATGTAATTAAAATTGTAAACTAAATTCTCCACAAAGCGCTCAATTCTAGAATATTTGAGGCACTTTGTGAAGAAATGGGCTCTCCGCATACTCGTGTTCTTCTTCACGCTGAGGTGAGATGGCTGTCGAGGGGCAAGGTACTAACCCGATTGTTCGACCTGTGCCACGAAGTCAAGTTATTCTTCCAGCAGCAAAATAATTCGAGGTTCCGTGATTTCTTGTCCGACAATGATTGGCTAACCAGGCTTGCATACCTGGCAGATATTTTTTTCTCTGTTAAACGAGCTGAACACATCCTTGCAAGGACAGCTTACGGACGTGTTCACACTGCGAGGCAAAATGGATTCATTTCAAAGGAAGATATTGCTGTGGCAAACGCGGTTGGCTGAAGATGATGTGCAAATGTTCCCAAATTTTGACGATTATATGAAACAGGAGGATGTCAACTGACTGTCTTGTTCGATTGCACTTATAGTCACTCACTGACTTTTTTCGGTCGTTATTACCCAAAGGAAGAGGACCCCAGACATGGAAATACATACGTGGATAATAGATCCATTTTCGGCAAAAATTGAGGATAGTAATTTGAACATGAAAGAAAAAGAAAGCCTAATCGATCTATCATCCGACAACAGTCTCAAAGGTAAATTCCACTCGTCCCTAACAAGATCTCATATTTGGCTTTCCATAAAAAGTGAGTGCTGAGTGAAAAGGCCATCAAAATTTTAATTCCATTCGCAACTACATATATGTGTGAAAAGACATTTTCATCAGTTACGGCAATTAAAAACAAGTACCGCTGTCGGCTAGAAATACAAACTGCTCTCCATGTTGTAGTAACATCATTGGAGCCAAGAATCCAATGGCTTATTTCAAACAAGCAGCAACAAAGGTCACACTGATTATTTTGCTATAATTAATCCTTTATACACCTATGTCGAGGTGCACTCTGTATTTGATAATTGTTAATATTAATTGTTTCTGTTAATTCATTTTTTTTAATAAAATGAAATTTAAAATGTTTTTTTGCAATTTTCATAATGACTATATCTGCGTTAATTTATTATACTTTTTTTTTATCATTATAAGGCCATTATATTATTAATTATAAAGTGGATTCCGGTTAATCGGGCAAGCCATTTATTTGGGGCAAACCTTAAAAAACAGAACCCAATCAAGAAAATAACCAGAGTTTACTTCGCTTAATGGGAACAAAATGCCGTTTAATCGGGGCAGGAGACCGCACCACTGGAGATTACCCTAAGATTTTCTCTGACCGTACCACGTAGTTTGGATTTTTGGAGGTCACAATCATAAAACAATAAAAACAATTAGCAGTTACCTGTTTATTGGGCTTTTCTGTTAGTGCAATCTATCGTAAACGGACAGTAAACTCGACTTACTGAATTTGCGATAACACCGACAGCTGGAATTCTGTGGGTTATTATGGTGAAATGTGTTTACACTTCCATGGAATCTTCAATCATATAAAAAATAATAATAATTTTCAGAATCTTCTCTTCATTCCTATTTTTAAAGCTTTGTAACTCGTTACTCCATTCCCACTTGCGCATATTGTGTTACTTGCAATTTGTGTGTGTTTTTTTGTTATTGATTGCTTATCTTTTTACTGTTTTAAATTTCAGCCCCCACCAACAAATGTCAGTGAACAGAAATGTCAACTAGTTTAGTTAGTATGTACATATTACAGTACGTATTAATTATTCCGATTATCATGTATATTCTTCCAAATTTCCCGTATCATTTAATTTTTTAATTGGTAAGGTAATAAAGGGTAAATTTGTGCTTAATATATCTTTACTTTTATAGCCTGTAGATAACATTCCTCCTGTTTTTGCTAATTAGAATCGCTGTTTAATAGAATTAAAATTCAATTCACAAACGTGATCATAATGACCGGCGCTTACTGCACATTGTATAGTGAACGGTACTTTACTATGGTGAGTTCTTCATAACGTGATTTTGATTGTACAGTGAACTAATTGTAAAAGGGGGGGGTACATTGTATTTTTTAACTATTTACGTAAAACTTCGGATAATTGGGGCAGCCGCTTAATCGGGCCAAAATGCACTAGGCCCGATGTGTCCCAAATAACCGGAATTGACTGTACTTGCAATATTTCTGCAGTACACTAAACCAGTTATAATACCGTCCCTGGTTTGGGCAAGCACAGCAGGCAACAGATGTCAATTTTCTTTTTAATTCCTGGAAAATGGTTTGGGTTTCTTAGAATTCTGCTTCCACATTATTATTTCATCTTTTTTTCAATGGATACTTACCGAAAAAGTTGCATTTTTTTCATCTTATATTTCAAAAAAAAAAAAAAAAAAAGACATAAAATGCAAACTTAAGTTTAAAAGACCATTAAGTGTGCAAAATTTCAAACATGCTTATGCACATATTTCTGTTTATTATGTGTACAAACAAATACTCTTAAAAATTTTTTTTTAAAAACACACACACACACACATGAATATTGGATATTATTATTCACTTTGATTTTCAAATTTTTTCGAGTTTATTTCAACTTTAAACTCTAGTGTTCTGTGAAGTTTTCCAAACTTGAAATGTATGTATCTTCCTACAGAGTATGGGACAACATTGTGTTGTCATTTTTATTTATGTGAAAATAAACAACATCTTTCAAAACAACTCATGTGAAACTGTAGACGTTTGTATGCTGCTTTCTGTAATTTGAAACTTCATAGTGTTAAAAGGTGTGAGATGCCTAGCCACTTTTATTTTCCTTTAGATTCGCAAAGAACATAGTTGACACAGGTTTGTCTCTCATGGGGGAGAGCAACAGCTGGTATGGGTCTTTCCCCTCCACCTTTTTAGGAAAGCTTACTTCCTAGTAATTTTTTTATGCTTGTAGATGCATTGAGGCTATACATGGTTGTGTTATGCAAGTTAGCCAAGGTAAAATGGCAATCCACATCTTGAAGATGGTTGTACACAAAGTTTATATATATCTATAAATATTTGTAATGATGATTCCTTAGTACTTGTATCCACCTTGTTTCTCTGTGGTGATACAGACATCTTTGAAGCCAATCATGTGTAGCATTAAATTGTAATGTTGTTTTGCTGACCATTTAGCAACTAGGGAGAAGTACTGAAAAGCAGCTCTCTGGTTTCCACCCTTATTATGAGTTGTAAATGTTGTTTAACTGGCCATTTAACAAGGAACAGTAACCATTTTGAAATCAGCTGTCTGGTTCCCAGCTTTGCTATGAAGTGGTGGACCAGTACTGCAAAAAATTTTACTAGGTTAAATGAAACAAAAAATAAATAAACAAATAATAATCACCCCTGAGAACCAACTGCCAGAGGGTCAGAAATTGTGTACCATCAGCAAGAAAACTTGCTAAAGGTGCCAGCAGGAAAGGTAGGCAGCAACCATAGGGTTCTGAGAAGAAAGCTTCAAATGTCAGAGGTCTTATAAGTTGTGAAAGATGTAGTCTCTTTTTAAAAATGCTGTCACAGAAAATTTCCTACTTCTTTAATAGGGAAAGCCATGGAGGCAGTGATTTCTAATAAAGAAAATCACGTTTAACAATCCTGATTAACTGTTTTCATATAGTTTTTCACGTGCCAGATGTGAGAAATAATTTCAACTTTCTTTTTTAGTCCCTCAAGAGATTGCTGTAAAAAGTGTTTGGATCACAGATAAGAATCGAAGGTGGACTGTGGGTTGGCAGCAGATAGGAAGGAGAGGGTTATGATTAATGGCTACTCTTCAGCAGTGCTTTTTTTTTTTTTTTTTTTTTTGGGACAGTACATAACAGTACAGTGTACAGGCACCTTTCTTAACAGTGACGTGTGGCATTTAAATGCCCTTCAAAATTTGTAATATTCTGTAAATTTTTTTTCACGTGTTTACCTAGTATTCAAATATGCTTAAAATTATTTAACTAAATTTGCATTTTTGACTGTCTATTGTTAAGATATTTTCTATATAAAACTGTATAGCCATTTTTATAATTCTAAATTACTCAGTCGAATCTTTGTTTAACAAAGTCCTTTTATAGTGAATTATTTTGAATTCTCCTTGGAAGCAACATTTAAAATACTTTCCATTGAGCAAAGAAAATTTTCATATAGCGAACGGATTAGGAGAGAATTAACTCAGCACACACTGTTTGCATTTCTGGCCTTCAGGCAATTAGTGCTGCTGCACGAATTAAGAGAGCTAAAGGGATCACCATTCTACAACTTAGTGATACCTGCTAAAACCTATCTGACCACCTATCTCACATATGAAGTAGTGCTGGTCAACAGTGAGCGGATCAGGGGGTTTTTTTTTTTTTTTTTATGTGAACCCCAAACACGAGAGGTATTAGAACCTATAGTACTTAGTACCGTGCTTGGGTTTGAGGTTAAGAAGACAAAAGAAGATATTTGTTGACATTGGACTTGAACTTCTGTAGATTGTAATTTTCAGGAAATACGTATGAAGGAAGGTTGGTTCCAGAAAACGGCAGTTGAATGAATAAATGAGGAAGATGAAAAGTTGGTTCTGTGGGTTTGAAGTTGGACATTAAATGGATGTTGGCTGGTGGCGGCACGTGTTCGGACTGTTTTGAAAGAGAGCAGGAATTATAGAAGCCAATTCAGAAGAACAGTGCCCATGGAAGTATCTGTAGAAGAGGCATGCAGCAGAAACAGTAGGCGCCTCCGTAGCCAGGTGGGAAGGAGCAGCAGTGCATAGCACACGCTTCTTGATTAGACCGGGGTTCGAGCCCGTCACCACCAAATACGGAGGATGCGGAAAGGTCAGGGAATGACCACCGCATATCCCGGAGCAATATGGTCTTAGTTGCTAATGCTCCTAAAAACCAAATAACAAACAAACAAACAGCAGAAACAGTGCGTCTATGAGAAAGCGAGTGGAGAGACTCTGTTAGAGATGAATCATTAATTAACCTAACTGCCCTCTTCTGAATAGAATCAAGAAGCCGGAGAGAGGTTTTGGGGGCACCACCCCAGATATGGGAACAATATTCCATGGCAGGGCGAATTTGCGATTTATACAGAGTGAGCAGCTGTTTGGAAGAAAAGTAACGCCGAGAGCGAAAGAGAAAACCAAGTTTTTTAGATGCAGAGGAAGCAATATTTGTAATGTGCTTGTGCCAAGAGAGATTAGAAGTCAGGGTAATCCCCAAAAGAGATATATCATTTTGCCTAGAAATCGGAGTGTCACTAAAGATAAGCATAGGAGTAGAAGAATCCTTTTTGCGAGATATAAGACAAGACTGAGTTTTAGAAGGGTTGAAATCAACTAAGTTGTCTTTGTCCCACTGGAGAATTACCTGAAGATCGGCATTTAAGGAATTGGTAGCAGATTTTCGAGAAGTTGAAGCTGATTGAGCAGGACAAGGTTTCTCAAAATGGAAAGTTGAATGCAATATGCTATCATCGGCAAAACTATGGATAGGATTTCCAGTCAATGGAAGAAGGTCATTGATATACAAGAGGAAAAGAGTGGGGGAAAGAACTGAACCTTGGGGGACACCGGCATTAGTGGAGAAGTTAGAAGACAGAGAGCCATCTACCATCACCCTCAGTGAGCGATCAGAGAGAAAACTGGATAACCAATTACTAAAAACAGTTGGCAAACTATAAGATGGAAGCTTGTTTAGAAGACCTTTGTGCCAAACACGATCAAAAGCCTTTGAGATGTCAAGAGCAACTACTTGTGTTTCACCGAACCTTTCCATTGAATTAGTCCATAAATGGGTAACATAAGCCAGAATATCTCCAGAATATCGACACTGACGGAATCCATACTGGTGATCGTTGATCAGGCGGAAGGTTTCTAGGTAGTTTAAGAGTTGGCGGTTAATTGATTTCTCCATTACTTTAGAAAGAGTAGAAGTAATTGGATGGGAGGGATTTGTCACCCTTTTTAGGAACTGGCTGGATATGAGCAAATTTCCAAGCAGAAGGAAAAACACCTTTGGAATAAGAAAGTGAAAAAAGGTGGCAAAGAATAGGATTAAGTTCAGGAGCACAGGTTTTGAGAACAAGTGGAGAAATACCATCAGGACCTGGAGCCTTCTTAGCATCAAGATTCATCAAAATCCTTCTGATATCCTTTTGACGGAAGACCACAGGAGGCATTGAATGGAGCGTGTTGGGAATGGTGGGAGGTGTTTTACCAAGATCATTAATACATGAGCTGGAAGAAAAATGGAATGCTAGCAGGTCAACTTTATCCTTGGCTGAAGTGGCAACAGAACCATCTGGTTTGGACAGAGGTGGAAGCAAAGATGGGCAAAAGTTGCGGCCAATAGCTTTGGCAAGAGACCAGAATGCTCGGCTACCATTAGGGCAAGAAGCAAGTTTTCTACTCTTAGCCTGTTCAAACTCTAGTTTGGACTGGTTAATAACTGCTTTACAACTTTTGCAAGCTTTGGTGTAGGCAGAAAATGAAACTGAAGAATTAGAAACAAGCCAATTACGATATGCAACATTCTTCTCTTGGACAGCCTTAGCACATTTATTGGAAAACCAAGGTTTAGATAAAGGACGAGATTTTAAAGTGGAGTGTGGGATAAAGGATTCCATTCCTGCAAGAATAATTTCACTGACAAGATCTGAGCAAACGTTGACATCAGAAGTTTTGAAACAGTAATCAGACCAAGGAAAAGAAGAAAAGAAGTCTCGCAGGTCATCCCATTTTGCATTCTTGTAATGCCAAACAACACGTGGTTGGGAATAGCCATGAGATAAAGGTTCCATTGGAGAAGAAACAATCGCCAAGTTGTGATCTGAAGTGCCTAAAGGACCTATCACTTCGACCGTGTACTTAGAAGGGTTGTTTGTGAGAAAAAGATCAAGCGTATTTGCTGTATGATTAGGATTGTCCGGTATTCTTGTAGGTAAATGAACAATCTGTGCTAGGTCATTAGTAATTGCAAAAGCCTCAGCATCTCGACCTGCTGGGTCGGTGTGACTAGAAAACGGAAGCCAGCTGGAGTTGTGAACATTAAAATCACCAAGGAAAATTACTTCACTGTTAGGAAAGTTGGACTGGAGAAAGTCAAGTTGCAAAGAGAGGAAGTCAAAGAGCTCCAAGTGATTAGTGGAGTTGGGAGAACGGTAGAGACAACAGATGAATTTGACACAATGAGGTAGAGAGATTAAGCCAGAGAAGATAAAAGAGAGGAGATTCCAAATTGCCAAGTCTCTGACAGGGAATATCAGAACGGACATATGCACAAGTACCACCTTTGAGGCGAAAAGAATCATACAGCGAATAATTTGGGCATCTGAGATGAGCAGTAGATGAATCAACCGATAACTGAGATTCTGTCAGAAAAAGTACATGGGGTTTGGCAGACTGCAAGTGGAAATGGACATCGTTGAGATTAGAATTGAGACCACGTATATTTGTGAAATGAATTAGGAAGTCCTTGGGAGGTTTAGATCTTTTCACAGATAAGCTTGCTCTATTAGTTTGACAATTCATGGTGTATTCAGTAGTAAGGAAAAGTAGGTGGGACATGCTGTATGAAGTAATGAAATTTTTGGATATGGCGTACATGTGGTAAGAATATACCCAGATCCTTGACATAACGTGGCCTCGACAATGCTCCCCGCATACACACTACTCGGACTCCCTCCAGTCACCATCTGGCAGAGTAGAGGCAGCAAGATTATACACTAGCTGATCCGGAATCTTCCTAGAGAGTTACCAATAGGTTCAGTCCGGTGTACTAATTAGCGGCCGGCCTGCGAACACCGTTTTAGAGCTGTACCCTCGAAATGTAAGGAATATTGGATCTCGCCACGACGTTCATCATAACCTCAAAAGTCATCAATCATACTGCATGATGGAAGAGATAGGGAAAGGTTGACTGGAACTTAGCTCTAGAGACTAAACATGGGTTCCACCATTTCAAGCCTCCAATAAGCAAAGTGGTGGTATTTCACCGGTTGATGAGAGTCATCTACCACCTAGTACTGCCTGGTAACATAGAGGGGCGGCGTTCCTCCATGTGGTTTGGGCGCCACACCTCGACCCCTGCTTACGTTGGTTCACACCTGGGTGGTCACCCACCATGTACTTGTGCATGGAGGTTATACCCAGGATTACTAACAGTCCCACCATCGTGAAGGTGCAAGCAGAGGATTTGGCTGTCACAGACCATCCGGACTTCGCCGAAATTGGGTCCACTTGGCTTGAGTGTCACCCGAATATCAATTCCATCAGCGTTGTAGACTGGGGTATTCCCAATGGGCTCTCGTCCACCTTCTATTGCAGTGGTGTCCTTTTTCCATACAAGGGCCATATTGAAAAAAAATTGAGAGTTAGATTGCTTTAGTGTATTACATTTACTGAACAAAACATTTAATGAGAAAATTTTTTTGATAATTAACAAAATTTAAAATGCTGTTTTAGTTCACTTTCCAGGGGGCCATAGGTTGGACACAGCTGTGAATCAACTGTAAGTGCCCCAACAAATCATCTGTTGTTTCGCTGAAGTGCATTATCCAAATTTTTCCATAAATTTTCCCTATCTCTGTTTACATGGTCACAGTACCTGAATATCCAAATGACAGACATTTTGGACAGTTTCAAAAAAAGAAAAAAAAAAAATTCAAATTTAAGAACTAGTGACAATACCTATGATGAGAGAAGGAGAACGAAGGTATTAAACCTTCTAAACAAGAATTGTTGGCATTTGGTGAAAATGAAGTTAGAAAATTGTCAATTAGGTTACAGTTAAATGTGAAACAGATACAATTCTTGGATTACAAGAATACCTAATTGAAAATATGGTTTCAGAAGAATTGAAGCATTTGATGGAAGCTCTGAGTTACGATACCAATTTCATCAAGTGAATGTGAATGAGGATTTTCACAAATGAATCTGATCGCCAGTCCACCTAGAACTTTGATGACAAAAACAGTTTCTTCACTTTATTATGAAATTATTTTTACTTATTATTTTTAGGGTCCGTAGTCTAACGAAGGACCCTTATAATGTCCCTTTGTTGTCTGTCTGTCCGTCCATCACTGCATTGTATCTGGAACAACTCGACCTATTGGCTTGAAATTTTGCATTGGTTTGTACATCATGTGGGCCAACATAACGCCATATCGATCATTGTTGACAAAAATTTGACTGAGAAATGGGGGGTAAATGTGGGTCTGATAAAATGTTGTTGTCAACCTATAGTTTATTATACACTGTTGAAAAGAGCTCAATGAGCAGGTTTAAAATATAATTTTAAAATATTTTTAAAATTAAGTGGGGGTGCCAGACAGGAAAATGTGAGTAATTTTAGTGTCCCTCCCGAACCTCTATTTCTGTCACTAATGAAGCTAAAAATTTAAAAATCATATTAGCTATGCATTATTCGATGCTTATCAAGGGAAAACTATTCTGATTGAAATCTATAATTTACTTTTTGTGTTAAAATTAAAAAAAAAAAAAAAACAATTTTCTATTGCACTTCTCTGTACTAAGTAACTCCTTTTGGTGACGAAAAGGTTGCTAAATAGTTAGTTAATAATTTTATAAAGGTCATTTATAAATTTTGTGGCGAAAAGTATTTTTTAACAATTTTCCAAGCTGGAGTTGTCCCAGCAAGGAGGTACTCAGAGAGCCAGTGTTGAGGTGGCGGTGGTGGGGAGTTTTGTACGGCCCTCACCTGCCAGTCACTTCTCACCCAAGACTTAATCGCTTCTCCAGGAAAAAGTCTGAGTCACTTCTCCCACCATTGTCATTCATAACAACTGGAAAGACTCAAATAGACAACATTTTCGTTAGTTCCTCAGTTTTAGGCCAAGCAGGGGTACTAGAAACTTTTTTTCAGTTACCATAAAGCTCTCTATTTGAGATATTACGCTAATGATCATTCATGACTACAGGCCCTTCATCCTTAGTGCCCGGCACTCAGTAGTTGACTGATTTATTTACTTATTTTACTCACATTTGACCTTATTTTTTTATATACAGTATACCCTTGATTTAATGGACTAATAGGAGAGAAGGGGTGTCCTTTAATGCTAAAAGTCTGTTGAATCGGATGTAACGTGGGAGGGGGCCATTTTTTATTATTCTTAGTGTAAAAAAAAAAAAAAAAAGCTTTAATACAATATACAGTACTGTACAATATAAAATTGTTGTAATTTGTCCTTTGATTTGCAGATATCAGAGACTTTTTTTTTTTTTTTTTTTTACGCCATAAATTTCACAAACTCGTGCTACTGAGATGCCTTGTTCTAATTTCTCAATTAGCTCTAATTTCTGTGCCGCATTTAAGTTCACGTGCCTTCTTTTAGCTCCTATGTCACTTGATGCCATTTTAAATTGTAAGGATTGCAAAATTATTTAATAAATAAAGTCACAATTCAGAAATCACAGAAACACTCTGTATACAACATGACTGCACAATAGATTGAGACCGAAACAAAGCGAGTTAGTAGACCTGCAGTTTAGTGTCCAAAGTCACTTTCAGCTTGCAAGTCGCCGCCTGCTCTTATCTGTAATCTGGGAAAACAGCTATTTGAACACATTTTCAGAAAGAATAAAAAACAATTTTCTGACTACAATTTTCTGAATTTGATTATAAAAATAAAAGTAGGTAATTATCAAAACAATAATGAAAATAGGTAAAAATTAATAACACTGAAGTTTTGTATAACCTAAAAAAAAATTAAATGGTCGAGATTAATATGTACATTACTGTATTATAATTTGTCCGGTCTGTTATATCGGGGTCCATTAAATCGAGGGTTTACTGTACTTGAATAATAAATTTATGCTTAATAAACTGTGTTAATATACTAAATTTGTTGTTCTTATTCCAAAAAACTTTTCTACTAAAGTAACAATATCAGGAAAAATAAAATTTTTAGAGTACTTTCCATATCTGCTTAATTTTCAATTTTTCCTGATAGCAAAGAATGAGTACTGGCACCTATTTTTTTTACAAAAAAAAAAAAAAAAAAAAAAAGCACTGCTCTTCAGATTGGTCTAACAGTGGTCACTGTTATTGTTCCTGAGATCACTGTTTTTGATTTTCATATATGACATTGATGAAGGGATAGAGCATGTGATGTAAACATTTGCAGATTATTATTATTATTAGCCATATGGCACAAGGAAGCCTGTGACTTATGCTGCACCAGCTGGGGGGGGGGATGTCTGAATTACCCTGAGAAAGAATGAGAAGAGTAGAAGGGAATCACCAAGAAAGAGACGAGTGATGATATCCAGCTCAGGACCCTGGGTGTTCCAAGCCCATACTCACCAGATGTGAGCCCCTGGGGTTTTGGAAGAGTGGATAGCGATCAGTACCAAGAAGCACTCCTTCAGAAAAGGTTTGAAACTGAATAGTTGAAACCTTTTTTGACTATCTTGAAGCTATGTTTTAATTGCAAAATACTGGTATTGAATTGAAAATAGTAGAGGAAGAAAGGGATTTCATTATCATAATATGCACAGAAATGAAGTTCTCCAAGCAGTGTAGATAGGCAGCAAGGAAGACACCTAATGTCATATTGATGATTTATTGAACATTTGCCTGTAGAGATAGGAAAGTCCTCATCCGATTGTAAAAGGCAGTTGTAAGACTGCATATGAAATGCTGTTAATCCAAGTATGGAGACTGCTCTTTAAAAACAGACTGAGCTTCTTGAAAGATCCAAAGTGGGTAATGTATTCTGCGTTGAGACTAATTATGGACTGGGCTCAGTTGAGCTCTGCTAAGTGTACATTTTATACTTAAAAATAATGATGTTTGTTATCTTTTTGTTTAAAATTGGTAGTGCAGTTGTGTTTGATAAAGTAGGCAAAATTGTTTCTTACTTGATCTCTGCAATTGCTTAAAAATGGAAGTCAGAGTAAGAGGAATTTGTCTGTCATTGTCAGTGTTAATCATATTGATATTTGGCGCCCCTGTAGCCAGGTGGGAAGGAGCAGCAGTGCGTAGCACACGCTTTTTGATTAGACCGGGGTTCGAGGCTGTCACCACCAAATACAGCGGATGCGGAAAGGTCAGGGAATGACCACCGCATTTCCCGGAGCAATATGGCCTTAGTTGCTAATGCTCCTAAAAACCAAATAACAATCATGTTGATATTTCATACTCCTTTTTCATATCACTATATCATATTCCTGTTTGTGGTTCTGTTGGAGTACAATTAATATTGGAAAGGTTTTATTAAGGCAGTAAATTATGTTTATAACTTTATAGTGTATAATTGCATTTAGATATATCTTAGTTTAGAGCGGCATTCTCAAATTTATAAACAGAAAACATGACTCAGACAATAGCAGCAAAGCTAAAAGCTGACAGTTGCAGGAATGTTGTGGCTCAGGGAAGAACTGAAGAGTGCCATTTGCAAATAGATATCTGGAAAGAGATATACAGCCAAAGGGGATAATCTTTGTGTATACTCAAGGCAAAGAGTGTGAGAAAATAAAGAACAAACCCAGTATTCTGATGGACATTTATGAAAACTTGAACAGGGTTGTGATTGATGCCCTCAAAGGAATTCAAATGAGGAAACCAGAAAATATATTAGCATTAATATTGGTAGTGACAAAAGCTGAAAGAAAGTGTATATAGCATCAGTCTTAATCCTCTCTAATAATTTTTCCTTGGTGGATGTTCTTATAAATGCCAAGATAACATAAATTTTATTGTCAGCAATTTTTTTTTTTTTTTTTTTTTGTGGATAAGTTTCCAGTACTTCTTGGTGTCGTTAATGATAAAGAAATAAATGAAGCAATCGATGTTGTGCAGCATTGATTCTTGACTTTTATTATGAGAACCTACCAGATGCTTTTATGGGGGGGGGGAAGTTTTTACTTTTTATTACAAGGTTTTGGCACATTATAGCCATAGTTGCTGATGTGCCAATAAAACTCAAACATTATGGGGGGGGGAGAAAAATGAAATAATGTGCATGTGTTGATTGGGGAACTGACGAGCGCACAAGAAAGCTTGAAATGTAGCAGATTATTCCAAATAATGCTTGTCATTTTTAATCATTTCATAGCAATGCAGAGTGTGAGAGAATAATCAACTAGGTGAAAAAAACAAAAACTGAACTCATCTTTCTGTTGAAAATACTCTGGACAACCAAGTCTAGAAAGCAAGGCCATTGTAATGAATAAAACTTTTACTTAACATCTACACCTTTCATGCTGCCTTTTCCTTCTTTCTTGAAATATCTTCCTTGAAAAACTCAAAATTGTTGATGTCTAACAGAAATCCACAGGCAGAAAAATCGTAGGTAAAATAATGTTTGAAAGCATACAGGTAAACATTTCTGTGTTATGTTGTCTGCAAATTTTAATAAGTCAGAAGTTGGCATATATGCAAAATGCATGGTTTGGACATACCATTTCATCTAACAACTGGGGTGCAGACATTGCACATACCTTTGCCTCTATCATGTACTTACGTACCTAAACTAGAATATGGGTCACCTGTATACAAATTCTTTAGAAACGGTGTATTGTAATGATGATAGTGACCATCAAGCCATCCATATTGCTGTCCCGAGTCTATGGGGGAGGCAACCAAACTGTTTTGTTGCCTTGGCGGTGTGAGTTATCTTTTAGATATTTGCAGTTGCTTTTACAATTGTTGTTAGAGGTAGATTTGAGCACTGTGGTAAAGTTTTTTTTTTTTTTCCAGTCATCAAGGCAACCACTTCCACCCAGGTATGCCCATCCAGTATCATGTAACTTGTCCATGAAAAACTAGGAAAAGCTCTGTATCCCATCTTCTGTCTACCTGAAACTGTACTGCCCATCAAGCTGAATACTTCAACTTATTGTCCATTTTCACTGATGACTCAGTCATCATTCCGTAGGCTCTGCCCCCATTTTCCCATCCCACCTTGACTAATGTTCCAGTCAGTGTTTCTAGATTTTGTCCAAAAATATTGGAAAATTTTCAGCCTTTAATTTATTCATTTGGGTCAGCTTACTTCTATATTTGCAAACCACACTTGTTTGTTCAGTAGCCACATAGATGGTTTCTTTCTAATAGATTACTATGAGGAGAGGACTCACGAGCTTAACTTAGAGATGTTGGTGTCTCCTCCCTCCTGATTAGATATGAAGGATGACCGAAACACATTCAAGTCCAACAAAATCAGCAGACCTTGGCTAATTATTAGATGATATATTATTATCTGTTTATTTTGAATTCAGTTAATAAGTATCACATTGTATATTAAACATTTTGTTTCTTAAATATAATTCAGCAGTCACGTTAGTTACATGTTTTAAATTGTTTTATGATCATTATTCAAGTTCTGTGTATTATGCAATACACTAATTTCTTTCTTTATGACAATGATGCATAAAGAAAAATTCCTTGAAAGTAGTTCATTAAGAAAAAATGCATTAGATGAAAATCAGGGATATATTAACCTCAGACATTGCATACATAATATAAATAATAGTAACAGAACTAAATACTGTATAGTACATGTGTATATTTTTATTATCACAAATGGTAATTTAAAAATACCAATAACAAGTTAATCAGGGATGTATTAACCCCAGACATTGCATACATAATATAAATAATAGTAACAGAACTAAATACTGTATAGTACACGTGTATATTTTTATTATCACAAATGGTAATTTAAAAATACCAATAACAAGTTAAAATGAATGTAGTACAAAAAAAAGAAAAAAAAATTCAAAATGATTCATTTACCAATTGAAGCTGGGTAGCTGGGATTCTTGTGGCCAATATGAAGATTCTTTGGATTTCTAAGCTTGAAGAAAGTATGTAGTGTCACCTGCTTAGCTTGTTTCTTGATTTTGTAGAGCTCCCTGTAGTGAAAGGGCAAGGTGGCTCGTTGGTAGAAACTGCAGCACCCCCACCTTTTTAAATCTCAATATACAGTCAATGGAGTTATATAAAATTGTGAAAAACAATGCAATGCAATGACTTTTTATTAACAGGTCCCGCATATAGTATACCCATACTATATTTCAACTTTGAAGTTTGGCTGTAGGCGAAACTGTGTGCTATGCAATTCCACATTTTGGCCCCAGTGGTTGAGTCGATGCCTAGTTGGCAGGTTGCCAATATGCATTTTTCAGAGGCGACAAAACAAGTCAAAGGAACTGCAGAGGAAGTAGTGCTTATTTCAACAGTGCACCAAACCTGAATGAAAAAGTTATTAATCTATTTTCAACAAATATAAACTTAAGAATGGATTTTTTTTAAATAAAATTACAAGATTACACAAGTCTGTTAATGGTAAGTGTCCAGTTAATGTTTTGTAGTATTTTTAACTTGCTTATTATTATTACTAACTATGTCTACATGTCTTATAACCAAGGCAATTTAATGTAACTTGAAGAAGCAGCACCCCCGTACATCAGAGGCATGAATCGCCACTGTGAAAATGTCTGCAACTTTTTTTTTTATGATAAGCCTCTGTTCCACTTTTGAAAATCTTTAAAGGGGACGAGGAGGCCATGTAATGGAAAGTAGCCACTTGAAACAAAAATTCTCCCTCATCATTATGAGCATTTTTTAATGAAAGCAATAATGCTTTGTTTTTCAACATTGGCAGTTACACTGATGTTATGTTATCCTTGTAAGAAAATAGATCATTTATATATTACAGTTAAATTCTCTTATTATAATGATATTTGAGAATTTTGTCTGTTCTTTTTTTTCTGTGTTCCTTTGAATGTGAGATTTTACTTAAATAGATAGAACCATGGGTAACTGCATATGCACTTAATAAAATACTGTATTCATTACATTTTCAAATTTGCTAGTGAACACAGTTATAGATACAGTAAACTCCTGTTATAGTGCTTTCTAGGGGACTGGCCATAGGTATGCAGGACCTCCTTTTTTTTGGCAGTTTTTTTCATATTCAAGTTAAAAACCTGTACATGCACCAAGAATCAATTTTTAATTTAAAAAAAAAAAAAAGTGCAAATGCTGCAATAAAGGACCAAACGTTGAGTTGTAAAGAGTACACGAAATAGTGTACCATAAACAGTTCCTGAAATTTAGTCTATCTCTTTCTCATAAATAAAATGGGGTGGTAGGGTTATAAGCAGTTTTCCTCTTGGTGTACCTTAAAAAAAATCAATATGAGCAAGAAAGTGCTTTAAACAGCACTTTGGGCATTTAAAAAATTCATGGGGCTTCATAGAATTGAGTAACAACAAGAAAAGAGCATGAAAAGGGGAGAGCACTGTAAATAGAAATGTTATAATTGAAGGTTACTGTAACTGATTTGTGGGATATTGCTTTTTTTGAGTTAACTGTTTCAAGAATTAGCGAATATTGGTTTGATATATTGTCACAGGTGTTTGTCAAGAAAAGGGAGATTTCTTATTTAAAATTTTCACTAATAATTTTTTGCTGATATATTATTAGAATACAAACTTAAATCACATTTTACAATACTTATATAAAACCAATTGACAAATTTTATTTAAAACTTCAAGCTGTTTCATTATCAAATTACTTTATAGAGCTGTACTTGCAAAGTTTGTGGGTAGAATCAGTTCAGACATACCTAGTTGAATTCATTCAAGAATATATTCTTAGGAAAATTTTATTGATTAAATGCATATGCCTAAAATGATAGCATCTTTAGTCCTGAAGAGATATAGCAGTTGAATTATTTTCACAGGTTCCCCAGAAGATAAAGGTTTAGAAACTACACTCTGTGGAAATAATGTAATGCGGAGTAATTCAGGAACATCTGTCTGTGTATCTCAAATGAATAGCATATCTAGTCCCAATCAAACAAGCCCTGGCCTTTCTATTCCTAATAGTACTACAACCACCATGTGTTCTGCTGTTGGACCCAGAGCAGTTCATGGTCAAGGAGCTCTAACCCATTCACGTTCTCATGGCCAACCTATAAATACTGCCCCTGCGATTGTTGTTCCAGGACAGGGTCGACCTATTGTAAAAGGAGGAATCTTGCAGGCTGGTGCTTCAGGTGATCATCTAATCAGAGGAACAATTTCAGGAAGTGGCAGTGGAGGAACTAAAGGAATTTCACAAAACAAACCCTTTCTAGCTGGCAGTCCTCAAGGTAATTGCATTTGCTTTTAAACTTTGTTACATAATTATTGTCTTATTGTCTAAATACAGTGAAACTGGCAATATGATATAATTTGTATACAGAACGGTTCTAAGCATGTTTTACTTAACCCCCTATACTGCACTCGTGTTATTATAACATAACAGGCTAGCTGAGGTCATGAAGGTCCCCAGGTGCTTTACTGCCTTCTGCTTGAATGTCCTTTTCTAATAAGAAGAATTTTAAAATAAATAACCAATCATGAAATTTAGCAAACTTCTGAATTGTAGCAGAAACAATGAATATTTTTGCAAGATTTCAGTGTTGCTGAAAAAGCATTGTAATTCTTAAAATGGTTCTTCATTGTGTAATGGTAAAGAGATATCCTGAGGGTTTTTTTTTTTTCCCCCACGAATGAAATTCTTCATATAATAAGGGTTAATCAGCATACAAGAAAAAAGGTAATTTTTTTTTTACCCTTTTCTTTAGAAGAGAAGATTCAGACTGTCAATGAAGCCATTGATGACTTCATAAATGAAGAAATGGAGTGTAATTTTAATTGCAGTGTTTATTTAGCATTAGTAGAGGCATACGATACAAGAAAGCAAGCTTATTCAGCATCAGCCAGTCTCCCCCCCATTTCATCCCTCTATTCGTTCCAAATGCCTGATCAGCTCAGCCTTAAATTTATTTAGGCTATTAGCTTCCACAACAAAAGATGGAAACCCTGTTCCACCATTCAACTACCTGCTGGCTAAAGGCAAATTTCGGCACATCTATTCTACAACTATCTTTCCTCAATTTGAAACTGTGCCCCCCCTCAGGTTCTTAGTCTGAGCAAGACGAAGAATCTCATTCAGCTTGCTCAACCCATTCAAGGCTTTATACACCTCAGTCAGATCACCTCTCAGGTGCTTATTCTCCAGGTGCTGCAGTTTGCAGAACTTAAGCCTTTCTTGGTAAGAGCACCCCTTTGTTCCCTTCACCAGTCTTGTTGCCCTTTGAAAACATCTTTAAACAGCATCATTTAGTTGGTGATCCTATGAGAATAACAATTTTGCAAATTATGATACAAAATAGTTCAGTGAATAGAAATGAAATTACAGTGGGGAATTAATTACACATCCCTAAAAATTGAAAGTGGGCTGGGGTTGCTATTCTGCTTTTTCTGAGTTTGTGTTTGTGTACAAACACTTTTGTACACTCTATTGTGTACAAAAGTGTTTCCCAAACTGAGGTCTGTAGACCAGTTCCAGTGTCCCTGAAATGTTCAGAAGGTATCAAGTAATATGTATTTTCCTAAAAATATACTAATAGAATGAAGAGTTTCGTCATTCTATTAGTATTATTATTATTATAGAACATTACTTATTTTCAATACGATTAGTATGTATACAAGTCGCTTCCCTAACATAGTGCATTCAATCCCCACCACTAGTGCACATTTGCACTTTTGTGTATGAATCCTTGGTTCAGTCGGCTAATAGAAAACACAGCTTGCAGAGTTATTCTGTGACTTGCAGCCTGAAGCGACTCAAAGATTTAATACTTGTACACAAAAAACTCTTATACACAAAATCGAAATACGGGATTAAGTTAAACGTAGAACCTGATTTGAGAGTACAAGTTAGTACCACTGAGCCAATTATTTTAGAACTGGTTTCTTTAAACAGCGTCATCCTTCTATTTAGCTGAAGTGTTTGGTCCTTGAGGTTGTCACAGACATATCTCTCAGATATGCCAGACAAGCTGTACTTGCTATCTGGGAGTCTAAAATGCTGATGGAACTGATATTCCGATGATACTCAAGTCAATTGGATCCAATTTTCGTTAAGTCTGGATGGTCTGTGGCAGCCAAATCCTCTGCTTGCACCTTCATGATGGTGGGACTGTTAGTAATCCTGGGTACACCACAAGTACACTGTGGGTGACCATCCAGGTGGAACCAACGTCAGCAGGGGTTGAGGTGGCATCCACACCACATGGAGGAATGCAGCTCCTCTGTATTACCAGGCAATACTAGGTGGTAGATGACTCTCATCAACCGGTACTTTGCTTATTGGAGGCTTGAAGTGGTGGAACCCATGTTAGTCTCCAGAGCTAAGTTCCGGTCAACCCTTTCCCATCTCTTCCATCATGCAGTTTGACTGATAACTTTTGGGGTTATGATGAACAACATGGCGGGATCCGATCTTCCTTACATTTCAAGGGTACAACTCTAAAACTGTGTTCGCAGGCTGGCCGCTATTTAGTACATCGGACTGAATCTATTGGTAACTCCTTAGGTGGCTTCTGGATCTTGCTACCTCTACTGTCTGATAGTGACTATAGGGAGTCCGAGTAGTGTATATGCAGGGGGCATTGTCCAGGCCATGTTATGTCAAGGATCTGGGTATATTCTTACCATGTGTATGCCATATCCAAAAATTTCATTACTTCATACAGCATGTCCCTCCCACTTTTTCTTACTATTGATTACACCATGAATTTTCAAACTAATAGAGTAAGCTTATCTGCGAAAATATCTAAACCTCCCAAACACTTCCTAGTTCATTTCACAAATATACGTGGTATCAATTCTAATCTCAACGATGTCCATTTCCACTTGCAGTTTGCCAACCCCCACGTACTTTTTCTGACAGAATCTCAGTTATCAGTTGATTCAACTACTGCTCATCTCACTTGCACAAATTATTTGCTTTATGATTCCTTTCACCTCGAGGTGGTACTTATGCATATGTCCGTTCCGATATTTCCTGTCAAAGACTTGGTAATATAGAATCTCCTCTTTTCGATCTTCTCTGGCTTAAAATCTCTCTACCTCATTCTGTCAAATTCGTCTGTTGTCTCTACCGTTCTCCCAACTCCACTAATCACTTGGATATCTTTGACTTTCTCCAGTACAACTTTCCTAACAGTGAGGTAATTATCCTTGGTGATTTTAATATTGACAACTCCAGCTGGCTTCCGTTTTCTAGTCATACCATCCCAGCTGGTCGTTATGCTGAGGCTTTTGCAATTACTAATGACCTTGCACAGATAGTTCATTTACCTACAAGAATACCGGACAATCCTAACCGTACAGCCAACACTTGATCTTTTAAGTACACTGTCGAAGTCAGTGGTCCTTTAGGCACCTCAGATCACAGCTTGGTGATTCTCTTCTCTAATGGATCCTTAATTTCATGGCTATTCCCATCCTCATGTTGTTTGGCATTACAAGAATGCAAAATAGGATGACTTGTGAGACTTCTTTTCCTTGGTCGGATTACTGTTTCAAAACTTCTGATGTTAGCATTTGCTCAGATCATATCAGTGAAATTATTCTTGTTGGAATGGAATCCTTTATCCCACACTCCACCTTAAAATCTCGTCCCTTTATCTAAACCTTTGTTTTCCAATAAATGTGCTAAGGCTGTTCAAGAGAAGAATGTTGCATATCGTAATTGGCTTGTTTTCAATTCTTCAGTTTCATTTACCGCCTACACCAAAGTTCGTAACAACTGTAAAGCAGTTATTAATCAGTCCAAACTAGATTTTGAACAGGCTAAGACAGCGGTTCTCAAACTGTCTGATCCCACGCCTCCCTTGACTTGTAAAATTTTCCCGGTGCCTCTCTTGAAGTAAAGCATCTATAAATGTGCAATTTCTTATTTTTAATGTTAATACAATAATTATTTCATAGTAATTACGTTCTAACCGTAGTTCTAAATTACTAACGATTATTATCAGTAAGTAATCACGCCAAAAACAATAAAAAACATAATTGCACACCGCTGAAACCATATTTTCAACCATGCAGCTAATGCTATATTATGCAATCTACCTATATATGTCATACATAGTACGCACTGAATTATATATATTACATTACATCATATCAATTATAATTAATCAATCCATTTCAGCAAAATATAATATATTTTTTCCAAATGTTTATCTAGTGTTTATATTAAAGTTAGAGTGAGATAGGTGGTGGTAAATGCTTTAAAAAATAGGTTATAAAATTTAATGTTATGTTATGAAAATTACATTTCCGTTAAACTTTTCGCACCTCCTTTTGCACTAGTCTGCACCTCCCAGTTTGGAAATTGCTGGGCTAAGAGTAGAAAACTTGCTTCTTGACCTAATGGTAGCCGAGCATTATGGTCTCTCACCAAAGCTATTGGCTGCAACTTTTGCCCATCTCTGTCAACACTCACTTGGGCTAAACTTACCCCTGTTCTTTGCCACCTTTTTTTCACTTTCTTATTCCAAAAGGGTTTTCCTTCTGCTTGGAAATTTGCCCATATCCTGCCAGTTCCTAAAAAGGGTGACAAATCCCTTCCATCTAATTAGCGTTCCATTGCAATTACTTCTACTCTTTCTAAAGAAAAGGAGAAATCAATTAACTACCGACTCTTAAAATACTTAGAAACTTTCTGTCTGATCAATGATCGCCAGTATGGATTCCGTCGGTGTCGATCCACTGATGATATTCTGGCTTATGTTACCCATTTATGGACAAATTAGGTGGAAAAGTTTTTGGTGAAAAACAAGCATGACATTTCAAAGGATTTTGATCGTGTTTGGCATAAAGGTCTTCTTAACAAGCTTCCATCTTATGGTTTTCCAACTGTTTTTTTATAATTGGTTATCCAGTTTTCTCTCTGATCACTCACTGAGGGTGATGGTAGATGGCTCTGTCTTCTAACTTCTCCACTAATGCCGGTGTCCCCCAAGGTTCAGTTCTTTCCCCCACTTTTTCCTCTTGTATATTAATGACCTTATTCCACTGACTGGAAATCCTATCCATAGTTTTGCTGATGATAGCACATTGCATTCAACTTTCCATTTTGAGAAACCTTGCCTTGCTCAATCAGCTTCAACTTCTCTAATATCAGCTACCAATTCCTTAAATGCCGATCCCCAGGTAATTTTCCTGTGGGGTAAAGACAACTTCGTTGATTTCAATCCTTCTAAAACTGTCCTGTCTTGCATCTTGCAAAAAAAAAAAAAAATTCTTCTGCCCCTATGCTTATTTTCAATGATACTCGGATTCCTAGGCAAGATCATATATCTCTTTTGGGTATTAACCTGACTTCTAATCTCTCTTGGCATAAGTACATTACAAATATTGCTTCCTCTGCATCTAAAAAACTTTGTTTACTCTTTCACTCTCGGCGTTACTTTTCTTCTAAACTGTTCTCTGTACAAGTTGCAAATCTGCCTACCATGG
Source organism: Mastigoproctus giganteus (assembly GCF_048544385.1). Lineage (NCBI taxonomy): Eukaryota > Metazoa > Arthropoda > Arachnida > Uropygi > Thelyphonidae > Mastigoproctus > Mastigoproctus giganteus. The sequence goes on from NC_143579.1 coordinate 206,208,203, forward strand.
AATATTGTTCCCATATCTGGGGCAGTGCCCCCAAAACCTCTGTCTTCTAGATTCCATTCAGAAGAGGGCAGTTAGGTTAATTAATGATTCATCTCTAACAGAGTCTTTCCACTCGCTGTCTTATAGACAGACTATTTCTGCTGCTGCCTTTTCTACAGATACTTCGATGGGCACTGCTCTTCTGAATTGGCTTCTATAATTCCTGCTCTCTCTTTCAAAACAGTCCGAACACATGCTGCCACTGGCCAACATACATTTACCATCCAATTTAAAACTCACAGAACCAACTTTTCATCTTCCTCATTTATTCATTCAACTGCTGTTTTATAGATCAACCTTCCTTCTTACATGTTTCCTGAAAATTATAGTCTACAGAAGTTCAAGTCTAATATCATCTTTCGTCTTCTCAACCTCCAACCCAAGAACGGTACTAAGTACTATAGGTTCTAATATCTCTCGTGTTTTGGGGTTTTCATTAAAAAATATATATATATTTTTTTTTTAATTTTTTTTTTTTTTTATTATTATTTATTTATTTTTATTTTATTTTTTTTTAGTTTTTATTATATGTATATTTTGATTTTTGGAAATTTGGAAATCGCTGCTTTACAGAATTGACTTTTGTGTTGTGTAGAGTTTTTTTTCACAAATTGAGAAAGGAAAAATACATTTCCTTATTTTGTAAATTTTATTTAATTTACAAAAATAGTGTGTACTTATTTATGAGATGCACATAATTCAGAGTGAAGAAATAAAGAATATTTATAGGGTTGTATGTCTGTGTCTTAGGTGAATGTTTTGCAATTTATTTTATGCATTATGACAGTTGCTTGTTTACTAAGAGTAACGGTAATCTGCCATGATGTTCACATTCAGCCTTCTCTGGTATCGCCTTTATAACTTGGAATTGCCCACCCTAGGGTAGATGAATTAGTGAGATTTCCTACCATTTTCCTCACTCATGAAACAAAGATTTTCCTAAAGAAGTCTGTTGGAGTGCTTCAAACTATCCTAATTGTTTAAATTTATTGAACACATTTCAGTGATACTTCCATAATTGGAATCTTTGATGTTTCCTATGAACTCAAACATTTTTGAATCAAATCCATCCTCCTCTCTCAGCAGTGGTCATCATTCCTTCAAATTATATGCAGTTAACTTTGTGGCCAAAGAGAAATGTCTTCTTTGCAGTTCACATGAAATAAACTTGGAACTGATTGCAAAGATACTAAGGGCCATTACCACCCTTATCTATAAAGCTTTTTACAGATTGCTTTTTCAACCCTAATTTGACATTATTTTAATTGGGTTTGCCAGACTTTTGTATTTAATACTTTTTTGGAATTCAGTACAGGTATTTATCACATTTCCATTTAGTACAATTTTCAAACAGGTGTGTGTGTCACATATATAATATTCACTGTATCTTTTTTTGACCAGGAACTTATGAGAATTTGAATAAATAATAATAAATTTTCTGTTTATACTCCACCACGACCACACGGTCAGAGGAGGTCACAAGCCAGAGATAATACAACAAACAGCACTGAGTGTTTTGTGCATCCTTCCCCCCATTTTCTTTGCATGTATCATGTTGATCAAATGGTTTAATTATTTCATCTCTACCTTAAGATTAATTTACATGTCTTTACAGCTTTCTTTTTCATCAAAAGAATTCAGTTGAAGCTTAGTTAATTTAAAGAAAGTTGTAGCATTATGCGATGGTTTGTGATCATACTACAATTAGCTGAATATATTAAAATGTGGAGTAAACTGTTGATATTCAAAGTTTGTCAATCATGTCACTTTTCTCGCTTTTCTTTCTTTTACTTCTGTGTCAGTATTTTATCATGTATCGTGCAGTGACAGTTGCTTATTATGTTTATTTAAAATTGTCATTCAATATTGTAAAGGAATTTATCCCTCATTATGAAAAAAGACGAACTTCCAAAAAACTATCTTCTTCAATTCCTTGTGATGCTAAATCTATCAATTTAGAAGTGAAAAACTTGCAGACAGAAATAAGACAGACTCTGATGTAGCAAGTCCTAACCTCTCATACCTGGAAGAATGTCCATGGCAAGCCTTGTATATCAATTTTTCCAGTGGTTAGGCTACATCTTGAGTACTGAATACAGTCTGGGAGGGCCTCACTTTAGAAAGGATGTAGACCTGCTGGAACAGGTGCAGAGAAGGGAAACCAGGTTGGTGTAGAGCAGGGGGGGGCCAACTTAATTTAAATAAATTTTCTGTTTATACTCCAGCACAACAACCAAGTCAGTAGAGTTTACAATAAATTGTCAATACAAATATTTATCATATTTAGTAGTCACGGGCTGGAACCCCGGTCTACTCAAGGAACGTGTGCTATAGCACTCTCGCTCCTGACCACACGGCTACGTCTGTGATGCGATCTACTTTTTTCCTTCAAAATGCACCGCGATCTACCATCTCAAAAATTCCATTGTACAAGGTTAAAAAAGTTAATCAACACATGTTGAAAAATGTTTATAAATTTTACAATTCAGAATTCTTATTTTAAATTCATACGTATTTAAAATTAATTTATGCGAAGTTTGTCTTCATGTCACCTGCCAAGCTTTCAAAATCGGGGATATACTGTGATAAGACTAACTGTATAGAATCTTCTGTATGCAAGTCCGTAAGAGCACAGCAATTCTTCGTTTGTTTCAAATACAAAAAGGCTGATTTACATAGATATGTGTAACCAAAGCAGGAATTTAAAAGTTCGCCGCATTTTTTGACATTTGGATATTTTTCTCAGCAAACATATTTCCAAAACTCTTTCTGATGATCTGGCTTTTAAGAAGATATCGTTTTGCATTGTAATAATTTCATTTTCAGGTAATATTTTCTCCATGTGAAAAATCGCAGCGACTTTTTTTTTCCTTTTCTGCAATTTGTTTCGAACTAAGTTAACATTTAATGGATAAGAAATATATTGAACAATGTCTTCAGTTGTTTTAAAATCACTGAATCTGGTTTCCAAATCGTCTACAACATTCTCAATTTCAGAAACATATTTCTCACTATTAAATTCAAAAAACAGGATATTTTTGTAAATGATCTTGCATATTTGCAAAATGGTCGAATATTTTTTCTTTGAGATCCTTAGCCATTGCCAAAAATTTATATTTATATGCAGAAATACTACTATCGTGTCACCCACATTTTTATTTTTTCCTTGTAATTCCAAATTCAGATCACTTAATTTACTTGTAAAATCTGCCAAAAAAAAGCTAGATCACACAACCACTATCTTGTAGCTGCTGATAATCATCTCTCCTTTGAAGAGATTGTCCTCTGATGGAATTCATGGTTTTGAAAGTGATGTCCATAATACTTTTAGTATTTAATCTTTTGCTGGCTAACACTTGTTGGTAGATGATACAGTGGGAACTCAAAAAAGCTGGGAATGCATCATCCTTTTGGCACAATGCAGTGAATCTGTTAAGATGCCCCATCATTGCTTTAGCTCCATCTGTTGTTACTAATAAGAGCTTAAATAGTGGTGATTTAATTTTTTCAATAAAATGTTTGAATGCATTAAAGATATCAAGAGCTCTAGTTCTTTTAATGAAACCATACCCAGCGGCTCTTCTCTAGTGGCAGAATCATCGAAAACCACTCGAATAAAAACGAGCAACTGAGCTGTATCACTGACATCTGTAGATTCACCCAGTTGTAAAGGAAAAGGACACACAATTAGTAATATCAGTACGCAATTGTTTGCTCACATTTTTACTCATTTTTTTGATGCATCGCATCACAATATTTCGAGATAATTGCAGATCTTGAAGGGCACTTTCAATTTCATTTTTGTTCTTAAAATTTTCAAAAAGAGAATCTGTTATTTCTAAAAATGTGTCTTTGATGAATTGACCATCAGAAAATGATTTTCATTTTTTTGCAAGATGACTCACTTTAAATGATGCTACAGTTACTGCTTTAGATTGTAAATTATGTGTCATGAAGAAATTTTGTTGCACAAATAATCTGGATTTAAGTTCTAATTTATTTTTATTAAGATCACAATTTGGTGGAAAATCCAATTGGTATTTACCATGGAATGCGTTGAAGTGCCTTTCTAAATTTCCTTTTTTGAGTATAGTCAAGGAAGCATTGCAAATTAAACAACTTTTTTTTTTTTTTCTCGTAGTATTCATTTTAAATCAGAAGGTATTAAATTAACATATATAAGTACTGTCGAGTTATTAAACAAGAGCCTTAAATCAGTAAAAGCTGCTTACCAATTAAAACACTTGTGCGAACCTGAAAAATATTCTGTATGAACAGCTAACGTAGAATAATTGATGAAGAGAATTCCCAAATGAAGAAGTTGTTTCCAAAATAACCAGACAAACACACCACCATTTATTGCTCTGTTTAGTTATATCCTTATAAGAATCAGTTTTGAATGCCTTTGTTGATATTTATCTAAAGCTATTTCTGGAGGTCATGACCATAAAACAATAAAATCAATTTGCACTTTCTGGTTTATTGGGCTTTTCTGTTAGTGCAATCTAATTATAAACGGGTAGTAAACTCAATCTTATTGCATTTGTAATAATACTGACAGCTGGAATTCTGTGGTATTTTATGTTATTATGGTGAAATTTGTTTTTCCTTCAATGAAATCTTCAATCATGCAAAAAAAAAATCAAAAATAAATTTTCAAAATCTGCTCTTCATTCCTATTTTTGAAGCTTCATAAAAAAAAAAAAAATATACACACACACACACACACACACACACACACACACACACACACACACACACACACACACAAATAAATAAAATAATGCACAGGTAACGAAACCCGCTGCACAATATAAAATTTTGGTAGTATACCTGACCACGCAAATCAAGGGATGACTATATTAAAATTCGTCGTGATTGACCGAAATTAAAGCTGCGATCGACTCGTTGGCCACCCCTGGTGTAGGGGAAAAAAAGTTGCTCTCATCTAGTAAAGCCTTCAGTTCTGCAAATTGCAATGACTATTAACATGTGAGGAGATCTGATTGAGCTCTTTAAGGCTTTGAACAGAGTGAGTGAATCCAGTGCCGATGGAATCCTTTCTCTTGTTCTAACACTCAGTCATCTTGCCAGCAGAGATGGTTGGTTGTTAGAACAACCTTTCATCTGTTGTGGAAGTGGATGGTTTGAATAAATTCTAGGAAGAACTCATTATTGGAGGGACTGGACAGCTGACAAAATTCCTGTTTCTAGCCATTAACTATCCTCTCCTATTAAATCAGTGGCAGACTTTGGCAACTTCTCCTGCACTTTCCCATCAATATCATTAAGGAAGCTAAGAAACAGAAGAGATCCCAACACTGTCCCTGAGGGACTTATAATCAGCATTGGTACCATGTTTGTTACACTCAGTGTCTCCCGTCTTTTAGTCAGCTTTTAATCCACCAAAGGACCTTACCAGTAATCCCAATTTGTTCCAGTTTATTTAACATTTCATGGGGAACTGTCAAAAGCTTCACTGAAGTCAAGGTAGAAGTTGTTTCTTATATCCCATTGCTTTGATTCTTGTCTTAATTAATTATATTGTTCAGGCAAGGCTTCCCCTTCCTGAGCTCGTTTGGTTATTACCCACTATTGGTTCATGCTGTGGGTGTAAGAAGAGGAAGCCCTGGGCTTGTTAAGAGTAGTTTCTTTCATAGATACTATTCATTACTATTCCTGTTGAAATGGACCTGGATTGGATTCATCGATTCTCCAGGATGATTGTCCTGCAGCCTGATGATGCACTCATCATCAGGCTCCTGGACAATCTTTTTTTTTTGCAAGTAGTATAACAGGACTTATGCCCGAGTCCTTATATTTTCTCAGGTTCAGTAGTTTTATCTTATGCATTCAACTCATGTGCCACTTATTGCCTTTTTTTTGTGTCCCCCCCCCCCACTTCAGTCAAGTGAATTCACATACAAATAGAACTGTCTCCATTTTGGCTCTGTATGTTACTAGTTTTGTTACATATATTTTTATAATCCTCACATAAGTCAGTATCTTGCAGTAGTTTATAATTATCCTAATTAAACACTTAACCTCTCTTGTTACCACTTGGTCATCTTTGTTTTGCCGAACTTCTCTTACTGGAATGGAACAAATGCATTTGTAGCTTCCAGGAAAAAATCCTTCAATGTTTCCCATGATGAACTCACTGTATACAATGAGTTCATCACAGGAAATGTTGAAGCGATTTATCCTATGAAATACCACAATCCACTATAATCCCTACTCTTGAAATTTGAAGCTTTTACTTTGAGCACAGGTATCTCCTTGGACACCACCCATTTTGTGACATGATGATCATTACCTATTATTGGTTCCACGTTGGTGTTAACCAAGTTGACTAAGAAACAGAAGAGATATGCCCCTCTTGTACTTTCTCTGATAAGTTTTAATAAATAATAGTTGATCATGCATTTTACTAACAGTGGAACTGTTCAGTGTATTTCAATAATTTTACAAAAGTTGTCAGTTTTTGCTGGATAGTTTGGTTTTGGAAGGGATTATTGTATAAATTGCTTACTGTCTAAACTGAATGCATTAAAACAGCTAAAACTTTTTTAGCTGTTTCAATGCATTGTGGTAGAAAGACTGATCTGTATTAAAATATTTTTAGGATGTAGACTGCTAAAATGTGGTAGGCATGTGGATATAATCATCCACATGCCTACTCATGTGGCATCTCAACAGTTATATTATACATTTTGGTCCCATTGAATTCTCCCCAATTATAATTATAACCCAAACCATCCTTATCCATAACATTCAATGAGCAGGCTTATATCTGGTCAGATACAAATAAGCAATCTTAGTAAAGCAACTATTAATGTTTTTAAAAAACAGATTTAACAGTAGCATTTTTTTTTTTTTTACAATTGCACAGTTTTAAATGAGAATTCTTGCTTTACTCGATCAGAGCTCTGATTGTTGAAAAGTTACGGGAGGATCACACACACACTGAAATTACTTTTAGCCAATTTTTCAAAAATAGAAGGTTGGCTTATTAGTTCACTGTATCTTTCCATCAGACATTCTCTGGTGATGCAATATGTAATTATTTTATCATTACTGGTTACAGTAATGCCACTTTTTTTTTATGCTTGTAAGACCCTTTACATACTTTCAGTTTGAGAAAATAATGCTACCTTGTCTTATGTTTTTCTGTCTTCAATGTTGTTTATCCACAAGCTAGTCTAAAATTACCAGGTCATGTTTAATTGAATGATATCACAAAAAGGCAAATCTGTTATTCATTAAAAATTTGAAGGCACTGTTGTGGTCACTTCTGGAGCAATTTGACTCCATCATTAGTAATCTTGTATCAAATTGTGAATAAATGTATTGAATCTAAGGAAGTGGTGTGTGTGTCATGTGTGTGTAAGGAAACTTCCAATTGAAATTATGATTTGCATGATGCATAATATAAAGCTCTATTTACTGAGCTGCATAACTTGGAATTTTCACATGCTTAATGATTGTATAAACTTGACAGTGGATAGGATTAATGAATTCATGTTGAAGTTTTATTTCATTGTAAATAATAAGTGTAAAAAAGCTCAACACATTTAACTATTATAAAATGACAAGTGATTATGTCTTCAAAACCACGAAAAGCCCATACGTAACAGTTCTGCAGAGCCCATACAGTATACATATAATTTTTGGTCTGTCAAACAAAGCACCACTGTATTAGCAGTTGGTAGTACCACTGTCTGGGTAAACATTGCTAGCATATAAAATCATACATAAAAATATTTTGTGCATGTGCACTTAATTCTTTTCATGAATTAGTTCTCTGAAACTGTGTGGGCTTATGCAGCTGAGTTCGTGGAATGTCTGGTCTTATAGGGGTTGAATTATCTGAGCATAGGTGTTCGTACATAGTAGGTTTTCATGGTGTTAAGTTCTGTAGAGTGAGCTCATTAATTTAAGTTTTGTAAAAAAATTTGTATGCTTTGTGCATAATATTACTTATGTTCTTATTTTGACTTGTTTGTTTGACAGAGGGAAATTGGCATAGTGAAAAAAATCAGGAAAAAAAGGAGTGCATTATTTTTTTATATTTTTCCAATGTTGTAATATGCTCGCATCTATTTATGTATCACATGATTTAGTTTCTTTCAATTTTGGCTTTTGCATGCTGAAATTGGACAACTGCCAAGAGCATGTATAAGTTTTCTTAATATCAAAGCTACTTTCTTACCACTATCTATTAAAAACTGTCTACAGTTACTTGGAAACACAGACATTAACATATATTTAAAGATTTCTAGGCAATTTTACATAAATATGCACATTGTCTGAAATTACCTCTGTGTGTCTTCAGAGCCCATATGGCCCCAGGTGCCAAGCGATTTTGTGATCAAGTGTCTTTGCCAGTGAATTTGCGCTCTCTTGAATAAATAAAATCGTCTTCTTTATTTACAGCGTTACATTAACAATCAATTACATAAGCTTAAGTAAAGAAATCACTTTACTTGAACAGGAGGAAAAGTAACCTTCTTTCTTCTTTTTCTTTTATTTTGCATTACTACTAACCCACTACCGCTTGGTCACAAAGGTGGCACTGCTCCTGCCTCCACGTGGCGGGGCTGGTAACCTGGAGGGGAAAAGGTCTCCCTTCCAGGGCGAAATGGAGCAAGAAGTCCGTAAAACCCAGAAAAACACTGGGTGCATAGAAGAAACCTTGACAAGGCAAGAACAAGAGGAGTCTGGTTCTGTCGCAGCAAAACGTCAAAAGACTGACGTAGGCAGAATCCGAACTCCAACCTTCTTGATTATTCATTCAACTGAAGAACAACCATTTGGAAAGCCCTCTCCATTTCTAGTGCAGAAATGCCTAGAAAGCACAATAGGAACTCCAAAGACAGTTCGTCGTCTAAGATCAGGTGACCTACTAGTTGAAGTTGCCACTGCTCGACAGGCTGAGCAACTACAAAAACTGAAAACTTTTGGTGCAACTTCTATCACCGTTTCACCCCACATTTCCCTGAACACGTCAAGAGGTGTCATCACCGAATGGGATCTCATGAACGTGTCAGACGATGAACTAAAACAAGAATTACACGACCAAGGAATCATTAATGTCAGGCGAATTATGACAAAGAAAGATGGCATACTAGTTCCTACACGGAACATAATACTTACTTTTGACAATCCCAAGCCACCAACAGTGATAAAAGCAGGCTACCTTAACTGCCGAGTTAAACCGTACATCCCGAACCCACTACGCTGCTATAAATGCCAAAAATTTGGGCACTCACAGACAGTCTGCAGAGGAGTAGCTGCCTGTGCCACGTGTGGATCCACTGAACACATTAGTACTGACTGCACAGCCACAAGACCAATCTGTCTGAACTGTAAAGAGGCACACCCAGCATATTCCAAAGAGTGTTCCCTTTGGCAGAAAAAAAGATACAGCGGTACAAAACCGAACATAACGTAACCTACCAAGAGGCCAAAAAGTCCCTACCGGTTCCAAATACTAGTAAGCCCACTTATGCACAAATAACCACAAAACACATATCAATTTCTACCCAAACGGAAGTAACTATACCACCAAGTAAATCACTAGCTGAATGGGCAAGGTCATTGTTGTCCCCAGTACCAACGCCCCATACGAAAAACAAACACACCAAAGCCATAAATACGCCAATCTCAGTACAACCTGATGCCATTCAACAGAATACCACAGTATCTACTACTCCTGACTCAAACCAAACAGAATACATGGACTCAGAAGACAATTTGAATCACGACGAACAGGTTCTAGAACTGTTCTCCAATGAGGACATGGATACAGGGAAACCTTACTTCCCAAAGAAGGGGAAAGTTAAACTTGACCGAGGCAAATCTTCTGTCCCTCGAAAAGAAGTCGAGGGTTGCACTAAACCCAAATAATGCTTACTTTCTTACAGTGGAACTGCAGAGGCTATCGCAGTAACTTGTCCGACATCCAAGATCTTCTTTCACAATATGACCCTATTGCCTTTTGCTTACAGGAAACCAATCTGACACCAAATATAAATGTTTCCCTTCGGAAATACATAATACATCATCAAGATCGTGTTGCACAAAATTCAAACAATCCTGCCCATGGAGGAGTAGCATTGATCATCAACGCCCAGATACCCTCAAAGCCACTCCCGCTAAAAACAAACCTTGAGGCAGTTGCAGCACGAGTCAATATTAACTTTGATTTAACCAGTCTCACTATACTTGCCACCTAACCAAAATATAAGCTATGCCGATTTAGAAGAATTAGTAATACAACTTCCCAAACCCTACTGTATCTTAGGAGACTTCAACAGTCACCATCCGCTGTGGGGAAACCACAATCTGGACAAGCGTGGACAAATCATTGAAAAATTACTCGATCAACAGAATCTGATAACTCTCAATAATGGGGCTCACACCTATACACATCTTCCGACAGGATCTACATCAGCTATTGATGTATCCCTGTGCACAACAACCATATATCCTCTATTTGGATGGACCATTCACAGCAATCCGCTGGGCAGTGATCATTATCCTGTGATATGTCGCATTAACACAAGCATTCCCCACCTTTCTTATCGGATCCCTAAATGGAACTTTTCAAAAGCTGAATGGGATGTGTACAAGCAGCTAGCAATACTAGAAGAAAACCAGATCCAACAGACATCCATAAACCTGGCAGTAGAATACATATCTAATCAAATACTGCAGGCAGCAGACAAAGCAATTCCAAAACAATCCACAAAAATATCGGCCAAATCAAAAGTGTGGTGGAATGATGAATGTAATGCAGCTAAAAAACAGAAGAACAAAGCATGGAACATCTTCAGGAAGTTCCCAACAACAGAAAACCTCATCCGCTTTAAACAGGCAAGAGCAAAGGCAAAACGAGTCAGGCAGACTAGCAGAAGGGAAGCATGGAGACGCTTCGCATCCACAATTACAAGCACGACAAAAACTCAAACAATATGGGCAAAAATACAGCGGATGTACGGAAAACACCCACGTGTCAACTGTCCCATGCTCACTGTCAATGGCCATGATATTACAAAACCTGAGGATATCGCAAACACGCTGGGTAAAACTTTCATGAATATATCAGCCGCAACATCATACTCGCAATATTTTCAGGCACACAAAGCACAAGCTGAAAAAAAACGTATCAATTTTGAATCAGTATCAATTTCTGCATACAATCTCCCCTTCACAATGTCAGAGTTGCATCATGCTCTATCGTCTACTAAACTCAGTGCAGCAGGGCCAGATGGAATCCACTACATCATGATAGCAAAACTCACCGACCGAACCGGCTCTCAAGACTCTGTTACTCCTCTATAACAGAATATTCAAAGAAAACACGTTCCCCGACAAATGGCACCATGCGTACATTCTGGCTTTTCCAAAACCAGGCAAAGACCCTACAAATCCGCAACATTATCGACCTATTGCACTCACTAGCTGTATGAGCAAGGTCATGGAAAAAATGGTTAACGCCCGACTAACGTGGTTTCTAGCTCAAAATGATCTCCTAAATCCTGTGCAACGTGGTTTCTGGGAAGGTAGATCCACTCTTGACCTTTTGATCAAGACAGAAATAAACATCCGGGATGCCTTCGTCCGAAAAGAACATCTTGCAATGGTCTTCTTTGACATCGAAAAAGCCTTTGACACTTCTTGGAGATATGGTATTATGCGAACCCTATACGATCTGGGATTTCGCGGACACCTACCACAGTTTATCAGAAACTTCCTGCATTGCCGCTCATTTCAAGTTAGAGTTCACAACCACTTATCTTCAAAATTCATCCAGGAAGGAGTACCACAAGGGTCAGTGCTAAGTGCTACTCTCTTTAATATAATAATGAATTCCATAACACACGACCTGCCACAAACGATATCCACTACCCTGTGCGCTGATGACTTCAGTATCGCCTGCCATTCGCCTAACATGCGAATGATAGAAAGGCAGTTGCAATGTGCTATCAACAAAATAGCTAAATGGTCCCAAAACAATGGTTTTCGTCTCTCACACCAAAAAACAGTTGGGATACATTTCTGTAGAAAGCGTAACCTACACCAACATCCGGAACTTAGACTAGAAAATCAGGTCATACCAGTGGTCCCTAGTGTTCGCTTTCTGGGTGTGATATTCGACCAAAAACTCACTTTCCTTGATCATATAAAAATGCTCCGGACTAACTGTCTTAAAAAGCTTAACATTTTAAGAGTTCTATCGGGCACAACGTGGGGAGCTGACCGTTACACACTGCTAAATATCTACCGTGCACTAATAAGGTCACGTCTGGATTATGGTTCTGTCGTATATAGCTCTGCAAGACCCAAGCGCTCCACGTTGGCTTGATCCTGTACACCACAGCGCTCTTCGTCTTGCACTTGGGGCGTACCGTACATCACCGGTTCAGAGCCTATATACCGAAGCGCATGAAACACCCTTACAGCTACGGAGACAAATGCTTTTATTAAATTATGCCGCAAAACTCAAAAGGCATCCAAGCCACCCCACTTGGAATGGTGTTTTCTATCCTAAATGGGAAAACCTTTATAGAGCCTACCCATCAATAAACCCACCAACTGGGATACGTCTTCGCTCACTACAAGCTGACTGGCAAATTGACCTGAGTAAGATACAGCCTACTGCCTCTCATGCAGTCCCACCATGGATGTATCATATACTGCCGTGTGACTTTTCATTCACAGCCTGGGGAAAACACACCATGTCCCAACAGAACTTGCTTCAAATACATGCCACACTGAGAACCCAGCACGGCCAGTACACACCGATCTACACAGATGGATCTAAAACTGAAAAGCATGTTGGTGCAGCAGCAGTATTTCCTAACATCACTTTGTCCAAAAAACTCCCCACTGAATGTAGCAGCTATACTGCAGAACTCTGTGCTATCCACATAGCCTTAACTACACACTCTCAAGAACTATACTCCACAGCGTTATTTATACCGACTCCATTAGTGCTATCCAAGCTATACAACACAATACAAAAAATGATAACCCCTTACTTAGACAGATCTGGAATACTCTGACCAAGTTAAACCAGAAGAAACAACAGGTTCTGTTATGTTGGATCCCTGGTCACGCTGGCATTTCCCGAAACTAACAGGCCGACCTAGCTGCCAAAACTGCTACCGATCCTATAGACCAATCCTTCACTACACCTATATCTGATTATAAGTACATTATAAATAAGCGATGCCTTGAACTATGGCAACATATCTGGCAGAATCAAGCCAACAATAAGCTACTTGGCATAAAAAAATATCTAAAGCCATGGAGATCTAGTATCCGTGAGAACCGACATGAGGAAGTTGTATTAGCCCGATTAAGGATAGGTCACACACACCTGACACATCTTTATTTGCTGGCAGCCACTGACCCACCACTGTGTACAAACTGCAACACTCAGCTCACTGTCCACCATCTACTTATTGATTGTCCCAAGTACAGTATTCAGCGACAAACTATGTTTATCTCATTTCCCAGGACGAACACCACTCTCGGCATTTCTGATCTACTAGGAGACACACCACATGTGTCCAAAATTTTTGATTTCCTCAAACATATAAAACTATACAACACAATATAAATTTGAATAGCATCTATACAGACGCAATTCAAGATTTAACATCACCTTAGTTAGGTGCATTATGGCCTTTGCTGTCCTTGCGCCGTAAAGCCCCCAAAACAACATCAGAGCCCATATTGAAAAAAAAAAATATATATATATATATATATATATACTACCTTTTTGTTCTATTATTTTTACTTTCCCTTCCCTGTTTGTTTAATTTATATATTTTTTTTTTTGCGTTTCGTTTCGCTCTGCATTATTGCCGTACTACTGGCTGATGTTTTTATTTTAAATATCATATTTATTTTAATTATCAGATATATTTATATATATATACACACGCACACATACATACAAACAAAAGGGTTAATTGATCACTTCCATTTTTAAAGTAATGGATAAGTCTCAGTAGACAGTGGCTATTAATGGCTACTACTCTTCGTGTACTAATGTTATGAGTAGGGTATTATGCCCCTTACTGTTTTAATATTTATTAATGATTGGATTTTTGTCCATATTCTCTCCACTATATTTAAATGAAAATTAGCCTCAGTGAGAAATACTGTCATTAAGACATTAAAATTGAACAATTTTCTTAAATACAGTTCTTTATACAGTAGCTGTGCCATAAATTAAAGAAAAATCATTCTAATATGTTTATTTAACAGTGTTCAAGTTCATTGATTGTGTTCAGAAAGAAAGACAACAATTATAGTTTGGTTTCATATCACCTTTAGTATTGAGCTTTTCAGAATTTGCAATTAACTTTCCTTATAAGAGAAGTAAAATTAAATTCCTCCTTATAATAAACCATGTGGCCACTGAACTTTAAAATACATGGCTTTTTATAAGGTTTGGCATATATGCATTCACAAAAATTGCATATCTGGTTCCCCTTTAACATTTTGAATCCTTGCTGATAAAACCAGTTCCTATTACTGGTTCAGTAAGTAGGCCAGGGTATCCCAGGTTCTAACTTTTCTTCCAATATTAGAAAAAATAACTTTTCTTCCAATATTAGAAAAAATTTCTCTTACATCTGCACTTGAGTATGTTTATTTTCTGCTGACTGGGAACAACAGAGTTCATTGAAGATTTTCTTAAAGCAATAATATGTGCTGCAAATGCAGTGTTGTATGTAAGGATTAAAGCCAATGAATACAAACTCATTGGATAGGATTAACTTTAAACTTTCAGTTGAACTTAATTCTGGCTTCATATTACTTTAAACAAGTCTTAAAACAAAAGACTGATTTCAACCGTACAAAATCAAACTGTACTCCCATACTCTCTGTATTCCACTGTTGCTAAGTTCTCAGCACTATCAACAATGAAGCAGTAAGAATGTAGTCAGATTGTTGTTGGTTAGGCAAAAGTAACAGATGCACACATAGTTTATTAGCAAAATTGTATGCAAGCATGCAATTTTTCAGGTAAACTATTGCAAATATTAAGCATCTAAGTGCAGTTGAGAGGAATTCAGATTAACACAAAGGTATGTTTGAGTTATTTTAAAAATTACTATTGTACTCAAAACACTTCAGCTCATTCAAAACATATCTTATTATATTTTCCACGAATAAAGGCCTGCGCTTGCTGTAAACAATATTAATATGACACATACATAGTTCCCAATATGAGAATGGAACAACAGATTAAAACGATTTATTTTTCAGTTTTTTTTTGTTTTGTTTTTTTTAAATAACATTCTAAAATTAAGATGGCCACAGTCAAGAAAAAGGGTGATTCTCTAGCAGGATGTGGCCAACTTAGCAGATGTGCTGAAAATGGCATTTGATGATTAACATAAATGCAAATTATTGCATTTCAGTATTGACTTTCCAAAAATAACATGCCATTTTGAGTCGTACGAAATTCCAGATATTGGAGAATTAAATGTAATAAATTTATGTGCACTATCAGAAAAGTTGCCTATTCCTGCAAATAGAGCTTGCAGTGATTGCTTGAAAGCTGCCCATTATGTGTTAATTTATGCTTCACATCCAGTTTTTTTATTGTGTTCACAAATTTTTACAGCAATTTGTAAACACAATAAAAAATATAATAAATAATAAATTTATTTATTATATTATAAACAATATAATAAATTTCATCACTTTAAGAGGAAAAATGAAAAACACATGAAATGTAATAAACAATACCTAATTTTCCACTTTGTCGACTTTACCCTATTTGTCCATCCACCTGCCTATGAAACTACTTGACTCCAGTAAATGGATTTTCATTAAATTTTATATTTGGCTGTTTAGAATCATTTGTCAAGCCATCCCATATTTCATTACAATTGGACAAATAGAAATTCAACAATTATTACTTTTATTTATTATATTTTTTTCCCCCCAGGTTATCCATATACTGTAGCTGAAGTGGTGAACATCGTTGCAGTGTTCTGTTTGAGGGATGAGCAATAAGGCAGAAGGTGCTTGAAATGAACGTTGCATTTCAATTTTTATTAAAATCCAGGGGGAAATAAACAGAGTACATTATAAAATGTTGAGTGAATATATAATACTGATTTTTGTGCAATAAAGCAAAGTGAAAAAAACTTACTCTTATGTTATTAGCTAATTAGTTAATTACTTTTCACTTCTATTAATAATGGGAAAATATAATAAATTTCATCACTTTAAGAGGAAAAATGAAAAACACATGAAATGTAATAAACAATACCTAATTTTCTACTTTGTCGACTTTGTGCCATAGGAAGATTAATTTTATTGATCACTTTTAATCTCTTCATTCACTTTCTTTTCCTGTTAACAAAGTTTGCTTAGATTTACGCCATGATCTAAACAAACAATGTAATTTAAACAGTTGTGTTGCCAGCAACTCTTCCCTTTGCTATTTTGTCCAAATCTTCACTTCCTTCTCCAGCATTTCTTGTCAGCCCACTAGCCACCACTAATGTGGTGGCTAAACTCGCAAATCATTAAGGGATTCCTGTCACTGATTCTTCTAGTGGCAGTTTATACCTTCCTGGGATGCATTAGTACCATCTGTGGGTGTCAGAATGCTGAAATCTTTCCAGAAATCTGGCAAAATTGAAGACTGATTTGATATTTTGATAAAAGAAATGAAAGCAGAACTCACTTGGTGGAGGCCTTTTGAAAATAGGCCTCCAGTGAGTTTCAAGTTCAATATGAAACAAGGTGAGCTGTAGAAAAGTATAAAATTGTCTGTTTATTCTTGGTAAAACAGTTTTACATCTGAAGTTGCATCCTGGTGAACACTTGCAACAGCACATCTGCTGCGCTGCAGGGTGAAATTAATAACAATTAGGTCAAGCCTGGCCAACCCAAATCGTTCTGCGTGCCACATTTGCCACCTTGACGAACTAAAATTTTTCTGCTGGCCACATTAAATAAAACAATCTTTTGAATATAAAAAATCAAATGCCATAATTTATTTTATTCATTTATTTTTATTTTATATCTACATTAATGAGATATTCGCTTTTCTTTGTGATCACTCCAATTTTTTTAAAAATCTACTTGAATATTGGTAGTTGCACATCTTAATTGATTTGTTATTGAAGCTTGAGATTTGCTTTTAATAAAATTCATTTTTGAAAAGAAAATTTCACAAACGTATGTGGATCCAAAGGGGCTCATAATTTTTTTTTGTGCAAAAAATCATAATTTGGGATACTTTTCCGCTATTGTAAAAGTTGATTTTTGATGTCGTGGCGTGAATGTGTTTTAATTCGTTGTTGCACTGTAAATCAATTACTTCCATCTGCAGAGTTCTGGTTCGAAGAAGAGAATGAGTGGTGGGGATTCGGGGAAGTACAGCTGGTCTAGTATTAAATTTCTCATTATTTATCGTGCCTAGTGCAGCTAGTGAATGAGTTATCACTGATTTAGTCAGTAGCATAAAAATCATCTGTTGAGCCACAAAATATAATGTGCCTGGCCACAGGTGACGTATGCACAACTTATTACCTAATCCAGGCCTGGATCAGGTAATAAGTCGTGCATACGTCAGCCCTCTCTTAAATTGTAATAGATATTAAAATATCTATTAGAATTATATTGTTGTGGATTTTAGTGTGTGTCCAATAATCCTTTGCATTTCAGTCTTGAATCTAATTACTTTTTAGTATTGGCAACATGGTGGAAGGATGCAACACTTATATGCCACATTATCTTATTGAAAGACTGCACTGGCAGAGGGGAAGACTGTCGACACGAAAGGGCGTACCTGGTCAGCAGCTACACAGCCCCATTTTCTCAAAGGTTTGAATTTTATGTATTGTGAGTACATTACTGCCATTACCAGCGAGTTGTCCCACAGTCGCCACATGCCGTCTGGGAGAGCACCACAAAAAAAAAAAAAGAGAGAAAAGGAAAAAAATTATTTTCCCATTTGAATGCAAATTCTGCAACCATCCTTTTCCATTTAAATTTATCTACTTAACATGTTTTATCTAAGAAAGAATGAAGATAGTATCTGTATTTACTTTTACTTAACACTTTTAGAGTGATATACATATCAATTAGATCACCATGCAGATGCCTGGTTTTCAGAGACTGGAATTTATAAAACCCCAGCCTTTCCTGATAAGAATATTCTTTTGTGCCATCAACTTATCTTATTCATCTCTGTACCCTTTCCTTTGTAAAGTGAGACTTCCAAATTTTTGTTCCAGATTACCATGTTATTAAACAGGATGATCACCTCTTTGTGCCTGCTGGCAAACCTCTTGTCAGAACATATTTCATAATACTACCTTGAGTTTGTTACTAACATGGCATAAGTCCAAATTAAGGAAGGATGGTTGCAGGTTGAATATGCATAAAGTTTCCTTCAGCTAGTGGACAGTTGATTATTGAAAAACAACTTCAATCTACTAGTGTTGTTTAGAGGGATAGTTTGAATAAATTCAAAGAACTAAATAAACTGTTAGAGGGAATAGATAGGTAAAATGGGAAATGTTTTTTTTTTTAGATATATGTATAAGCTTGCTTTCTTGCATCATATGCCTCAACTAAAACTTTGACTAATTTTGAGTATAGTAAAGAAGTTTGAACAGTCTTGTTCCATGATGATAGAATGAGACTTGCACTTTTGGCAGAAAGGAGTCCATAATGATGCCTGAAAATACTACATGTAAACAGGTAGCAGTTATTCAAAAATCAAGGAAATGTGTAAAATGTTTGTTGCAATGTCACAACAGCTGGCTTTAAAACAGACATCCACTCTGCTTTGGCACAAATGACCTTAAGAGTAAGAGATCTGCAGATTTACTTAAGTACAGGTCAATGCTGAAAAAAAAGTCACAAGTTTAGGGTTAAATTTGAAAGTGTGTGCAATTCTGCCCAGACATGATAGGAGGGAGTATATGATGAGAGCCTTGTCAATCAATTCGGCCCTGGAGAGAGATTGTGCAAGGCTCACAGGGTAGAATTTTTTTTCAGTGTGGCCTGTGCTTGCTGACAGGAGAGACTGCTTCTACAGGGATGGGTTACATTTAAATAGAAAGGGTGCAAGAATATTTGCTGATGCTATCGAGCAAGTGTTAGGTGGGTCGGAAAACTGCTAGATTGGGGGGATTCACAGACTAAAAGATTAACGGTAGCTGCAGGCAGAGGCAAGTGATTTTTGCACTGCTTTTATTGTAATGAGCAGCAGCCTAGAGAGCAGGTTACTGGTGACTTCAAGAGCTGCTGGGAGTAATCACGGAACAAGTAAATACATGGGCTGTGTTAGGGTAACTAAGGTTAAGAACAAGTGCATGTATACTTGCATGTACACTAATGCTAGAAGTATAGTAAATAAAATTGATGAATTTGAAGTACTGATTGAGACATCAATGGCAGATATTGTTGGGATATCAGAGACATGGTGTCACACAGATATAAGCAGTGCAGAATTGGAATTTGAGGAGTATAATGTCTAAGGAAGTGCATCCAGTTGACAAAGGTGGACAGTTCAATGTTGTTTCTGTTTGATGGGATAAAAATACTGGGAAAGTGAAAATAAGAATAGGAGTATATTATAGGCCTAATGACTCTGAGTACAGTTTTGGAAAGAAACAGTAGTCCAGTAAATCAGAATGTCTTTTAATGGGGATATTGACTGGAACTTGTGGGTTGGTTGAGTGGCAACCAGAGGGAGTTAATACCCTTGATCTGATTATCAGCAGTGATTATTCATGCATTAAGAATTTGCAGATAAAGGAACCACTAGGTGACAGTAATCACAGTGTACTGATGTGAGATTTACCTAAAGGTGTAACTACCATCAAGGGTAAAGGGAGGGGTTTTTGTTTTCATAAAGCTGACTACAGTGGTCTCAGACAGTTTAAATTCTATACGGTGGGATCAATTGATGATGTTACTATAGTGAATTCTAAATGGGAAGCCTTCAGGGACTTAATCTTGGAGGCTACTAGGCTTTTCTTACCAACTAAGAATTACTGTTCAAGGTTCAGGCCTAAATGGATATCGGATGAATTAATGAGGCTTGTGGCAGAGAAAAATGCATTGGATGCATATAAATTATCAGGCGACGCAGAAGCCTACGGCAGATATAAGCTAGTCTGTAGTCAAGTCACAAAGGAGGTTAGGCAAACAAAGGCAGATTACGAGAAATCTTTGGCAAAGAGTTCTTTACTTATGTAAACTCTAGAAGGAAGGGGATGAATCAGATTGGTCCACTTAATGTAGATGGTTTGACTGTTGATGATCCTGCTTAAGTAGCTGTTAAACTGAATGAGTATATTGCATCTGCATTCACACATGAAGTGTTATCCAAGGAGGGGAATGTCAGAAGTTTATGAAACTCTGATGGTGAGCTAAGTGTTTTGTAATAACTGAGAATAAAGTGGAGGAGAAATGGTTGAAGTTAAACATCAAAAAGGCACCTGGGGTGGATGGGATCTATCCAGTTACAATGGAGGAAGAGGCAAGGAGAGTAATCAAACCCGTAACCATAATTTTGAGAGAATCCTTAGAGTCAGGAGAGGTCCCCATGGACTGGAGATGTGGAAATGTATCTCCAGTTCACAAAGGGGGTTCAAAGGATGACACAAATAATTATAGACCTGTTAGTTTAACTTCTGTTCTGAGGAAAATAATGGAGTCATTGGTTAAAGAGGTGATACAGGCTCACCCAGACAAGACAGCAATAATAGTTCAGACACAGCATGGGTTTATTAAGGGGAAGTCTTGTCTGACCAATTTGATTGGATACTATGGTAAAAAAGGTAAAGTGCAGCCATTATCAACCCACTGCAGGATGGAAGCCTCCTCAACAATTCATGCTGAGGGAAATGGACCATAATCTGCCACGCTGGTCCAGTGCGGGTTGGCAGATCGACCGTATTCAGCAGTCAGGGGCTTCAACCCCTGTCTACTCAAAGAGCGTATGCTACTGCACTCCCGCTCCTGACCACTCAGCTACGGAGGCCTTTTTTGGATACTATGATGTTGTCACAAAGGAACTGGATGCAAAAAATAATTTTGATATCATATACTTGGATTTCAGTAAAGCTTTGATACTGTTACACGTGGAAGACTGCTGTTCAAATTGGAGCTATATGGCATTAAGGGCAAGTTACTGCAATGGATAAAGGGATGGTTGAGCGGGAGATGGCAGAGAGTTGTAATAAATTGACGCTGCTCTTCATGGACTAATGTTATTAGCGGAGTCTCCCAGGGTTCAGTGCTGGGCCCATTGTTGTTTTGTGTGTTTATCAATGATATCAATGAAGGTATATCAGGCTTAATGTCCAAGTCTGCAGATGATACAAAGATTGGCAGGGTTGTTAATAACTGTAAAGGCAGTATGCTACTGCAACGGGATCTAGAAAAGTTAGGCAGATGGGCTGTGAGAGGTGGCAACTGAAGTTTAACATTGACAAATGCAAAGTACTCCATGTGAGTAGCAGTAACCCAAGAGAAACATACCAACTGTGTGGTAGTATACCCATGGAGGTGGAAAATGAAAGACGTGGGAGTAATTGTGCAGTCAGATATGAAGTTCTCTGAGCAGTGCATATGGGCTGACAGAGCAGGTCATGGAGTTTTGTGAATGATGTATAGGAATTTTGCTAGCAGAGACAAGGTGATTATCCCTTTGTATAAGGCAGTGATCAGGCCACACTTTGAGTACTGTATACAGGTCTGGAAGTCTCATTTTAGGAAGGATGAAGAGTTGCTAGAAAGAGTACAGAGAAAGGCAAAAAGATTTGTGAGCGGAACAAACGGGTGCACTTATGAAGAAAGGCTTGAGTTCTGTAAGTTGCACCATCTGGAGACTAGGCACCTGTGAGGTAATGTGATCGAGGTGTATAAGGCCTTGAATTGTTTGAGCAGGCTCAATGCTGACGGGATACTTCTGCTTGCTCAAGTTAAGAACCTGAGTGGGCATAGATTCAAATTGAGGAAAGACATTTGTAGAATAGATGTGTGGAAGTTTGCCTTTAGCCAGTGGGTAGTTGATTGTGGAACAGACTTCCATCTGTTGTTGTGGAAGTTGATAGCTTAAATAAATTTAAGGCTGAACTAGACAAACATTTGGAGTGGGTGAAATGGGAAGGATTTTTTTTTTTTTGCTGATGCTGTATAAGCTTGCTTTCTTGCATCATATGCCTCAACTAAAACTTACATAACTAATTTTGAGTATAGTAAAGAAGTTTGAACAGTCTTGTTCCATAATGATAGAATGAAACTTGCACTGTTGGCAGAAAGGAGTCGATGATGATGCCTGAAAATACTGCATGTAAACAGGTAGCAGTTATTTATAACTCAAAGAAATGTGAAATGATTGTCGCAATGTCACAACAGCTGGCTTTAAAACAGACATCCCGCTTTGATGCATTTTAAAATGACTTGATTCTTTGTTTGATTCATTACACTTGAAATAATAATTGTAAATATACTACCATTGAAATTGTTAAATTTAGTTTTTTTAAATCAACCAAATTTTAGAATGATTGATTTTTAAACAGTCCCGAAAAATCATATCTTAACCTATGCACATGTGTTGTGCAGAGGATAAGATAAGATATTTAAGGCTATTGAGTTATCAGTACTAGAACTTCATTTCTGAGGTTTCATTGTAGGACTGAATTTTAATTTAATCTGTAAAACAGTTTTTGTAACTATAATTTAAGTAATTCATTTCAAGTTTTTATTTATTTCTAGCTCCAGTGCTACACCATGATATAAGCACAGGATTAGATTCTGTGGCTAGAATAATAGAGCAGCAACGTATTTTACAACGCCAGCAAGCAGCTTTGGCTGCACAACGACAACTGAATACGTCTCCCATGCCTCCTATACCATCAACAAATTTTAATTTGGGTCCGCGTACACCTGCTATAAACTCACATCATTCTAATTTAGTAAGACCTGGTGCAATAAATCTGGGCCCATCTGTGGGAACTCCTAATATAAACCTGCCTCTCTTTAGGACTATGATGCAGGCCAACTTAAATAATCCCGCTCTTCGAGGTAAGCCATTTTGAAATAATTTTCTTGTTTTATCACTACTGTTCATTTAACATACCATTTGTGGTATGATGGATTGACAGGCTCCTTTGTGAATATGCATTAATAGCCATTTCAAGGTGAGTGGCTTTTGCTCTGTCTGTTTCCTAAATTATGCAGTCTTACTTGAGTACTTTGGGAAAAAGATGTGTTAATGCAAACTATTATGTGAAAGGCAAGGTAGCACCATCCTTACAACTATTTTTGTTTACATTTGATTCTGCTGGTGAGGCAAATTGTGTATTTGTTGGGATTATTAAATAAAATAGATAGTAGTAAATATATATATACATGCAAACAATATTCTGTGAACTTTCTTAGGAATAATCCTTTAAATGTTTAACTCAAACTGCATTTAATGCAATTGTTTATGTAGGCTGTATAAAAGGGTAGCAAGAAGTGTGGTTGCTACAAAATTTGGGATTCTTCCTATATGCCCTCAACTTGCAATATAGATGCAGTTTCAAAGCAGGCAGAACATACCTAGTACTTTAGCAATAAGAAATGAATGAGTAGTACAAGTTATCCAGAGATATAAACTAGTAATGTTCAAGTGGTGTTTTCAGTCCCAAGAAAAGAATGTTCCTTTGAGTGAAGCACTTATTTGAAAAAGGGCTAAATAATTTTGTGATGATTTGAGGCAAGATTGAATGTCTATCAAAAATCCTGTCGTTTTTAGAAACATTTCAAAGTTAAAATGTTAGTGATGAGGTATATCGTCAATTGTAATTTATATTATATTCCAAAATATTACTGCCCTGTATATTGAGTATTTCCAAACTGGCACACAGTATTTCATTGCTTTCTATGATGGGATAATCACTTCTTTGTCCCTGCTGGAAAAGTACCTGTATGTCATTGACAGATACCCATTAGAGATGCCTGTGTGGCTGACTTTCCAAATTTACACCAAAATTTAATATGTGTGTGTTTTTTCAGCACATGATTTTGTCATTTTCAGTATACATGACAAATAAGAAAAACAAGTGTTCGTACAAAAGTCACAGCTTTCCACTAGACTGATGGATAAGTTAAAACTTGATGTGTGCATGTTCAAAAGATATAAGCCCCATTCTCAGTCTTGTAGCTACTACTGTGTAATATTTCAAGAATTATACACTGGTGTTTAAAGAAAGTGCATCACCTAGGAATTTCACCTTTCTAACCCTTTTACGCGATGGTATGTTACATTAATGACTAGCATCACAAATAGAAATATAAACAAAAGATATTTATTAATAATTAAAACAAAGCTAAGTAATATTTGACAGGTCCTCTCAAAATATTCCAAAATGAACATTTGCAACCTGTATACAACAGTTTTGGTGAACACAGTAATTATGTCTGAAATGTTATCAGAAGCTCTCAATTTGCTTCAGTTTATAATTTTAAATGGAAAACAAAATGAAAAGTTCACCAGGTGCAAACTAATATTTAGTTGAACCACCTCTGGCCCTGATGACAGCAGCACACCGTCAAGGCATTGACAAGATCAATTTCTAAGATAATCAACTGATAGTTTGTGGTTCCAAATGCGAATTAAGGAATTTCACGAAGGGTCTCTGGGCTGTTTCTTGGCCAGCTAAGAGTTGTAATGGACCGTTCTTCCAACCATTTTTTTACCTGTAACAAATGTGAACACGTTACCGTCAAACCTCTAATGCAGAAATGAAGCTAAAGTAACTACAGAAGCGCCTAATTACACTTTTCACCTGATGACAAGGAGCAGAGTCATCCTGAAAGATGCAGTTACTTGGCAGGTTGAAATGGCCACTAATGGTTGGCAACAATTTGCCTTCTAATATAGCCAGGTATCCATTGGCATTTATGGAACCTTTTACTCGTGATATGAAATGCACCCCCATATCATTTGGCTGGTAAGGAATTTCACTGTAGACACCATACAGTCTAGATGGTATTCTTCACCACGTCTATGGCAAATTGTTTGTCTCCCATCAGAGCCGTGTAGGTTGAATTTCTTCTTGTGCGAGAAAATAACTGACTTCCACTGTTCGGGGGTACATTTGTCATGCTCCTTACACCAAATTAATTGGGCCTTTTTCATTTTTTGTGTGAAGAGGGTCTACAAGTCCATTTTTGAAGAGGCATCTGGCTGTTACTGCACTAACTACCACTGCTGTATGTTCTTCCCATTCTCTTTTCAGCTCAGACAAAGAAGCTTTATGGTTTTTAAGGCATAAGTGCTTAAAAATGCGGTCCTGTTTTGGCGTAGAGACTCGTTTGCATCCAGTTCCTTTTTTCCTATCAGCAGAACCAGTATTTTTGAGTTTGGAAAGAAATCTACTCACTGTAGATTGATTACCAGACAATCTATATGCAATATGAAGGGAAGAACATCCTCACGTAAAGCAACAATAGCACTCTTTCTTCGTGACGTCAACTGCACGTAACTTTCCATCCTGACACAATCAAGGAATGACTGCAACTCTTGCAGAATGTGCTTATATAGCTGAAAGTAACAGCTGATGCAATATTATGACATCACCTACGCATGTCAATCTTATCTGATGCAATCTGTAAGAAATATTGCCATATACTTACTTTATTCAGGTGACAATTACAATTTTAAGGGGAATGCACTTTCTTTGAACACCAGGCAAGCTCTCCTGGGCCCAGAGCAGTCAGTTACAGATAAGAGAAATTGGAAGGATAAGATAAGCTCAGAGAGGCTATTTGTCCTAGGGTCCATGCTCACTTTTGACACTCCTAGAAGTAATCTGAAGATGGAGATGGTGACATTGAAGTTGACACTTTACTTGCTTCATCAGTACATATACTAAAATTGGAATGACACAATATTACACTGGTGTGCAAAACTTAAGAACCAACACTATTTCTAAAAGTTACAACCACAGAATCAAATAAAACAGCCTGTGGCGATTTGTATAACTGTGGCTGTTCAGTAGAAAGCTGGTGCACATGCAAAAATTTGAATCGTGATGAGAGGGCTCACATAAACAGATAAAGGCAGCAGTTATGTGCAAATTACCGAATGGTGAGCACGATTGTTGCAGACCTTCGATTGGTTTCATACAGTGCTGTAGACAACGAAATGTCCAGTAGACAACATCTGTATGACTTTACCCGGGGTCGAATAATTGGGAAGGTCGAAGTGCGAGGAGTGTGGCTGCAGAGTTTGGTATCGCCCATATTATCGTGTCACATGCGTAGTCAGCCTTCAGAACGACAGGTACAGCTGTTTGAAGGACCAGTGGTGGCCGTCCACAAAAAACAATGCCCAATGATGACTACTATATATTCCTACAGGCCAAGAGGGACTGACACTAGACAGCGGGATCCATTGCAAACCAGCTGTACAGGACGCAGATATCGTGGTTTACTGTGGCCAGGCGACTCCACAAAGGTGGACTTTTTTTTGCCCAACGGCCAGTGCACTGTGTCCCTTTAACACCTGCCCATCAGAAACACCATTTACAGTGGTGCATCGAACACAAGCAATGCAATGTGGTAAGGTACTCTTTGTGGTGAGAGTAGATTCAGTCTCAGCAGCGATTCTGGACGTCGCCTAATCTGGCAAGAGGTTGGCACTCTGTATCACCCCGCAAACATCACTGAAAGGTATCGATATGGTGGTCCGAGGTGTTCTCGTCTGGAGAGGCGTATCTCGGATGAATGTACACTATTCCAGATACTGGAAGGCGGTACTGTAACCGGTGCATGCTGATGTTTCCCTTCCCCATGTGTGTCTGTTCCGAAGTGCCATTGGCCCCAAGTTCATGTTTATGGCACGTCCACACCCACCAGAAAATGTTCACCAACTGAAGATGGTGCTGACAGAGGAATGGACGATGTTACTGCAAGAACTTGTCAACAACATTGTTCTAAGTATGGACAGGCAGTGCAAAGCCTGCATCGACATTAGGGGTGGCCATATCTCCTACTGAGGACCACCTCTTCCTTTTGTTTCATCTTTGGCAGTGATGCATCTGTATCATGGCAGACAGTGCTATGTTGCCATTTTTGAATAAAGTCCCTCTGTACTGTTTCTGTTGTTGTGTCGGTGTTGTTTCCTTCATTATATTTCTGTACCTCACAAAGTTCCTTTGGTATGCTTTTCCCATATCCAGGCCACTCCTATGAGAAGCTACAGGTGTTATGTAATGTAATTTACGTAATTTAGGTGTTATGTTATGTAATTTACGTATGCGGTGGAGCTACGCTAGGTTAAAGTTAAGTACATGATGCTCAAACACCCGGGATAGCAAAGAAATATAATAGCTTACAAAGTAGCAGTAGAAGGCAGCTAAACTTTGTTAAGACGAAAAAAAAAATATATATATATATATATATATATATATATATATATATATATATTTTTTTTTTTTTTTTTTTCGTTTAATATACAGACACCAAAATTCGTCTAGCGCTAGGCGCCGCTAGTGTTTCTACACATATATACACGGGTTAGCCTCCGGCTCTGTCTTTTTCTGTCAACCCGTCCAGTAGCGTTAAGTTCTTGTCATTCGGACACTACCTTCCTTTGTCTTCGCTTTTTTGGCAGGCTACTTACTTCTGTAAGGTCATCCATGTTCTGTATGTTATACTTTAGTGGCACATAATTGTTTTGCTTTACTTATATTTTATTTTTTCAAAATTTATTTTTAATTTCTACCACGTGGCTACTTGCACGTGTTTTTTGACATACAGAACATGTCAGAAACAGAAGTAAGAGTATTGCTGTTCTTTTTCATAATTTGGGTGGATGACCTCTGAAGAAGACACATAAATTATGAAAGATACTGCAATGCTATTTCTACCTTGGTCGTTCTTTTCAAAATTTGCATTTCGTTTTTTCGAAATTCGCACTTTGTTTCTTCTTGTTTATAACGTTACTCTTTTATTTTCCTCTCTTCCCCCTTTATTCAACATATATCGCTCTCAGGGTACACCGTATTTTCTTTATTAGCATTAGTTAAATAATAGATATATACCTACTACATTCTACACATAAAAAATAATATAATTTTATATATACATTATGGTTGTAGGGTACCTTTGCTCTTGCAGTGTCCCTGATCCATAATTCATATTATCCGCTATTCAAATTCATATCCTATTTCTCTACTAAATTTTAATTTTATTATTCGTAATTATTATATATATATATATATAGGATAATCAATAAACTAAATATAATAAATATACCAAATTTAATTTAACAAATAAATAAACCAATATATGTGTGTGAAATAAGTAAAAAAAAAAGAATATATGGAACACATTGCATTTGATTTGATTAACATCAATTAATGATTTTTTTGTTCACACAAATGCAAAAGCTGAACTGAACTCAAACAGGGAGAATAGTTGTTGTCGGGTATTGGTGAACGCTGGTGCTTCTATTTCATGATACAGGTGGTCAACTTTGGATGGTGTAGGCTGTCAGCATTTTGCACGAATTGACAAGACAGCAATGTGATATCTGACAAGAACATCATTCCTGAAATCAGTCTGCTTGACTCTGCATAGTTGATGAGAATGACTAACTTGTGTGGCTCATAGGCCTGTCCAGTCTGAGTCGCTTGTTTATCTAGGAATGTCTATTAATATGAAAATTGTGCTTCAAATGCTTTTTAGGGTGGGAGGGGGCATTTGGGGTCTCTGTTATGCCTATTTAATGTTATCTGTTGATTTGTGTGGAACTTCTGTTTGAATTTTATTTCACAATTGATACAACCCTGCAACTTATTTCTAGTCTGCATTGTTGATAAAAAGGGGAAGTGTCAGTTATAATTTTACTTTATTAATGAAATCAAAAAATAACCATGTATTTATCCCCAGCCTGGCTGCAGTGGTCAGAAGTAGCAATGGGCAAAATTGAATGATTATATAATATGCTGATCAAATTATTGAAATAATTGATTTTAATTTAAAAACAAGAAAAAGTATATTACATGTCTCTCTCATTTGTGTGTTTTCCATTCAGTTATCAAAAATCCTTAATCAGCTGTGTCAGAAGAGTTTACAGTTGGCCATTCTGATGAGAGATAAAATGATCATTAGCTGTATTTTGCAGTCACATGAGGAGCTTGCACCACAGTCAGCTGAAAAGCATGTTGAAGTGCATTCCTGCTCTGGCCACTTGGTGGCTACATCAGGCCTTAAACGGCATGCACAACAACCCTAACGACAAGTTGGGTTGCGTAACAAATTTGCTTTATATTTGTATTTAATTTATTTCACATGTACTGATACATTATAATATTATATTTATGTAATATTGCTTTAATTACAGCCCAGGCAAATACTTTGAATCAGCTAACACAGTTTAGTCAGTTGGCTGCTCTTCAGCAGCAGTTACAAAGGGGAGGTGTAGACTCTCGACAGCTACAGGCATTAGCCCAAGCAAGAGGCCTTCATCCACTGACTCTTCAGCAACTGCTGTTGAATGCACAGACTCAAGCAGCTGCGGCTGCAGCTGTTTCAGCAGCTCAGGTACATGCTTCTGGCCTAGGTCCACAATCTGCTGGAATTCCTGGAACAAGAGGTGACTATTTATAATTTTTTTTTTTTTTTTGCAAATTGTTGTTTGTTGTTATTAACCACATATAGATGTATTTTTAAGTATGACATTAATTACTATGTTATAAATAATATTAATTGAAATAAATCAGCATTGAATAATGAAATCGAATTCTTGCAGAGATGAGGGGGGGAAACACCTGGTGCCATCAGACAACTAACACACCTTAACTAAAATTTTAAAAAATAACAATAATAATAAGCACCCCATCTTAAAACTATTTGTGTGCCAAGTTTCAACTTGGTACAGGCATGGAATCATTAGTTACTTGGTGGGAGGGAACAAGCAGGAAACTGTGATGGATCTGAACATAGCATTTATTTTTCAACATAATTACCAAAAACATTTATACATTTCTACCATCACTATCAAATTTTGGAACTGATGTTTGTAAAGCAACATTGATTGCTGTTGTAACCAGTGACATACATCACTTAAAAACCAGCCTTTTACTTTGTTTGGTTAAAAATCTGTTTCCTGGAACTGTTCCCCTAGTTAGAAAATTTATGGTTAAAATTGGAATGAGGTGGGGCTGTGCTTTATCACCACCACTTTTTATAATTGTCATTTACTATTTAATAAAAGAATGTAAATTAGTCTAGTTTAAGTGATATAAAAATTGGATCATTATTATATGCAAATTATTTTGTGCTGTTAAATAGTAGTATTCAAGATCTTCAAAATAATCTAACTAAATTAAATAAATAAAGCTGAGAATTTGGCATGAAAATTTGTTAACACAAAAAGAAAAGTTAGAAAGCTGAGGATGAGGAGAAGAATTGAGTATGGACCAAAAAAAGGAACGCAGAACTTTCTTCAGATTAATAACCATGCATGTGTGTCTCCAGGTGGCACACCATTACTAATTTGAATTGCTTATTTCTGTCTTCACATGCCTGCCAAGTGGCATGTATGAAAATTTTTATTGTTGTAAGGAATAAAAATAGCAGTCATGAAGAAAAGGGTTGCCAATCTCTGAGCTAAACAGATATTTGAAGAAAATGCAAATAAGGCCAGAGACCAATCAAGAGAAAGGCAGATTGGCTGTGCCAAACAAGCTTAACAAGAAAAATGTCTTACTCTGACTAGCTAAGATTGAAGATCTAATGAGATAAGAGAACATGCAGGAAAGTAGTGAAACAGTGAAGAAAATCAATTCATATGTAGTTTAGAAAGAGCGGGACCTTAAATCTATGAAATTATAGTGACCGTTGTGTGCAACAGATTTGATGAAGTCCCATTTCATGATCACCCGGTCACTTATGAAAGTGTTTAAGCAGCATCACAAAACAGATACCATTCTCTTCATTATAATGATAGTGAATTTTGGTTTTTCAATATATTAACTTCCTGGACAGCCCCCCCCCCCCACCTCCTGAATGACAGAACTTCAGCTTAATTCTTAACAAACAGGGAAGAAAATTAATTTGGTTTTCATCTTCTGTGCAAATTTTATTGGTTCTTTCCTATTGGTTGGGTAAGGGACAGCATTGCTATTTATTTCCCCTTGTGTGCATCATCTGCAAGAGTAAGGATGTTATTAGCATTTAGTTTACTTAATCCATTTAAACCCTTCAGTTAGATCTCCTTGCAAGTACACTAGTTTCCAAATGTTGCAATTTGCAGGATTGAAGTCTTTCTTGGTGAGAATTCCTTGTGTATTCCTGACTAATCTTGTTACTTTTCTCTGCTCCCATTCCAACAGATCAGCATCCTTCCTAGACCTGTATGCATTACTCAAGATGTGGCCTGCCTTATACACTGTGATATATGAGCTTATACATGAGCTAACTTAACAGCCTTTCCACACTGCTCAAAGGACTTCATGTTGGGCTGTACACTTACTCCTACATCTTTTTCATTCTCCACTAACTTGAATACTAAGACACAGTTGGTGTGTTATTCCAGAGTTAAAACTACTCATAGCATTGTCTTGCATTTATCAATGTTAGACCTTAATTGCCACTTTTCAGTCCATCTCCGTAGTTTTTCTAGTTGTGTTGTAGCATGTTTCGATTCCACCATGCTAACCATTGTATCATCAGAAAACATAACTTTATGTGCCTTCAACAATATTGTTAATAAATATTGAAAACAATAAGGGCCCAGCACTGAATCCTGAGGGACTCTGCTAATAACGTAGTCTTTGAAGAGCAGTGGTGATTAATAACCACTATCTCCTGCCGCTCAACCATTCATTTATGCATAGCAGTGACTTTCCGTAATGCCACACTGCTCCAATTTGTTCAGCAGTTTTTCGTGGAATATTACTAACAATGTTAACTGAAATCCAAGTATATATTGTTAAAATTACACTGGTCAACACGTAAAACGTTATAAAAATGAAAATTCCTAATCTTCACTAATTTCATGCTTCTGAGCATGAAAACCACATTCAATTTTGTTTGGCTCTTGTTTTCGAATTAGTTGGTCTCATATTAGCGAATTACTCTACATTATCAACTACAGCTATCTGCAAAATGCAGGGGAAACCCGCAGT
This sequence comes from Mastigoproctus giganteus, assembly GCF_048544385.1. NCBI lineage: Eukaryota > Metazoa > Arthropoda > Arachnida > Uropygi > Thelyphonidae > Mastigoproctus > Mastigoproctus giganteus. The sequence continues at coordinate 206,240,437 of NC_143579.1, forward strand.
GTCAGTACCACCATGCTCTTATCACGTGATCTGAAACTGTCACTTTGCCCTGCATCACATGATAAGTTGTTGCCTCAAATGCATCTTCAAGTCTGTTGCAGTAATCCTCAAATATGGCTAGGTGCTGCGTGATTTGTTCTCAATTAACAGTTCTCTGTGAGATTCCTACTTTTTGTGCAGTATTTGTGTTGTTTAAGAGTAATATGCCCCGTAATTGTGTGAATAGTCTGGATGACTTCTGTTATGTATGTGGAGAAGTCACGTTAGCTTCAAGAAAGTGTCCCTTAACTCAGCCATAAAAAAGGGCTCCACGAATATGCTGCACTACCTGTTTATCAAAACGCATGGGTGAATCAAAAGGGACATTTTTATGCTTTTTGCAGTGCCCATGATATGGAGGGAGCCAACAAATCACATCACACTGTTACTTCTGTATGCTGTCTCCTATAGAAAATGGATGAAAATGAAGAAAAGGTGGACAGTGAAGTACTAGTTATTCCTGAACCACCCAATTGTTTTTACGTATACTAAAGACACTGAACATCAACTTGATATACACGAAGTACAGCAGTCATTTATGTCAAGGGGTCCACCATTTTGTTAAACCTTTTATCCTTCTGAACCATATAAGGTCACAGAAAGTGAGCTTAATGACCTCATCAAGAATTTTGAAATGCTGAAGAATAAAGCAGAGCTTTTTGCCTCGGTACTACAACAGTGAAATCTTCTAGATCATTCTGTAAAAGTGACATTTCATACTCAAAGTAAAGACTGAGATAAATTCTATCAAACAAATCGCTGTTTGTAAGGATGTTGATGGTCTAAATGGCAGCGATGAATGTGAGGAGCGTTTCCAAAGAATGGCAACTATTTATAGACGCTTCTAAGATTGGCCTTAAGGCTATGTTATTACACTATGGAAATATGCTGCCTTCAATGCCTCTTTCGTATGCTGTCCAAAAAAGAAACATGCAAACATCTTAGGTGTACACTATCAGAAGAAGCATCAGTGGAAGATATGTGGTGATTAATAGATAATCACCATTTTATTAGGACTACAAAAGGGTTACACTAAGTATTGTTGCTTTCTCTGTGAGTGCAATTGTCATGCCAAGAATATGCACTACGAGAAGAGGAGTTGGCCTCAACGAAAATCATTAACACCTGGAATAAAGAAGGTAGCATTTGAACCTCTGGTAGATCCAAATAAAGTTTTGCTTCCATCACTCCACATCAAACTCTGGGGCCCGTGAAAAATTTTGTGAATGCTTTGGAAATGAACGGTCCTGCATTCCTGTACTAGCAAGAGAAATTACCAAAACTGGTATCATCAGAAATGGTTAACTGTTCAGAATATTGAGGCAGGCATTTTTATTGGTCCGCAAATTAGGAACTTTTCAAAGACTAACAATTCGAATATGTCCTTAGTTGATAGCGAGAAATTAGCGTGGAAAGCCTTTGGAAATGTTCTGACTGGTTTTCTAGGAAATGTTAAAGCAGCATCTACAGGCAACTTATGGAAGATCTTACTGCTTCTTACAAAAAACTGGGGTGCTACATGCACATCACTGAAGATGCATTTCTTGCACTTGCACCTGGATTTCTTCCTGCCAAACTGGCAATGTCGGCGACTGGTAAATAGGGATCTTGCGCATATTCTTGTGGCCTCGTGCTCAATTATTGTATGTTCATTATTATATATTACTGAATATATTTTAATATATTGCTTTTTTTTTTTTCTTTTCTTTTTTTTTGTGTTAGCTTTACTAATTTTATTTCCCTTTGTTTTGTAAAATTTTGCACGTTTCAGTTTTTATTTCACATACTTTCTGATAAATAGAGCTAAGCCTTGGTGGAAAAGTCCTCCTGAAGAAAACAGTGAAAAATTAGCAAGAATCACAATTTCTTTTTAATTATCTCATAGTGGTTATGATAAAGTATTTAATATGGTAAAGATAACAGGGGCTTGCCTTTGATCTTTCTGTTTAGTAGCAAAATCTAATTTACCAGACTTATCAAGGTAAAATATTAAATCTTTATTTCTAAAGAATGCATAATTAGCAGTGCTGTCTTTCTGGAAATTATAGTGATAATGTTATTTTGTGTGATTTGCTTTCATAACATTTTGTAGTGTTGAGGGCCATCAAAGTTGTGCACTAAAACTTTTTTTATCAGCAAAAATTTATTAAAAAATGCTGAAATTGTTGCTCATTTTATATCTTATTTACATATTCTAATTTTATAATCTCCGATTTTTGACTTTGCATCACCTGGTCACAAGGACTAGTAATCCTTTTCAATAGAGGTTCTCTTCAGTCTTTCACAGCCCACCTTTTCACTGCAGCAACACCTTCATCTCAATTTTATGCATGAATGGCACCCATCAATGACATGAAAAGGTAGAAGTCGAAATGAAATCCATGGAATATGTACACCTCGCATGCACCCCAAAATCCCCATGTAAGAAGTTCAAGACATCTTTTCCTGCATGGCAGTGAAAAACTATAGGCAAGTTTCCAAACAAGGAAAGTAATTGCCAAGTTTTTGCAGCCCTGATTGTACTCTTTTGGGCTCCCATCTTTTTTGATCCATTGAAGGGTGCTGTGTGGGAATAAAACTTTAACATTTCTGAAGTTCATTCTATATACATATGTATATACAGTGGATGCCCCTTATTGTGATCACTTTGGGACTCAGCTTAATTGATAACAGTAACCATTGAAACAAGAATGCAGCTGTTCTAGCATCATTTATTGGAGTAGAGCGGAAGTGTTTATGTGAAAAAGTGGAAGTAGACAAAAAAGAAAGCATTAAAATCAAGTAAAAAAAGATAATTTGAATTTCCAGTTTCTTTGAGAAAGTCATCAACAAAAATGAAACTGTCAGTGTTTCTGGAAATTCATACAAACCATTAAAAACAAAATTTTACAATCAATATTTTTATGAAAACCCCAAACACGAGAGGTATTAGAACCTATAGTACTTAGTATCGTGCTTGGGTTGGAGGTTGAAAAGACAAAAGAAGATATTTGTTTATATTAAACTTGAAATTCTATAGACTGCAATTTTCAGGAAATACGATGAAGGGAGGTTGTTCCAGAAAACGGCAGTTGAATGATTAAATGAGGAAGGTGAAAACTTGGTTCTGTGAGTTTGAAGTTGGACAGTAAATGGGTGTTGGCTGGTGACAGCACATGTCCAGACTGTTTTGAAAGAGAGAGCGGGAATTATAGAAGCCAATTCAGAAGAAGAACAGTGCCTGTGGAAGTATCTGTAGAAGAGGCATGCAGCAGAAACAGTACGTCTATTAGACAGCAAGTAGAGAGAGACTGTTAGAGATGAATCATTAATTAACCTAACTGCCCTCTTCTGAATGGAATCTAGAAGACTAAGAGAACTTTTGTTGGCATACCCCAGATATGGAAACAATATTCCATGGTAGGACAGATTTCTGATTTGTACAGAGTGAAGAGCTGTTTGGAAGAAAAGTAATGCTGAGAGAGAAAGAGAAAAACCAGGTTTTTTGGAAGCAGAGGAAGCAATATTTGTAATGTGCTTGTGCCAGGCGATATTAGAAGACAGGGTAATCCCCAAAAGAGATATATCATCTTGCCTAGAAATTGAGAGTGTCACCAAAGATAAGCATAGGAGCTGAAGAATCCTTTTTGCGAGATATAAGTCAGGACTAAGTTTTAGAAGGATTGAAATCAACTAAGTTGTCTTTGCCCCACTGGAAAATTACATGGAGATCAACATTTAAGGAATTGGTATAGGAAAAAGGTGGCGGAGCACGGATTTTGAGAACAAGTGAAGAAATACCACCAGGACCTGGAGCTTTCTTAGCATCAAGATTCATCGACAGATTTCTGATTTGTACATAGTGAAGAGCTGTTTGAAAGAAAAGTAATGCTGAGAGAGAAAGAGAAAAACCAGGTTTTTTGGAAGCAGAGGAAGCAATATTTGTAACGTGCTTGTGCCAGGCGATATTAGAAGACAGGGTAATCCCCAAAAGAGATATATCATCTTGCCTAGAAATTGAGTGTCACCAAAGATAAGCATAGGAGCTGGAGAATCCTTTTTGCGAGATATAAGACAGGACTAAGTTTTAGAAGGATTGAAATCAACTAAGTTGTCTTTGCCACACTGGAAAATTACATGGAGATCAACATTTAAGGAATTGGTAGTGGACATTCGAGAAGTTGAAGCTGATTGAGCAGGGTAAGGTTTCTCAAAATGGAAAGTGGAATGCAATGTGCTATTGTCAGCAAAACTATGGATAGGATTTCTGGTTAGTGGAAGGTCATTAATACACAAGAGGAAAACAGTGGGGGAAAGAACTGAACCTTGGGGGACACCAGCATTAGTGGAGAAGTTAGAAGACAGAGCGCCGACCGGGCTAGCCGAGTTGGTAAAAGTACCTGCCCGGCAACCCAAAGGTCGCGGGTTCGATTCCCGCCTCGGGCTTGGATCAAAGTACTGCAAAAACCTTGGGAGGTGCAATATGGCCACAGAAGCCGATGCGCCAATAACTACCAAATCAAAAAAAAAAAAAAAAGAAGACAGAGCCATCTACCATCACCCTCAATGAGTGGTCAGAGAGAAAATTGGATAACCAATTACAAAAAAATTGGCAAACCATAAGATGGAAGCCTCTTTAGAAGACCTTTATGCCAGACACGATCGAAAGCCTTTGAGATGTCAAGAGCAACTGCTTGTGTTTTACCAAACTTTTCCATTGAATTTATCAATAAATGGGTAACATAAGCAAGAATATCACCAGTGGATCAACACTGACAGAATCCATACTAGTGATCGTTGTTCAGACAGAAGGATTCTAGGTACATTAAGAGTTGGCAGTTAATTGATTTCTCCAATACTTTATAAAGAGTAGAAGTAATTGCAATAGGACGATAATTGGATGGTAGGGTTTGTCACCCTTTTTAGGAACTGGCTGGATATGAGCAAATTTCCAAGCAGAAGGAAAACACATTTGGAATAATAAAGTGAAAAAAAGGTGGCGGAGCACAGGTTTTGAGAACAAGTGAAGAAATACCACCAGGACCTGGAGCTTTCTTAGCATCAAGATTCGTCGACATCCTTGTGATGGAAAACCATGGGAGGCATTGAATGGAGAGTGTTGGAATGGTGGGAGGTGTTTTACAAGATCATTAATACATGAGTTGGAAGAAAAATGTGATGCTAGCAGATCGGCTTTATCCATGGCCGAAGTGACAGTAGAACCATCTGGTTTTGACAGAGGTGGGAGCAGAGATGGGCAAAAGTTGCGGCCAATAGCTTTGGCAAGAGACCAGAATGCTTAGCTACCATTAGAGCAAGAAGCAAGTTTTCTACTCTTAGCCTGTTCAAAATCTAATTTGGACAGATTTGGCTTTACAATTGTTGTGAGCTTTGATGTAGGCAGTAAGTGAAACTGAAGAACTGGAAACAAGTCAATCATGATTTGCAACATTCTTCTTTTGAACAGCCTTAGCACATTTATTGGAAAACCAAGTTTTAGATAAAGGATGAGATTTTAAAGTGGAGTGTGGAATAAACGATTCCTGCATGATCTGAGCAAACTTTGACATCAGAAATTTTGAAACAGTAATCTCACCAAGGAAAAGAAGAAAAGAAATACGTATAATCTTAAGAGAGGCGGCAAGCGAGTGCATTGAACCACTGAGGCTAATTATGCGAGCATCACTAGACTCTGGGGAGATTCCCTTGGATTGGAAAAGTGCAAATGTATCTCCCATACATAAGGGTGGCTCTAAAAGTGAAGTGGAAAATTATCGACCTGTCAGTCTGACTTCAGTAGTAGGGAAAATCATGGAGGCAATCATCAAGGGTGGAATTCAGGATCATTTGGGTCGAATTGAAATTCTCAAGGATACTCAGCATGGTTTTGTAAAGGGAAAATCATGTTTAACAAATCTGGTTCGCTATTTCGAAAGGGTCACTCACGAGCTGGATTTAGGGAATAATTTCGACATTGTTTATTTAGATTTCAGCAAAGCTTTTGACTCAGTCCCACATGAGCGGTTGCTTTATAAGCTGGAACAGGTTGGAATCACTGGGAAAATCCTTAGATGGATAGAAGGATGGCTTCAGGGCAGGAGGCAGAGGGTTGTGATAAATGGCTATTCCTCAGATTGGGTTGATGTAAGAAGTGGGGTTCCCCAAGGATCAGTATTAGGACCACTGTTGTTTTTAATTTTCATAAACGACATTGATGAAGGGATAGAGGGCGTGATGTCTAAATTTGCAGATGATGTTAAAATTAGTAGAGTAGTTAATGATCACTGTCAAGCTGAGCTTCTTCAGAGAGACCTAGATAGACTTCAAGAATGGTCAGAAAAATGGCAGCTGTGCTTTAATCCAACAAAGTGTAAGGTATTACACCTGGGAAACAGTAATCCCAAAAAAACAATTTAAAAAGCCTCATTATATATATATATATCTTCACTTGGTGGAGTTCAACTAAACCCAGTACTGGAGGAAAGGGACTTGCGTGTTACGATACGGTCGGACATGAAATTCTCTGAGCATTGTAAACAGGTTGCAAGGAAGGCCCATGGTGTCCTATCGATGATCTATCAAACTTTTGCAAGTAGAGATAGGGACGTGATAATCCCATTATATAAGGCTTATGTTAGACCACACGTGGAATACTGTGTTCAAGTATGGAGACCGCACCTAAAGAAAGACATCGAGCTTCTTGAAAGGGTGCAAAGAAGGGTAACTCGCCTGGTGAGATCGGCAAAAGGGCGTCCTTATGAAGAAAGACTTCGAATATGTGGGTTGCAGAGTTTGGAAACTAGACACCTTAGAGGAGATTTGATTGAGGTGTTTAAGGCTCTGAGAGGCATCATTAAAATGAATGAGGACAAAATTTTCAAGATTATAAATGATGCTAGAACTAGGGGACATAAATTCAAGTTATGGGGGGGGAAATGTTTAGATTGGACTGCAGGAAGTTTTATTTTAGCCAGCGAGTTATAAATTACTGGAATAAGTTGCCTTCGTGGGTGGTAGAGGCCGACAGTTTGGGGAAATTCAAAGGTCATCTGGATAGTACTTTCGGGTAAGGGAAGCACATAGGATGATAGGATTAATTTCCTTTTTATTTATTTTTTATTTCATTTTATTATTTTTATTTATTTATTAATTATTATTATTTATTTGTTTAATTAATTTTTGTTTTTATCATTGTTTTGTTCGGATTTTTTTTTTTTTTTTTTTTTTTGGCTGGTGCAGCATAAGCCATAGGCTTTCTTGCACCATATGGCCGTTACTAATACTAATACTAAATCTCACAAGTTATCTCATTTTGTATTCTTGTAATTCCACAATACGAGGTTGGGAATAGCCATGAGATATAGGCTCCATTGGAGAAAAGATAATCACCAAGTTATGATCTGAGGTGCTTAAAGGACCACTTGCTTCAACCGTGTACTTAGAAGGGTTGTTTGTGAGAAAAAGATCAAGTGTGTTGGCTGTATGGTTAGTATTGTCCAGTATTCTAGTAGGTAAATGAACAATCTTTGCGAGGTCAGTATTAATTGCAAAAGCCTCAGCATCTCGACCAGCTGGAGGTGTGAACATTAAAATCACCAAAGAAAATTTCCTCACTGTTAGGAAAGTTTGACTGGATAAAGTCAAGTTGCAAAGAGAGGAAGTGAAAAAGCTCCAAGTGATTAGTGGGGTTGGGAGAATGGTAGGGACAATAGTTGAATTTGACAGAATGAGGTAGAGAGATTTTAAGCCAGGGAAGGTTGAAAAGAGGAGATTCCAAATTACCAAGTCTCTAACAGGGAATATCGGAATGGGCATATGCACAAGTGCCACCTTTGAGACAAAAGGAATCATACAGTGGATAATTTGGACAGCTGAGATGAGCAGTGGTTGAATCAACCAATAACTGAGATTCTTTCAGAAAAAGTACATGGGGTTTGGCAGACTTCAAGTTAAAATGGAAATCGTTGAGATTAGAACTGAGAACACATTTGTGAAAGGGACTAGGAAGTGTTTGGGAGGTTTAGATCTTTTCGCAGATTAGCATACTCTTATTAGTTTGACAATTCATGGTGTATTAGATAGTAAGAAAAGTGGGGGGGGGGCGTGCTGTATGAAGTAATGAAAATGGTAAGAATATACCCAGATTCCTGACATAACGTGGCCTAGACAACACCCCCCCCCCCCACACGCACACTATTCTGACTCCCTTCGGTCACTATCTGGCAGAGTAGAGGTAGCAAGATTATACATTAGCTGTTCCGGAAACCTCCTAGAGAGTTACCAATATGTTTGATCCAGTGTACGTACTAGTGGCCAGCCTGCAAAGACGATTTTAGGGCTGTACCCTCGAAATGTAAGCAAGTTTGGATCTTGCCTTAATGTCCATCATAACCTCAAAAGACATCAATCATACTGCATGATGAAAGAGATGGGGAAGGTTTGAGTGGAACTTGGCTCTGGAGATTAAACATGGGTTTCACCACTTCAAGCCTCCAGTAAGCAAAATGGTGGTATTGCACCAGTTAATGAGAGTTATCTACCACCTAGTATTGCCTGGTAACATGGAGGGGCGACATTCCTCCATGTGGTGTGGGTGCCACACCTCTACTCCTGCTTACATTGGTTCACACCTGGGTGGTCACCCACAGTGTGCATGTGCATGGAGTTTATATCCAGGATTACTAACGATCAAGAGTTAAAAGGTTAATGTTCTACTGTTTGCTTTCTTTCATGTGCTAATTGACAGCAACAGCCATACAAAGTATAGGAGGTGACTGTAGAAACTGGATATAACATGAAGTTTAAGAACAAATTAGTTCCTCTTCACGCACGTAAGCCACAATCAGGTAAAGTGATAACAAAGGCCAAATTGCTAATTACAATAAACCTTGTTTGTTTGTTTTTATTCTGATTTGGTTTTTGAAATAATTTTGCTGTAATATTAGGCAACCAAAATAAAATCAAATTTTAAAAATTTCATGAAAAAATTCACTCCATAGAACCAGCTGCTAGCAGAAAAATCACTGCTCAGAGCCCAGACATTCAGGAAATTCACTGCTGAAAGGGTTAAGGATGATGACAAAGTTGTTGCTGAAGGGAGAAAGTGACTGGTGGACTTAGGATAACTTGCCAACAAGAAATACTAGCCCTTGTGTCTAGGTGGCATAAGTCTAGTTAAAAAGATTGAAATTACATTAAATAAAAAAAACTGTGTGTGTGTAAACAAGGTATGCTTTCAATTTTCAGCTTTCTGCACATTTAGGATTTGCTGATGAAAAAATTGCACAGCTAGACTTGAGTAACCCTTTTTTTTTTTTTTTTTTTTCATGCTTATTTACAAGGGAAAAAATCTGAGGTAAAACCAGTAGTGGAAATGTTTATACAAAAATCTTGTTTTGAAGTTTCAAGATTGGCAGATATGTACTATATATAGTACGTGACTAAAATAGTGAACCTTAAACCTATGCTTTGCCACTCTGCTTTATCTGAAAAATAAAAATGGAGATTATTTGAGAATTTATATGAAAATAATTTATTTTTCTTCAAATTTGAGTTGTAAAATTAATGCAAACTCATGGAATGTATTGGTCAGTTTAACATCTTTTTTATCTTTCCATTACTGTGAATAGTTCCTTTTATATAATGAATCTATAGTATTTGCCTTTTATTTTAATTTTTAGGATAGGAAATTTGATTCTGCAATGTTCTGTATAGATTTTGAACCAGCGATAGAAAACTTGGTTTTATTTATATTTTTTATGCTAACAGTTGCTTTGTTTGATTGTTGTTTAAAAGATTATACAGCAGTTTATACAAGAACTGAAATTTTTAATTTTCCCTTCCCCTCCTATTTAAGATGCTAAAACTCAACATCTTCTGCCAGGCCAGCCAAACACAAACAGGCAGTCCCCAGTGAATTTAGCCAAATGGTTTGGTACTGATGTGTTAAAACAAAAAATGCCAGATATGCCCCCAGTTCCTCACCAGAAAGCCCTGCTTGTTGAAGAAGTGGAGCGACAACAACAACAGTCTACAACAGTACATAACTGACCTATTCTCCATTTCGATGTTGATTTGACTGAAATGTTAATGTATATATATATCACCTAAGTAGGGAATGAACTATGGCCAATGAAAGATTACTATTTTGTATGTGAGTGTACATGTGAATGTGTATATACATATGTGAATTATACTTTGTAATGTGTTTGTAAGTGTTATGTTGGCAGCATAGTCCACTGTTTATTTTCTATATATGTAGGTCTTGCCTCCAAAAGTTTTCTTGTGTATTGTATTGTCTCAAATGTGAAGCTGTGATATTGTTTTCATCCCCTTAAGTAAAATTATGGGGCAGTCCTTCACAGGTTTTTTATTTTATTATTTTTTTTTTATGTGAAGTATATATATATGCATAGAGAAATGTAAAAATGCCTTTGTGTTATATGTTCCCTTATGTTTGCCTTCACAGTGTGAAGGCTAAAAACTTGGGTGCTCATAAAGTTTGTGTAGAAACTGTGGGGGAAAAAAATCTATGGGTAAGCAGCTAGGAAAACTATTTTTGAGACATAACATGGAGCCAAAGATACTGGTGTTGAGCTTCTTTATGTACCTGTATATGAATCTGTTTGTGTTGTACATGAATGTCCCAAGTGCAAGTTCTGTGTGTGGTTTATGTTATTAATTTTGTCCCAGTGAATAGTTGTAAGATGTCCGAGTCTTCTCATTTTTCTTTCAGTTCACGCATTTCATCTTAGCTCTTAATATAAGAGCTTACAGTTTTCTAGGTATCCCTTTGTGCCACATTAGAAAAACATTCCTTATTGACACATCATCCCCCACCAACACCACCAAAAAAAGGAACTTTTTTTTTGTTGCACCTGTTAAAAGGCAAGAAAGTAGTCTTTGGTATTCTGCCTTCCTCCCAAAAAAAAAGGATAAAAATTTATTAGGCACATTTCTAGTTTCTTCATATTTTGACACTACTTGTATTAAAACTTCCAGGTTTTTTTTTTTTTATTTAAAAAAATTTAAAAAGCCTCATTATATATATATATCTTCCACAGAATAGTTAACCTATTGTTCTTAACATGTGACTGGTTATACACTCTATAGTGTACAAACACATGATCTGTGCCTCATCTGTGTAGCTACTGTGTTGTTTGCATGGCACAATCATGTTCCCTTATGTATTACATTCCTTTGTTTGCCATTTGTGGTATTTGGAGTTCCTGAACACAGTGAAGGAGTAACACTAGAATGTCAGGTTAACCTATCCTTGCTGCACATAGTGTAAGTAGATTACTGTTGTAAATATTGCAATTGGCTAATAATTTTGTTCCTTGTAGTGTATTTCAAGTGATATTTTTTAATTAAGAATGTGTGAAGTATCATCCTCTTTGATTATGAAGTGACAGCGTTACTCCTGCATATGTTTAGGACTTGTGTGTTGGGAGCTTGCCCAAAAAAAATGGGCTTTTTTTTTTTTCCCCAATTAGAAAAAAAAAAAAAAAACAGTAATGTTTAGAAATATAACAAATTTAATGTAAATGCTTCCCTAAACATTTAACTATTGCTCAAAGTATTGCTTCTTTAGGTTTGAAATAAATAATAGATCCATACAAAAAAAGGAGTCTCATAAACATGCTTAGTTATATGTAAAAAAAATACTTAAAAGAAAAGTGGCCTTGTGAATGCTTTATAAAAGTTTTCACATTGTCAGGTAGTAGTATTCAAAGAATTCAGTTATGGTGGCGTTACTCATCTTTACTTTATCATAAAAAATAAATTGCAGCACACTATCACTAGTTACATGTTGTGTTAACAGTTTGCTGTTTCATGAATGCTTTTGTGATACTGCACCACAATATAATGTGTTTGTATATATACATATATACATTTGTCTGCATATATATGTATATATATGATACGTTGGGTAAATGCCACCAATAAAGCTTGCATCTCCAGCATTGCTTGTGTTTTTTTGCTGTGTAATATACATTTAATACAAAACACACATTTATAATTATAAGGTGATTTCTTTCCCAACTAAAAAAGTGAGAGACAAAACCTTTTATAATAGAAACTTTGAGTTACTTGGATTTTCATGTATCTTGTTTAGAAATATTTCTTTTCAAGATAAGTGGAATCCAAGTGACAAGATAATTGGGGAAACTTTATTTATTTTTATTTATTTATTATTTTTTTTTTTTTGTTAGGTGTTTTTATTACAGGTGTCTTTCAGTTCATTGAACCATTATTTGTCAATACATTAATTTCACATGATTATTTTGATAAATCTCATGTTATCAACACACACTTATATTAAAAGCCTGTATGTTGCTAACATCACAACTTTCATTTCAGTTTGTTAAAATGCTGGTTGCTTTCTTACAAGATGGGTTATTTTATCAATATAATCGTGTGCTTTGTTTTCCACAACAGAATTACTAATCACATTGTCTTCTAATATGGATTAGGTAACAGCAATATTTAATGAACTGGAAAACTGAAAAGATCTTAATTTGTTTGCATAAGGAGGATATCGTATTGAGTTTACAAAAGAATATATATTATGAGTACAGTAAACCCCCGGTATTCGCGGTTTTGTGTATTCGCAGACGCTGATTTAATATAAAATGAAACCTAAAAAAATGTGACTTTTAAAGCGCCGTGAACATTTTCTGCCATAAAAAAACATGGGTGTAGCTAAAATTATCTTTCCCGGTCAAAACAGCACTCAGTGGGTGGGGGGAGATGGGTGACAAAATCGCGAGCGTGGATGTTTCTCGCTAATCCTTGTTCAGTATATGTTATGCACTTGTCATGGAAGATTTCGTCGTTTGCTTTTAATTTATATGCTTATAAATTGATATGCTTACAAAAGTGATAAATCTACCATTTTGCAGTGTAAAACAGACTTTTTCGAGTATGTTAATGGAAGAATGTGACTTTATTGTGGACAAGTTCTTTCTAACCCGTACAAAAATATGGCTACAAATAACAAGGGAAATGTGAAAAGATCAAAGAAGGTGATGACATTAGCAAATAAAATTGAGTTATTAGATAAAATTTCTAATCGTAAAAATGTTTCCTCAGTGGCAAAATATTATGAAATCAATGAGTCAACGGTGCGATCAATCAAGAAATCAGTAGAAAAAATCTTCCGTAGTGTCCGTGAAAACGCGCTAATTGCTTCAAAAATTTGCTCTGTAACTCGTGATGTTAAATTAGAAAAAATGGAAAAGACTTTAAATCTGTGGATAGAAGACCGAACTCAAAATAAAATTCTGTTAAGTTCACTCATCATTCGTGAAAAGGCAAACTCCTTTATCAACACTTTGCAAAACTGGTGATAGCACTGGCGCGATAAGTTTTTTAGCTAGCAAAGGTGGGTGCTGGTTTGAAATTTATAATAAATATTACATTTAATATTAAATTGTTTCTTATTTTCATTTCGATGCCATATGCTTGCATTTCACTATGTACTGTTTATGCACATAGTCATATTATGAAGGTTCATATAATACATACATAAACAAAATTTTAGACTAGTTTTTCTTATATATTTCATACTTTGGAACGGAACCCCTTTATTACTATGAGAGCCATAACTCAGTATTTGCGTTTTTGGTATTTGCGGCATTTCTCAGGAACGTAACTCCCGCGAATAGTGGGGGTTTACTGTATTTTTATCTTTTGACCTTTTAAGGGATTAAAAATTAGTGATAGCATTGCTATTACAGGAAACCATATTGAGGTCAAGTTGCTTAGCGCTACAAAAGTTTATAAATCCTTGCAGTTTACTTGCAGTATTAATTTTAAATCAATGAATTGTAGATGTGCAGAAGAATCAACACTGTTCACAGCTGCCAGCTCTCCAGATTTATGAAGACTCCAGTTATTATTATTAATCCCTTCTCCTGCTCAACAATTTAACATAACTGTTTCACAAAAATGGTAAAACTATAGCTTTGCTGTTAAATACGGAATTTTTAAAACAGTTAAGCAAATTTGTGCTTAATTTTGTTTGTCCAGTTAATGAATTGACTGTCACGTCTGATAGATAATCTGTATTACATTTAACATTAAATTGTGTGTATAGTGGAAATGCTAAGTTTGATTTAGCAATGTCCTTTAGTAAGATGACAGAAGTACAATTAGCATTTTAAGAAGATATATACACAAGACAATATTATAAAATCTGGTGATGGTAACACATTTGTTTTGTGTATTGTATGTATGTAGATCTGATTTTTTCACTTTTGAGAGGTGGGGAAACCATATAATCAGACACTTATAAACAAATAAGCATAAGAACAATGTATAGTACATAGGAAGAAATGTGAAAATAGGTGTAGTATTTTAAAGCAATGTGAGTGTCTAGTCCTTTTTTTCATTAAACAGAAAATCTGGAGTGTGTGTGTGTACACATCTAGAACTGAGAACAGTTAAGTCTTCACAGCAGGGCCAAAACTGAATTCTTCATTTCTGAAGGTGGCAGTTACAACAGTATTGTCTTTGAAGCAGTAGTAATCAGTTGTTGGTAGTTTCTAACAATCAGTCCAAAACAAAAAAATTCCAGATGTCTTAAATCAATCTTTGTATTCAAAGGGTGATTTCTAAAGAATCAAGTGAGATGATAGCAATGTGCATGAGGGATTTGTCTTGGCCTTGGTGAGAACAGCAAAAGGGCAACCATATGAGGAAAGACAGATTATATGGTGTGTGTGTACACATCTAGAACTGAGAACAGTTAAGTCTTCACAGCAGGGCCAAAACTGAATTCTTCATTTCTGAAGGTGGCAGTTACAACAGTATTGTCTTTGAAGCAGTAGTAATCAGTTGTTGGTAGTTTCTAACAATCAGTCCAAAACAAAAAAATTCCAGATGTCTTAAATCAATCTTTGTATTCAAAGGGTGATTTCTAAAGAATCAAGTGAGATGATAGCAATGTGCATGAGGGATTTGTCTTGGCCTTGGTGAGAACAGCAAAAGGGCAACCATATGAGGAAAGACAGATTATATGGGGCTACAGAGCTTTGCAACCAGGCACGTCAGGAGTGACAAGGCTCTGAGAGTTGTTAGTAAAATGGATGGTCTTTTCACTGTTAAAAAGAATTCCAGAACTAGGAGTCATAAATTCAAATTACAGGGATTGGGGTTTAGATTGTAGGAAATTATCTTTTAGCCATTGAGTCAGTGATTACAGGAACGTGTTGCCTTTGCAGGTAGGCTGACAGTGAATAAATTCAAAGATTGGTCAACTGTATAGTTGCCTGTGTGAGGGAAGCACTTTTTTTTTGTCTGTGGTAGAAGACTCATAAATCAGTACAATACCTCCACTTTGATTATTTGGAGGTTTCAAGTGGTGGAACCCATGTTTAGTCTCTAGAGCAGCAAAGCTCCGGCAGGCCCCCACCCTTCATCTCTTCCATCATGCAGTGTGATTGATGTCTCTTGAGATTATTAGCAATATGGTGCAAGGAAGCCTGAGGGTTTTGCTGCACTAGCCCAAAAAAAAAAAAAAAAAAAAATTCTGAGTTACCCTGAGAGAGAGAGAAAGAGAGAGCCAGACAGAAAAACAAGTTTGAAGTAGAAAGGAATTGTGAAGAAAGAGAAGAATGATATATCCAGCTCCAGGACCTTGGGTGTGCGAAGCCAACACCAGATATAAGCCCCTGCAAGGAAGCCTGAGGCTTATGCTGCACCAGCCAAAAAAAAAAAAAAAAAAAAATTCCCAAGTTATCCTGAGAGAGAGTCAAAAGGTAATTGCCAACAAAGAGAAGAAAGATTATATCAAGCTCAGGACCCTGGTTTTGCCAAGCCCATACTTGCCAGATGTGAGCTCCTGGGGGTCTGGCGAGATACAATCTTTTTTGAGGGTACAGCTCTAAAATAGTGTTCAAGGGGGCTGGCCACTAGATTCCAGATCTAACCTATTGGTTGGGAATCCTCTAGGTTTCCAGATCAAGTAGTGTATAATCTTGCTGTCTCTACTCTGTCAGATAGTCACTGGAGCAAGTCCAGTAGTGTATATGCTGGTGCATTGTCAAGGAACATGGTATATTCTTACCATGTGTATGCCATATCCAAAAATTTCATTACTTCATACAGCATGCCCTTGCCACCTTTGCTTCTGATTACCATGAATTGTCAAAATAATAAAACAGACTTATCTGCAAAAAGATCGAAACTTCCTCCATTTCCACTTAGTCTGCCAGACCCCATATACTTTTCTAACAGAATCCCAGTTATTGGTTGATTCAACTTCAGTTGTCTGAATATTCACTATACAGTTCCTTTTGCTTCAGAAGTGCTAGTTGTCATATGTCTGTTCTGATAATCCCTATCAGTGACTTGGTAATTTGGAATCTTCTCGATCTTCGCTGGCTTAAAATCTCTACCACATTCTGTCAAATTCATCTGTTGCCTCTATTGCTCTCCCAGTTCCACTAATCACTTTGAACTGCTTAACTTCCTCTTTTTGAAACCACTTTCTCCAGTCCAACTTTTCTAACTGTGAGGTGATTTTAATGTTCACAACTTGAGATTGCTTCCATTTTATAGTCATACAGACAGCTGATCGAGATGCTGAGGATTTGGCAAGTACTAACGACCTCACACAATGTTCATTTTGATACCAGAATACCAGGCAATCTTAACCATGCAGCTAACACTTGGATGTTTTTCTCACAAACTTAAGTTGAGGTGAATAGCCTGCCTTCTAGGCACCTCAAATCACAACAGTGATGGTCTCTTCTCCAATGGGGCCTTTCTCTTGTAGTCTCTCCCTCGATCTTGTGTTTGGCATTACAAGAATGCAATTTTTTTTTTTTTTTGACAAGTGATTCCAGTTCACCCGTCTACCTTATTGCATGGTTGAATGCTACAGAGTTTAACTTGGGGTGGGAGGAGGAGACTGCCAAGACCCACAGGAAACTACGTTAGAAACAAAATTCAGATATGTCAACATTGGTCATTTACCTTTCCCACAAACCTTTACAGCTACATGCAAAGGGGACTCAAATCTAGTATTCCAGGCTGACACATCTGCTTCTCTCAGCAAAAATTCTCTTGCATATTCCAAGTTATTTCGTAGATAAGGTTCTTTATTTCATTGCTTAACCATCAACACCTGGGTAAAAAAATGAGACCAGTTAATTATATAAAATTAACTTTAAAATAATTAGTCAATGTAGTAGCAACCTATAGCTTTGTACATGTCTCCCAATGTAGCATGAGCACATAAAAGGCCATATGTTAATTGCCATAGTAAAAACAGTGGATGATGAATTAGCTTGCCTTCAATCCAAAAACACTGGCGAAAAGCCCCCCTTTTAACCTTCAGCTGGAGATTGAAGTGACCGCAACAATGAGATGATTAGAACTGGGAGGGCAGCTTTGATTTCAGATCCATCAGAATGTGATTTCATGCATACGGACACCCGTGTTGCCCCTACGCATTGCCTTGTGGGTATTATGCTATCTGAAAAGTACTCCATTCCCCATGGAGTACACTTTTCCACAAACTTCGTTTCTTAGAATAAACTGACAGTATGAAAGTTCGTTGTCTTAATTCTGGAATCTTGCCCTGTGGATATACAAATCTGACGTTTGTGTATCTTGCATTGAGTATTTCTGGATACATTTTTTTTCTTTAACTTCTTTTCTTGGAATCAACTGGTCCAATGCAAGTGTGTTTGCATAGTTTTTTGTGTGTGGAATATGCAGTGTATATTTTACAGGTGGACCTTTGTTGGCAAGTTAACTAAAACAAAACTTTACATGTTTTCTGGAGTGCAACATTCAGAATTCCATCGAATTGTTGGGGTATCGATCTAGCGTTTGCTTTTTAACTGCTGAGATTTTTCGTCAAACGGTCTTACTTATTTATGGACAGCTGTGCAGTATTCGAAATAAAAACAGTATTAAAATAAAACAATCGTATATGTGGGAAGGAGTCGTGAGCCTTTATTGGCAAGTCAACTGAACGAGTCTTTACATTTTTTTTTCCTTTTGTTTTTTTTCTTCTGGAGTGCGACATTCAGAATTAAATCGAATTTTTGAGAAAAAAAATATCGATTCATCGAAAATATTTGCTTTTCACTGCTCGGGTTTTTCGTTATGAATAAGCGGTCTTGCTGATTTCTGGACAACTACGATATTCGAAATAAAAACTAAGTTTTAAAATAAAATGGGAAGATGTGAGAATTAGCTTGTAATAAACAATCGTGGGGGAAAGGCATTTCCCCCACGATTGTTTAGTGAGATGGTAATTTTAAAAATAAACTGCGGTGCGTGTCTGGCCAAAAAATCACGTGTTAAAAGTTCAGTTTTCTTTTTTCACTAGAATTCACTATGGCTTCATCAGTTCACTAATTATGACAAAATATACGCGATCACTCAAACTTTAAACCTAAATACTTTCCGCTTTTTCTATTTTAGATTTTTAAAAATTCACTATATACGGACGGTCACTGAAGATTAGTGGAAATAAATGCAAATTTTCCCAAAGAAACGTATTTACAAGGCCTTGAATGGGTTGAGCACGCTGAATTCTGATGGGATCCTTCCACTTGTTCAGATTACGAACCTAAGGGAGCATAAATTCAAATTAAGAAAGGACAGATGTGCGGAAATTTGCCTTTAGCCAGTGGGTGGTTAATTGCTGGAACAGACTTCCATCTGTCGTGGAAGTTGATAGGTTGAATAAATTTAAGGAGGAACTGGACAGGCATTTGGAGGGAATGGTGTTTCTTTTTTTTTTTTTTTTTTTTTTTGACTGATGCTGCATAAGCTCATACACTTGCTTTCTTGCATCACATGCCACTGCTACTACTACATTGAAAATTTCATTATATATTCATAAAAATAGAAAATGTAATGCTTCATATAGTCTACAATCAGAATTCGTAAACAACTGCCTTGTACATAAAAGCATATGATCCTACGTATAGTATGTGATGTGGGCCCCCAAAATATTTACACTGATGTTTGTGAAAGCTGCAGAATTGTCAACAGGCAGTATATAAAAACGTAGCAGTCTAAATGCTATGCGATGTTACTGAAAGCTTTCAACAAGAAAAAGAATAAAGAATCTGAACTTTACACCTGCCTTCAAAACAATCGATGATTCATGGCTGTGGTATGTGTCAGTAACGATGAAAAATAAATTGTATTTATTTTTCATTAATGCTGATTAAAAATAAGTACCATTTTTATTGGAAATCATACGTGTTATTTTTGAAATATCACGAAATTAATTTATACTCAGCCACGTTTCCCACCAAACATGAAAATTCTTACAACTGATGCCTTTAAACATTTTTCTGTACACAATAAGAACATAATCGTATTTAATGTCACTCAGCTGATTTATAGGGCCTAATGTGCTGTTATGTAATCGACTTAATAATAATAGCAATAAGAGATTAATGACGGTACTCACCTCAATTGATATGCTTAGAACTATTTCAAACTTCATTTCCAATTCAATATCATGTAACTAAACAGATCAATTGAGGTGAGTATCGTCAATTAAGCTATTATTAAATTGAAAATGTCATTATGTTCTAAATGGTGCAGGGAAGGCCTCTGACTTCCTTGCACCATTTAGCTATTAATAATAATAGTATTAATTTCGACGTGAGTAGCAAAAAATCGAAATACTGAACCAGTTATAAGCTTTCAGAATAATATTAAAAAATCTGAATTCTGCTTAAACTTGCATCTTGGGCAGATAGTTCAGCATTATGTAGATCTTTTTCACAACATGGCTGAGATAGTTGGTCTCGGGCAAGGGTAGCGTGGTTTTTGTCTGGCAAACAGAAGATAGACCTCAGAACATGCAATTTACGAACATACACGGAACAACATGGCCTTAGTCGATCGCCGATGCTCCTCAAATCCAATAACACATTTTTCTCTTTGGGGTCCCCTCTTCCACACCTGTGTTAGAGGGGAATTCTCTGGGCAAACAGGCCATTCAATAGCCAGATTTTTTTTTTTATCGTATTCAATGCACTGTTGAAAAATATTCAAATGTTTGAAATTAAATTTTTTTTAGCGGTCTCGGAATGCTGTTTGGAATAAAGTTTTCAGCGATTCTTCGAGGCAACATAAAACATTTGACTTCCAAATTATTCACGAAATTGTTCATGAGCACCAGTTCCATGTGGAATAGTGGAAGCAAAACTTTATTTGGATCTACCAGAGGTTCAAATGCTTCGTTCTTCATTCTAGGTGTTAATTATTTTTGTTGAGGTCAACTCCTCTCAGTGCATATTCTGGGCGCGACTATCCCACTTGCAGAGAAAGCAACAATACTTAGTCGAACTCTTTTGTAGTCCTAATAAAATGGCGAATACCATTAAATTATCAAATACCTGCCACTCATACTTATGATAGTGTACAATCTACAGAAACAAAGAGATTAATCGCCCCGTATTGATTAAGCTTTTTAGACCCCCAAAATTTAATTTGTGTCAAACTATGTAATGGTTTCCTTGTTGGCAGAGGTATGGTGTTTGAAGACACAAGTTGGGTTGAGCGCTCAATATTCAGACCGAGGGGTCTGAACACTACTGATCTGACAGTGGGGAAGATGTTTCACATTTTTTGTAAAATTTATATCGCTATAAAAACAAAGAATTGTAGGAGAGTTGGTTGGAAAAGAAGCATCCTATATCAAAAATAAAGGTAAATTTCTGTTGGTTTCATAATAAATATGTAGGGCTTCGCAGATCTCAGTAGACTGGGAACTGATATACAAGTTTCCACTGTTGTAGCCTCTAGGCCAAAAGCTCTGCCTTATTCTTTGTTAGTTCGAGATACCTGATGAGGTCATTAAGCTCACTTTCTGTGATCTTATGCGATTCATAAGGATAAAGGTTTGGACAAAATATCACTTGACGTAGAACAGCTGCTGTATTTCGCGTATATCAAGTTGATGTTCAGTGTACAGAAAAACGGTTGGGCAGTTCAGGAATAGGTAGCATTTCACTGTGAGGCATGAGACAAATTGCAGATGGTATATTTGGGTGTGTCACTGTCCACTTTTTATTCCCTTTTCTGATAGGAGGCAGCATACAAAATTAAATCTGTGACGTGATTTGTTATCTCCCTCCATATGGGCACTGCGAAAGGCATAAAACGTCCCTTTCGATTCACCCACGCATTGATTATTATTGATGAAGAGGTAGTGCAGCATATGTGTGAAGCCAGTTTCTTGTTCAGGTCACCTATTTTACATCCAAAGTACAAGTAGGCTTTTTTTATGGCTCGAGTTAAGAGATGCTTTTTGAAACTAACGTGACTTCTCCGCATACATAACAGAAGTCATCCGGATTATTCACGCAATACTGGGCATATTAATCTTACATGGCACAAATAGTGCACAAAAATAGGAATCTTACAGAATAAAACACCCAATACCTAGCAGTATTCGAGGATTACTGCAACAGAGTTGGACGCATTTAAGGCGACAGTTGCCGATCGCGAGATAAGAGCGTGGTATTGACGCTGCGGTGTTGACATCCGTTTTTGCCGAGAACCGTAGTTGATAATGTAGACCATAGTATCTGTCTAATATGAGACCTAAGCCGTAATTCGAAAAACAAGAGCCTATCGACAAATTTTAATGTGATTTTCGTGTTCAGAAGCACAAAATTTGTCAAAATTGGGTAATTTCGTTTTCGTAACATTTCGCGTGTTTACCAGTGTTATTAAAAACCCTCCTGCAATCAGCATATGATGTTAACATTATATTTTGGATTAATTTTTTTTCTTAAAGTGCCAATATCCAGCCAGATAAGAATGGCCCCTAACAAATCCATGCTGCGGTTACTGTGTAAGTACAGTTCTCCTTGATGGTTCTGCGTTACTTTTTTTCGGTGATTTCATTTATACTACCTCGAACAGAAGTTCAGCTATCATATTTGTAACTAGTCATTCCTTTTTATTTACAATTGGAGATCAACGGGTGATGTGAATAATTACGGACCCGTTAAAAACTCACTGTTGGTTTCATTTCTCTATTTTAATAGATACCAGCACCAAAGAATAAAGCAGTGTACACACAAAATAAATACATTAGTATGTATGCGATTTCATAGATCATGAAATGTTTAACATCTGCTTCAGACAGAGAGAGGGGAAAATTGTTTAGAAAACGAAGTTTACTCTCGCTATATATATATATATATATATATAGCAATATATATTTTTATACACGCATTTATATACACTGAGTGATCACTGAATTATGAAAACTAAATGCGACCCGTTGACCACGTGCGGTACAAGAGTGCGGACTTAATCGATCTACAAAGGATAGATAAGGTGTCAGTGGTTCTGTAGGTAGTAAAATTCCCAGTGTGATGGGTAAAAGGATTTAACGGACTTAGATAAAGGACAGATTGTGGGTGCTTGACGAGCTGGTGCCCCGATTTCCCAAACGGCTGAACTGGTGGGGGTGTTTGAGAGCCGCCGTAGTTAGTGCCAGGTTGATGTTAGAGGTGAGCTCCGGGTCTGATGTCTGGTACAGGCGAAACACTTAAAGAGTTGACTACCCAATACAATACAATACAATATGGGCCAACCCGGAACAATATCTGGCATGACCATGCATCGCACGTATGGGCTATACCAGCAGACAACCCCTACAGCATCCTCTCCTAACCAGGTTCATCAGAGTAAAAGATTTGCCTGATGGGTGCAAAGAGCATGCAAGTTCGACGTTAGGAGACTAGACGAGTGTATGCTGGACGGATGAGTCACATTATTTACTCCACACCATGTCGTGTACGGATTTGCCGTCAACAACATGGGGTCTTCATCTATCATTCATGGTATCAAAAGTGGAGGCGGTTATATGGCTTGGGGAATGTCACTGAGAAGAACTTGACATCTGGAACAACGTATCACTGGTTTCCGCTATCGTCAACTGCTTGCTGACTGTGTACCCCGCTATGTTACAATTTTTCCCGAATGGCGATGGTGTCTTCCAAGATGACAATGCGCCGAGCCATGCAGCACTTGTGCAGGAATGGTTTGAGGAACAGTTTTGATGCACGTCGGATAGCTGCTGTACTGAGGGCAAAAGGACTAGAAGTATTAGGTAGGTGTTCATAATTCAGTGATCACTCAGTGTATATACACGTGGTCGAAGAAAGTGCATCACCTAGGAATTACACATTTGTAACCCTTTTACATGATGGTATGTTACATTAATGACTAGCATCACAAATAGAAACAAAAGATATTTATTAATGGTTAAGGGAAAGCTAAGTAATATTTGACAGGAGCTCTCAAAATATTCCAAAATGAGCATTTGCAACCTTTATAAAACAGTTTTTTGGTAAACAACAATTATGGTTGAAATGTGATCAGAAATGCTCACTAGGTGCAAACTAATGTTTAGTTGAACTATCTCTGGCTGTGATGACAGCAGCACACCATTGATGCATTGACGAGGTCAATTTTTGAAAACAATCAACTGGTAGTTTGTGGTTCCAAACACGAATTATGGCTTCCTGAAGTTCACGAAGGGTCTTTGGTTTCTTTCTGGCAACTGGGGTTGCCACACGACGCCAACAGTTTTATATAGGATTCAGGTCCGGGCTGTTTCGTGGCCAGCTAAGAGTTGTAATTGACCATTCTTCCAACCATGTTTTCACCTGTAACAAATGTTAGCAGACATTACTGTCGAACCTCTAATGCAGAAATGAAGCTAAAGTAGCTACAGAAGTGCCTACTTACACTTTTTGCCCGATGTGAAATGGTCTCTAATGGTTTTTCAATATAGCAAGAACACTCCTGTATGTTCTTGGCATTCTCTTTTCAGCTCAAACGAAGAAACTTTACGTTTTTAAGGCATAAGCGCTTTAAAACGCTACGCCAAAACAAAACGCTGTTTTGTTTTGGCGTAGAGATTCGTTTGCATCCCGTTCCTTTTTTCCTATTAGCAAACCAGTATTCTTGAGTTTGGAAAGAAATCTACTCACTGTAGTCTGATTACAAGACACTCTATAAGCAATATGAAGGGAAGAACATCGTCACGTAAAGCAACAATAGCGCTTTCTTCGTGGCGTCAACTGCACGTAACTCTCCATCCTAACACAAGCAAGGAATGACTGTAGCTCTTGCAGAGCATGTTTATATAGCTGGACGTAACAGCTGATGCAATATTACATCACCTACGCGTGTCAATCATATGATGCAATCTGTAAGAAATATTGCCATATACTTATGTCATGCGGATGACAATTACAATTTTATGGGGTGATGCACTTTCTTTGAACACAAAGGTAATAAGACAATATTTTTTCTTTGAAATAAGACAAAATATTTTTTAACTTAATAATAATGAAACTTAATAAGACATTATTAAAAAATAGTCTTATTAAAGTAATAAGACTATTTTTTAACACCATACCAAATATATATTTTAAAAATCATTTATCCGGATACTCGTAGGTTTCTCTTGAGGTACAGGTTCTGTTCATTACCCAAACCTTGACACGTCTTCAATTGTTCCTTTCCTTTTTAATCTTTTTTTTTTTTTTTTTTTTTTTGCTGAATTTGTGTAATACTTCATTGAAATAAAAATGTATACCAGTAAAGTATGGAGGTTAAAGTTCTTCTCAGAGAATCATTACAATATGTTTTTTGAGCAGATTCCACATCGATAAAATCAAAATATCCAAGCTCTTTTAATTGATAAAAAATAGTTTTTTCTGGTAGCTCTAAACATCAGGCCATTAAGAAAAAATTGGTTTAACTTTTTGCAATATATAAATGCAATGAAAAAATATATTTCTTGTATAGTTTTAACAGAGGTTAACATAAAAAGTGATGAAATTGCCAACTATAATGTACTAGGATATGACAAGGTCTATAAGTTGAGAGAGCTGAGAAGGGTTGGTGGAATAATAATATACTATAGAACATGCTATAAGGCAATGCAGGTTTACCACGAGACTCAATCTTGCGAAAACTGCTGTCTCAAATTATTAGGAGAAGATCCACAGAACACATTCATGATTTGTACTTTTGATAGGCCACCATCAGATTCTATAAACACTTTTCTAATAGAATTAGATAACATAATTCTGCAATGGGAAGCCATACAAGCTGATAAGACCATACTAGTGGGAGACTTCAATATCAATTTACTAAACGATGAAACAGAAAATGTAATACTCAGATACTCTGCAATCCTAAATAATTATGGATTTGAACATACCTTATTTGGAACAACAAGGCAACAAAGGATGGACGGAGATAGAACAGTAGGCTCCTGCTTAGATCATCTTATAACAAATATAAAGTTGAAGTATGCAAATTCCTACCTGAAACTACTAAATCAACTTTCAGATCATAGAACATGCATACTAATAATAGATATGTACTCAAAACAACACCGATGTGAAAATAAAAAATTCACAAATTTTGCGAAGAACAAATATTTATCAACAGGCATGCTGAAAAACAACACAGAAAACATTTTAAGACAAGAGCAAGCATCTTACACAACTAATGTAAATGTCTTTTCAAATAAAATAATACAAATGATAAACAATTCGAGGATTAATACGGAGACAAAAATAAATCTCTCAGCTTGCAACACAAATTCTAGTAATAGCAGGATTAAACATAAGAAACCTTGGATGACAAGAGAAATAGAAAAATTAGTGGTACAAAGAGATAAATACTTCAGGCAGTATAGAAATTGTCCATCAAAGATTGAACATTATCACAATTATAAAACAATTAGAAATAAATTGACAGGTTTGATTAGAAAGCAAAAAAACACTTACTACAATCAACTTTTTATGGATAAACAGATAACTCAAAAGGATAAATGGAGCATTATAAATAATCTGCTGAGTACAAGGAAGAAAAAGTCAACGGGAAATCAAATCAAAACACTATTAGAGCAGGTATCTGGTACAAATAAACAATATGAGGCTGTAAACAGATTTGCCAAAGCTGTATTAGAGCTCAGCAGATACAATATACACTATTGCCAAGACTCCCTTGCTCAAAAAGATAATCTTCCTCAGGTAGTGAACTCCTGTTTAACCTTTGCTCCACAGTACATGGAGATTCTCAAGATCGTAGAACAGTTAAAGAACAAGAAATCTTACGGGCTTGACTGTATTACAGTAACCGAAGTAAAGAGAAATAAAGAACAGTTCACTGTTCTCTTGGTGGAGCTTATAGCACGGATGATGGTGTAGGGAGTCTGTCCTACAAACTTACTTTCTTTTAAAATAATCGCTATATATAAAAAGGGACCACCTGATGACTTTTGTAATTACAGACCAATAACAATACAGTCAGTTATAAATAAGATAATAGAAAATTATATATTTTCCCATATAAGTAAATATCTACATCAATATGGACTGTTAAATAACTCTATTCTCATATCCAAGGGTAAGAGCACACAAACATTATTAGAGAGTTTAGTAGACTCTTTTAACTTACATTTGAACAACAATAACTTCATAATGATCTTATTTATAGATTTGACCAAAGCATATGACTTAATTGATAGCTCAATCTTGAAACAGAAATTACTGAAATATGGTATAAGGGGAACAGTCAATCAACTCTTAACATCTTATTTAACCAAAAGAAAAATCACACTTGAAGTAGAGAATACAAAGGGAAAATCATACAATATAAAGAGAGGAGTACCACAAGACTCCCATACAGGGCCAATCATGTTCAACATCTGTATAAATGACATATTCGAAGTAATTAAGAACTCCTTTTCAAAAATTTATGCAGATGATTAAATCTTATATACAATTGGAAAGAACCTTACAGAAATGACAATTGATTTACACCAGGATGTAATACATTTACAAAATTGGTTGCATGACAATAAGTGCTAATTATTATTATTATTAATAATAATAATAATAATAATAATAATTAGCACTCGGTTTTGAAAAAAACAAATTCTTGGTAATTAGACCCCCCCCCTCACCAAACCCTGAACACTCATCCCTCTATTAAATTACATAAACATGAATGCCTACATGAACAGAACTTCCACAATTGCAATTGTCTAACAGTTGAAGAAGTTTCAAATCACTGTTACCTTGGGTTATGGATAGACTATTATCTAAGTTGGGCAATGCAAATAAAAAATTTGTACAAAAAAATGAGATTTTATGTGTACTTCTTTTATTATATTAAAAATAAATTGAATCAAAGAACAAAAGTCACCTTATATTATGCATTAGTGGATCCCCAACTCAATTATTTAGTAAATGTATGGGCAAGAGCAAATAAGGGTTATAAACAATTTACTAATCCTGTTTTCATTTGTCAACATTGACAAATGAAAACAGGATTCTGAAAAATGGGGACAAACTCTTGGAATGATCTGAATAAGAGAAGGCAATTTTTGTTAAAAGACAAAATACTATATCCAATTCAAAAACTGAAGTTAAATTTATTCTTGAAAAGTCTTAACACTATTTATGAAGAGTTCAATCTTCAAAGGGATGTTTCACACAACTTAAGGAATCCAAAAGCAGTTGTTTTGCCTCATCCTAGGGTACTAAATAGATTTGGAGATAGGCATACAATGAACATATTAAATAACTTGTTGGCAAGCGTTGATTTCAGGCTCAGGAGAGGTTATTCAATCTCCAAATTAAAATTCCTAGTAAGAAAATTTTTGATGCTCAATGATACAGTAGAATAGATTTTCAATGCGGATCAATCACTACCTCTGTTTACATAGTAGAATGTACTATGTGTAATGACTTCATTATCTTTTCTGTTAGCTAACAATTTTGTATGCAAAAACTGATTTAACTGATGAATTGCAACTTGTTGTCACGAAATTTACTTTTCTTAACGAGCTCTTGTATTGTAAACAAATTCAAATGATAAATAAATTTCTATTGTATTGTATTATTATTATTATTATTAGCTGCATGGTGGAAGGAAGCCTGAGGCAAAAAAAAAAAATTTCCGAGTTACCCTGAGAGAGAGAGGAATCACCGAGAAAGAGAAAAATTATGATATCCAGCTCAGAACCCTGGGTGTGCCAAGCCCATACTCACCAGATGTGAGCCCTGGGATTTTATCCTGTTATATTAAAGGAGGCAGCAAATGAATTAAGCAAACCCTTAGCCACAATCTTGAGAGCATCCTTGGACACAGGGGAAGTCCCCACGCACTGAAGATGTGCAATTCACAAAGGTGGATGAAGGGCGACACATCAATGATATTGATGAAGGTATATGAGGGTTAATGTCTTAGTTTGCAGATGATACTAATGTTGGCAGGGTTGTTAATGATAGTAATGATAGTACGCTACTGCAACAGGATCTGGAAAAGTTGGGCAGATGGGCCGAGAGGTGGCAACTGAAGTTCAACATTGACAAATGGAAAGTACTTTGTATTGGTAGCAGTAACCCCAGAGTACCGTATCAACTGGTTGGTACTACACTCAGGGTAGTGCAGAATGAATCGGCTCTGTGGCTAACTATGCCGTCAGATATGAAGTTTTATGAACAGTGCAAAAAGGCTGCAAGATTAGCTCATGGTGTCTTGTCAATGATATACAGGAATTTTATTAGCAGGGATAAGGGGGTGATTACCCCATTGTATGAGGCAATGGTTCAGGCCACACCTTGAGTACTGTATACGGTCCGGTGGTCTCATTTTAGGAAAGATGCAGAACCGCTGGAACGAGTACAGAGAAAGACAACAAGATTGGTGAGTGGAATAAAAGGTTGGTGTTACCAAGAAAGGCTTTAACTTCTGCAAATGAAAATGTCCGTTAACGAGAGGTGTCCGTTAGGAAAAGTTTCACTGTACATTGTAAAATGTTATAATAATAAAGTAATATATTTATGTATGAAAAATCTTCTGGTGACTAGGCACCTGAAAGGTGATTTAATTGAGGGGTATATGGCCATGAATTTATTGTGCAAGCTCAATGCTAATGAGCTTCTTCCTCTTGCTCAGATTACTCACCTGAGGGGGCATAAATTCAAATTGAGGAAAGACAATTCTAAAATAGATGTGTGATAGTGGTTGATAGTTGGAACAAACTTCCATCTGTCGTAGTGGAGGTTAGCAACTAAAATAAGTTCATAGCAGAACTAGACAAACATTTGGAGTGAATGGATGGGTGAAATGGGAAGGGTGGTTTTTTTTTTTTTGGCTGATGCTATGTAAGCTTGCTTTCTTGCATCATATGCCCTGCTAATGCAAATGCTGACAGCAATTATGGAGCCATTGTTCTCACCAGTTAGGTTTTAAATTGTAAACAATAGATTTGCAGATTTTCCTGAAAAATTAACACATTCTACTTATAGATTCCTTGGTTATTACAAATATTTTGGTATTAACCTCACCATTTTCCTATTTCTTCATCTGACCAGGCTAAGTGAAAGTCCTAAGTAATTTTATCGAAATTTATGTTGATGATCATTAAAATTTAAAATCTACAGAAATTTAAGTCTAATATCAACAAGTATCTTCTTTAATCTTCTCAACCTTCAATGCACATATGGTACAAAGTATTATAGGTTCTAATATCTAAATTTCTCTTTACTAATTTTAACAGTTATTAATTTTAAACTGAATAAAACAATTACAGTATTGTAATCTCTCACCTATCTCCTCTCTCACTCTCTGTCATGACTGATTTTTCTATAGTTTTAAACTTTTAGCTTGCCCTCTCATCTCACAACCTATTATGCTATACAGGGTGTCTATAAATTATTCACTTGATTATGAAGCTTGGTTAAAATTTTATTGTATTAGGTATTGTAGTAGGCAGATGAGGTGGGAAACATCCAAAGAAAGAAGAGTTACTTATAATCTGATCACTGAATTATGACCACCTACCTAATACTTCGTAGGTCCTCCTTTTGCTCTCAGTACAGCAGCTATCTGATTTGGCATTGATTCAACAAGATGGCGGAAGCGTTCAGGAGGTAGGGCCAACTAGGCTGTGTGTAATGTGGTCAGCAATGCAGGTATGGAGGTGATTGGTGTATCCAAACATCTGATATGCCTTTCCATAGTGTCCCACAATTGCTCTACGGGATTGATATCGGGGGAATTTGGAGGCCAATCGATATGCTGGAAGTCAGAACTGTGTTCCTCAAACCATTCCTACAACAAGTGCCCGATGGCTTGGCGCATTGTCATCTTATAAGACACCATCGCCATTCGGGAAAAAGTGTAACATAGCGGGGTGTACACACTCAGCAAGCAGTTGACGATAGCGGAGAGCAGTGATACATTGTTCCATATGCACCAGAGGTCCAAGGTCCTGCTAGTGAAACCCCACACCATACAACCGCATCCACTGGTCTGCACTTTTGATACCATGCATGGTGGATGTTGCCTCATGTTGTCGACACCAAATCCGTATACAGCCATCCACGTTGAAGAGTAAATAACGTGACTCAGACCGACCAGCAATCTTTCCTCCAGTATTCTAACATCCAACTTGCACGCTCTTGCACCAGGCGAGCGAGTCTTTTACGCCGATGAACCTTGGTTAGGAGAGGATGCCATAGGGGTTGTCTGCTGGTATAGCTCAACGTGCAAGCATGCGATGCATGGTCATGCCAGATATTGTTCACGGGTTGGCCCTTGTTGTATTGGGTAGTCAACTTTTCAATGCTGCACCTGTTTGCCTGTACAAGTCTTAGGATCCGTCGCTCACCTCTAACATCAACCTTTCGCTGACCTTTGCAGTTTTGCCACCAGTCCTGTTCACTTTAAGAACGGTGGCTCTCGAACACCTCACCAGTTCAGTCGTTTGTGAAATCGAGGGACCATCTCGTCGAGCTCCCACAATCTGTCCTTTATCAAAGTCCAATAAATCCTTCCTTTTACCCATCACACTCGGAATTTTACTACCTACTGAACCACTGACACCTTATCTATGTTAGGTGGGTCGACTAACTGCGCATTCTCATACCTCATGTGGTCAACGGGTCGCATTCAGTTTCCATAGGGGTGGTCATAATTCAGTGATCATTCAGTGTGTTTCTACCTAAAGTGAATACGGGTAGTTCTCGACTTTACGAGTTAATTCGTTCCCAGCGCGCGCTCGTAAAGCGAGAATTAAATCCCCATAGACATAATGTTAAAAATTCGGGTTGCGTTCTCAACAATGAAATTAGTTAGCTAATAAATAAATAAATATTCATGTATTGCAAATACAGCAAGCCCATCACAGCACATGGCTAGGGGAATGTAATAATACAAAGGAAACGACATAAAATAATCAAGTATATGTACATAGCAGATTTCATATAGACATTAACAATGATTAGGAATGTTAGTTATGAATTTAAAAAAAAATTGCAGAACAGGACATTTGGCTTTCAGTTGCAATTACTGGGTTGGATTAGTTTTCTTCATTTTATTGGAGATCTGACTCCTCTAGGCTTCGCAGTTGATTAACCTGTTGCAATCAATGTTGTGATGATTTATGAGGTGAAAGGATGCATTGGGGAACATCCTGTTCATTGAGCCTGGAGAGGTTGGATTGGAATTGCTGGTTTCTTGAATTTTCTCTGCTGGGGGCTGTTATTATATTGGCTAAGTTTGGTGAATCGCATGCAGAATTGATTAACTTTGCAAGAAGCATGATTCCAGACTTATGTTTAAACATTAATTGATTTATCCAAAGGAATTAAAATCAAGGCTGTAAAATCAAGCAAATTATAATAAAGAAATTATTTATGACTTACAAATTTTAAAGAATGTTTATTCTTCGTTATCATCATCATTGACTAAATGCACACTCGTTGATCACTTATAATTGGCTCCTCGGCACTTGTTGGTTTGTTGCACAAGGAGTCGTCTTCTTCAGAAATGCTTCAGGAAGCGTTTGTTTCCAAGATAATCTTCTATTTTCTTTATAAATTTCAATAGCATGCATAAGCATTTTTTAACGGAATGCACAAATTGCAACTAACACGATTTGTGCGGAGTAACATGTTTACGAAGCTTTAAAAAAAAGGCATGAAGAGAAGATTCTGAAAATTTATTTATGTTTTTTATACGATTGAAGATTTCAGTCAAGGGGAAACACATTTTACCGTAATAACGCAAAAAAACACAAAATTCCAGCTATCGGTATTTTGCAAATGCAATAACATCGAGTTTACGACCCGTTTATAATTGATTACAGTAACAGAAAAGCCCAGTAAACCGGAAAGTGCCAGTTGTTTTTATTGTATTATGGTCGTGACCTTCAGAAATGTGCTTTAGAAAAATGTCACAAAGCCGTTCAAAATTGATTGAATACAGCAACCAATTTTGAATCGTAACGATGAAAATGTAGTGCATTTTATTGAATTGAATTGGTAACTAATACAATTTACACTATAAAAACGACCTGACCTTTTAGAGAGTTATATAGCGAAAATTTCAACTTCCGAGGTCGTGGAACGAATTATCAAAAAACAATGTGTTATTGGGTTCACATTGCGATATTTTCACGATATGATGGTGTCTCTGGAACGGAATAATATCGTAAAGCTGGGTACTGTATTGTATAGCTATGCGCGTGGTTTGAAATGCGGTATTTATGAATGTTTAACATTCATTTTTTTTTGCAATTAATGGAGACACAACCACCCCAAGTACTAGGAATGAAAGAACATATAGAAAGGGATCCTAATGGTATGGAGTCTACATCAGACACCGTAGTCCCACACTGGCCTTGGCTGACCCAAGTGGCCAGTCTCAGCATCCCACACCATGCCGGCTACGAACGGCTGTTTTCCTAGCTGTGGAAAACCATGGGTGGTAAAGTGTAAAGTGTTCGATGTCTAACGGCCCCAGGGGTTTCCCCCATCTCCGCGTTGTGTACTCTGTTTGTCACAGAACTCTGGGAAGGCCAGAGGTTTAAAAAGTGTAATATGTGTGTGCGTTAGCGTTGTGTAATGTCGTGTTATATTGTTCTTCTGACCGTTTAGCCGTTGGGCGCCTAATGGGACCCCGTTGCCCACACTTAGCCCAGAGGAGGCAGGTCAGGCAGTAGAGGGATCGCTTAAGTACTCTGGCATGTCCTGCCAACTAATTTCCGAAGATTTCAGTGGAAAGGGCCTAAAAAATATATAAAATAAAAAAATACAAAAAATTAAGAAATTAAAAAAAAAATAATAATAAAAAAAAAATAATAAATAAAGTAAAAAAAAATGCAACAAGTTAGAGCAGAGGTAGAGTCTGAAGAAAGGGGATTGATAGAAACATGGGGATGATAGGGCAGACAACCCCAAACTAGTCAGTGGGGACAAGCCCCCACTGACTAGTTTGGACCATTGACCAGGAGAAAAGAGGGGACAGAAAGGGATTAAAAGTGAATTGGGCTAGAGGGCCCCGTTCAGGTCGTCAATGTCAACAGCCACTGTCAGGTAATGGATCCATTATCCCAGACAAGAGTACATTCAGGAGGCTGTTTTTTTTCAGGAGTAAATAAGACCCAAGGAACACCCGGAGGGTGTTTTTTGGGTCTTATTTTCAGAAACAAGGAGGCCATGGAATTGATCGATCCATCGGATAGGAATTTTTTTATTGAAGAAGTCGCGCGCACATGTAATCTCCACTGTAGTGGCAGCCCATCTTGCTGACAGAATACATATGGGTGCATATCTTTAATGTAAGGTGCGGCATATAATTCGTGTGTATGTAGGTAATTTACAGAGTTCACAGTATTTTTTTGGAAGAAAAACGTCCCACACGTTTACTTTTGGGCTGTCACTATGGTGTTCTTGAACTGAGTGGGGAATTTTCTAGTCCCCAGTTGCAACAATTGTGTCTGTTAAATTTACCTTACAGGTGGAATGTCGGTTCGTCATTGAAAACGACATTTTCCAGAAAGTGCTCATCTTCGTTGAGGCTGAGAATGAGAACAGCGAATTCCTCTCATTGTGGTTTGTCGTGAGGCTAAATTTCCTCGACGATTTACACTTCAGTTTCTTGCTAAACACCTTGTGCAACGTTACTCTCAGTATTTGCAGCTGCAGGCTTGCCCGGTTGATAGATTTTGTAAGAATTTTTGTAAACACTTCCTGAATTTCCGAAACTTTATTTGAAGTTTGGAAATGAAGTTTTTAGTTTTGAAACGAAAATAATTTTATTATTTTATTGAACTGTATAATATAATATTTCTCCGTTACGTTATGTTACCTTTATCTCGGTTTCGTATTCATTTCTACAGTACTATGTACAATACAGCTACCGGGAAAAAAATAGGCAACTGTGTAAGTTTTCAATTAATAATGTGTACCCCTCATTGAAATCACCTCCCTTCACACACTTTCCCCTTCAAGGTAGCTTCTGGTCACTTGGCTGGTAAATTTAATTGTCCTACCACTCACTCATATTTCTAGTTCTAGTTTAAAGCAGTTGAGGTGCCTTGAACTAGACAATTATCATCCTGGAACAGAGGAGTATTGAAATCATGAGTGTCCCTCAAACGTTCAGCAAAATCACAACCTGATCATCCAGAATATTTGTATAGCCAACCCGATTCATCCTGTATGGTATTTCAATTAGGATTTGTTTCTTAATAGTTTCGGCAGCCCCTAAGCATCTTTGATTCACAACCAGCTTGCATGCAGAGAAGATGGATGAATGGATTATCAATAGTTATGCCAGTCTCATTTAGTAAACTAAAGTGGTTCATCTCTTTCTGGCGCCTCCGTAGCCAGGTGGGAAGGAGCAGCAGTACGTAGCACACGCTTCTTGATTAGACCGGGGGTTGAGCCCGTCACCACCAAATACGGAGGATGCGGAAAGGTCAGGAAATGACCACCGCATATCTCGGAGCAATATGGACTTAGTTGCTAATGCTCCTGAAAAGCAAATAACAAACAAACAAACAAACAAACAAACATCTCTTTCTTTCTATTGTTAATATAACCAAAGAATTCCTTGATAATTTTATTTGCATTCTCAATCAGGGGCTTCTCGAAATCTTCTTGGCTTTCCTAACCCCTTTATTGACTAATTGCGAACCAGTTTGTACTTACTGTAGGTTTCTGTTCCTCCTGATAATTTATAATAATCCCAATACATTTTTATTATCTGCCACTAATCTCATCAATTTATCAATGTCGCTTAGTTGGTATAAAGATTTTAGTGTCTCCTATGATTACGTCCCTGAATGCCTTCCATTTAGAATTTTCAGTTGGTAATCACATCAGATTCCCACGAGTAGCACAGCTGATATATTAGCGGCGCTTATATATAATATGTATAATGTAATACATCTTCATTACGTTATGTTACCTTTATCTCGGTGTCCTATTCATTTCTACAGTACTATGTACAATACAGCTACTGGGCAAAAATTTAACACTAGGTAGTGTTAAATCATTGAATCGATACAACAAAAATGGGAGCAGAATTCAACTTTGTGTTTTAAGTAATTTCGAAGGCCCAAATATAGACACAAACAACAACTACACTGCTAATTTTAAACAAAAGATAAGAAAAAAAAAAAAAAAAAACGAGTCCAAAAGATAACAAAAACCCCAATTCGATGATTTCAAGCATTGCTTCCTTAAACATTGATTCAAACTTTTTACTTCTGCTCATAATTATATTAACTTAATGTTAAGGAATTACAGAATACCAGAAATATCTCTGTGTAATATATTCTAAATATACAGAATCATTTATACTATTTCTCAAAAGCAATCTTTTTGTTAGGATCAGGGCCGCGGCAAACGTGTAGGCAAGCTCGCGTCGCTTACGGGTGGCAGTTCAAGAAGGCGCCGAAATTTTTTTCGATATTGTTTTTTGATTGGTTAACGCTTATCAGTATTCAATATTTAGGGCGGCAAATTTTATTTTGCTTACTGGCGGCACTTAGGAACTGGATAGGATACTGGCTCCCCCCCCCCCCCCATTTTCACTTGTAGGGAGAGGCCAAAACTCATATTCCATCGATGACTGGGGAATTTTTAAAGAACTCTTTAATCGGAAGTGTAGTTAGCCGATATCAGACGAAGGGCATAAGATTTTTCCTCGTTTGTTATCTCAGATTTTTCATTCCATGCAACGTGCAAATCGGCCCATGAACGCACAGTAGTAGAGACATAGCACGCAACGGAGCAATATGGTTAAAATTGCTGATGCTCCTAAATTGTGATATACTCATCTTTTGTTTATCTTTGATCTGATTTTGTTGTTGTTACAGTGTGATTAGTTTTATACAGGGCTTTCCAATAGTAACGCTCGATTTTTGTAACGCAATAAAACAAATTGTGAGAGTGATAGTGATCTATTTTTATTTTTATTATGAAGTATATGTGTTAACATTATGTTTTAAAAATTATATCAGATAAATGTCCGCCGCGGCTTTGTCTGGTTTGGTTAATCCTGGATACCCAATTGGTGATGACGTTATCGCATAAAAGTGGCTCAATTTCAGCAATAACGCGCCTAATGTAACTTTTTCGGAATGTAGTGGGACCTCATGAATCTCCCGTGGGTTTTCGTCGCTCCAAATTCGGCAATTTTGCTTGTTAACAAAGCCACTTAACCAGAAATGAGCCTCGTCACTAAAACATTATTTTTCGCCCAAAATCAGGATTGACCTCCAACTGCTCTAGCGCCCAATCAGCGAATGAACGCCGCTGCGCATGATCGTTGGGCTTTAGTTGTTGGGTTAATTGCACTTTATAAGGGTGAAGCCCTAAGTCCTTATGCAGGATTCGCCAAGTTGTCGTCGAAGACAGGCCAAGTTCTTGAGCCCGACGCGGAATGGACTGTTGCGGATTCTCACGCACACTTTCCCGGACTGCAGCAATATTTTCAACGGATCTTGCGTTTCGCTGACGTACAGGCACTTTCAGATTTGCCACAGACCCAGTTGCTTCGAATTTGTTTATTAAACGGCGAATTGTGGATTCTGAAGGACGTTCGTCGACACCATAAACTGCACGGAGTGCACGAAACGTTTGACGAATAGAACATTGGTTTTGATTTTTTACAATTTCGACTCGTTGCTCAGTCGTGTAACGCTCCATAATAAAATGAGGAGACTAACTGAATACGGCTACCAAAGATACCACCTGTGTGACTGTCGACTTCGTCATGCGCTGTTGCCAAACATCGAGCGTTACTATTGGAAAACCCTTTACTTTGGTCCCTGAGGCTGTCACAGACATTCTCTCAGGTATGACATGCTGGACTGCTAATACTAATACTGTTCATTCAACTTCCGTTTTCTGGAACCCTTCATACATATTTCCGGAAAATTACAGTCTACAGAAATTCAAGTCTAATATCAATAAGTATTTTCTTTTATCTCCTCAGCCAACAGGCCCCATACGGTACTGAGTACAGTACTACAGTTTCTAAACTGCTGTGCATAGTGTTACTGTCGTTAATGTGCATTCTCATTATTATATTTCTTTCTGTTTCTTTTATTGTTAATTTTAATGATGTAACTAGGGGGGCTTTTCCCCCTACTCGCTGGGCTCGCTTCTTTTGATAAAATAAAATAAAACACTTGCAGAAGCTTTCGACACTGTGTGTGTGTGTCTCTTCCTCGGCTATGAATACATAAATGCGTTATGATGTAATAAAAATAATAAATTTTCTGTTTATACTACGGGACGACCAAACGGTCAGAGGAGTTGTCAAGATAGACAGAATACAAGAAACAGCACAGTATTCAGCAGTCACGGGCTTGAACCCCGGTCCCTTAAAGCACGTATGACCGGGACCTGCATTGACATTAGCACCCGCGCGCCTGATCACTCGGCTACGGCGGCCGTATCTATATAATATCGGTATAGATACACCATATACAGCTCTTAAAGAAAAACTACGATCCTAGTGTGAAAGGCATCATTTCACCTGTATCTCATATTGTGCTCATCTTTCACAACGAGTTACCATGTATTGCACTACCTCGATTAATAGAGAAGACTATTGTCACTTATTCCCGGTGGGCACCACCACCACCCCACCCCGACGCACCTTTTCAAAGCTACACTGGTGTGCAAAACTTAAGTTTTGTACACCAGTGTAGCTTTGAAACGGTGCATTAAGGATCAACATTATTTCTAAACGTTACAACCACAAAATCAAACGAAACAGCCTGTGGCGATTTGCATAACTGTGGCCGTCAGTAGAAAGCTGGTGCACATGAAAAATTTGAATCGTGATGAGAGGGCTCACATAAACAGATAAAAGCAACAGTTCAGCAGTTATGTGAAAGTTGTGATCTTTGGCAGTGATGCATCTGTATCATGGCAGCCAGTGTTATGTTGCCATTTGGAACAGCGGGGTGGGGGCCGTCTACCCAGGAAGGTAGACGGCCCCCACCCCGCTGTTCCGGCCCATCCGTGATCCCCAGAATTTTATTTTCCGAGTGGAGTCTGCGAGACTCCTGTGTGTTAAACTTGTCTGAGCGTGCACTCACTTGTTTGTACAGTCTAATCAAACACAGAGCCTATATAAGTGGCACATCCCTTATGCGGTCACGTACTCCTGTAAAAACCGTTGTGAGCTCTCATTGTGTGTTAGTTTTCTTTTAGTATGGCAACCAGAAAGTGTATAAACAGCCACGACATATTTTGTTACATTTGTAGTTGTTTCGTTCCTGTAAAGCAGAGGCGAAATATTGCCGATTTTTTAAAAAAAATCGTATTATGCATACTTTGACATAAAACTAGGCGATCAGGATAAATCGTGAGCACCGCATAAAGTATGCCATACATGTGTCGAACATCATAGAAAATGCAGTCAAGGAAAAAAGGTGTGCTTGCCATTTGCTGTTCCTATGGTGTGGCGCGAGCCAGTAAGCCATGCCGAATGTTACTTTTGTTTATGTGACTTTAAAAGTTACAATTCAAAAAATAAAAAGGACATCAAATATCCAGATCTACCGTCAGCCATAAGACCGGTTCCTCATGGACCTGATCTGCCTGTAAAACCTCCACCAGAAACTTTGGAGTCCACATCTTCCACCGAAGCAGAAACTAAAGTGGTTAGTGAAGATCTGGTGAGTATGGGCTTGGCAAACCCAGGGTCCTGAGCTGGATATTATCATTCTTCTCTTTCTTGGTGATACCCTCTCTCTCTCTCTCTCTCTCTCTCTCTCTCTCTCTCTCTCTCTCTTTCTCTCTCTCTCTCTCTCACACACACACACACACACACACACACACACACACACACACACACACACACACACACACACACACACACACACACACACACACACACACACACACACACACACAGGGGGCAACTCGGGAATTTTTTTTTTTTTTTTTTTTTTTTTGGCTGGTGCACCATAAGCCTCAGGCTTCCTTAAAATAATAATAAAAAAAAAAATAATAATCAGAAAATATTCTAACGCCACAGCAATTCACGCAAGTCGAACTGTACGATTTAGTTAGGGAATTAGGTCTTTCAAAGTATGCTGCTGAAATTCTGGGATCCAGTCTTCAAGCGAAGAACTTATTTGCTGCATGTAAACCATTTTCCTGGTACAGAAATCGTGAAAAAGGAGTTTATATAGTATTTTTCACAAGAAGGTCCTCTCGTATATTTCAGTGATATTGCTGGTTTAATAAGTGCCTTAGGAGCTCCATCACACCTTTTAAACTAGTGAACTAGTTTAAAAGGTGTTCTCTGGTATAATGGAGATAAGTACACATCTGTGCCAGTTTCTCATTCAGTTTACTTAAAGGAAACTTATGACAATCTAAAGTTGCTTCTGGAGAAAATTAAATTTCAAGATCATGAATGGCAACTATGTGGAGACTTAAAAGTGTTATGTATGTTGTCGGGGCAACAGAGTGGGTGCACTAAACTGCCATGCTTTATTTGTGAATGGGACAGCAGAGCTAAAGCGTTGCATTGGATAAAGAAGCAATGGCCTCGGAGACACAATCTTGCACCGGGGTCAAAAAATATTGAGCACGAAAGTTTGGTGAAGCCAGATAAAATACTTTTACCTCCACTGCATATCAAGTTAAGCATAATGAAGCAATTTGTTAAAGCATTGAATAAGGATGGCAACTGCTTTAAGTACCTTTGCAGTAAATTTCCAAGTTTATCTGATCTAAAACTTAAGGAGGGTATCTTCATTGGTCCCCAAATTAGAAAATTGGTTTTAGACGGTCAGTTTGAAACTACTATGACTGACGTTAAAAGGGAAGCCTGGATTGCTTTTAAAAGTGTAACGGAAAACTTTCTAGAAAACCATAAATAACAGGATTATGAGAAAAATTTTCAAAATATGCTCGAAAAGCTTCGCAATTTAGGTTGCAATATGAGCATCAAAATTCACTTTTTGCATGCCCATCTTGATTTTCCCCCCGAAAATCTTGCACAGATGAGCGAAGAACAAGGGGAGAGATTCCACCAGGACATAAAGGAAATGGAGCAGAGGTACCACGGAAGGTGGAATACAAGCATGATGGCCGACTACTGCTGGTATTTAAAAATGGAGAAACCTGGTACTGTACATAAAAGAAAAACGAGAAGATCTGATTAATGAAAATTTCAGAATTTTGATTAATACTTGTTAGTATTTACGTATTTTTTGATATATGAAAATGAAATCCTATCAATTTGTCATTACTAAATACAATAAAGTATACAATATACTTTTGTAAAAAACAATACTTTTTTATTTCTTAAATTGTGATGTATCTACATGTGAGAAAAAAATTAAGTCATATTTGAAATTACAGCAATATATTTCGGCAGTAGGACCTATTGAAATTCAAACCCCCAGTGAACAAACTTAAATTGTAAACTAGTGTAACCTTGTGTGGTACTCATCCAGGTATACTTATGACTTGTTCTGGGAACACTTGTTATTTACTGCAATCCAACCTTTTTAGCATTGTTACTTGTTTGGCTTTGTATATCACTGTACTTGTATTCAGAGTCTTCTCACTATATTGATATATATTTTTTTATTATATTTTATGGTTGGGTTTAATTCATATTGCTTTTTATTATACTGTATGTTAAATGAGGTATCTGAATTTTTTTTTATGTTAATATTATATTAAAATAATGTATACATTTTCTTAGATAGATGGCGTTGATCATGCGGGATATTTGACTTTCTGACAACTTCTGTATTTGAAGAAATTTGGTGTTTCTCTCTTAGGTTGAATTCGAAGTATGTATGTAGTTTATGCATAAATTGGGGTATTCGATGCAGTAAAAAGCTGAGGGTTTGAAATTGTGGGTTTTCTACCGACCAATAATAAATATTATTTTAACTGATAAGGATATAAAGTTGTCCCACAAATTATTTAATTTAAGTAATCCTGTGTATTTACTAGAACAAACTGGTGAATGTTGCTTACTATTTATTTATTTATTTTTTAATCGCAGCTGGATGCCTTTGCTGGATAAGTATTTTTAGGAGCCAAAAGTAGTAAGACTGCTTCTTGTAAAGAAACTCGGAATGCGGGTGTCGTGAAGTTGTACTTGCTTTGGGCGCGAGTTATGCCTTTGGCACAGTTCTTACAGAAGTAGGCACGACGGTTGCAGAATACTGATACATCCAACTTTGCCATTGCCATGACTGAGTTGGGTAGGGCCTAGCCACGGTTTAGTTGGATTAAAAGAGCACGTAGGACGTTCTGGTTTCTTATGTGTGTGTTGGGGGCGGGGGAGAGCAGAATTTGTAGTTTCGATTCCCAGCCCGGGAGTGTTTTCAGCCCTTCAATATTTGTGTGAAATCTTTGATGATTCTCCAGTATTTTTACCCAATTCCTTTGCTAATTTTCTCCTGCATTGAAGCATCAGTTCTGTCAAACAATTTTGTGTTGATTTCTGATCCAGGATTGAAAAGAATTCTTCCATGATTTTTCCCATTCCCTTTATGACGCATAATATAATTGTGCAGTCAGATCTGATGTTTTCTGAGCAATGCAGACAGGCTGCCAGGGCAGGTCATGGGGTATTGTCAATGATATACAGGAATTTTGTTAGCAGGGAAAAGGAGGTGATTGTCCCTCTGTATAAGGCAATGGTTAGGCCACACCTGAGTTCTGCATGCAGGTCTGGAGGCTTCATTTTAGGACGGATGTAGATTTGCTTGAGTGTGTACAGAGAAGGGCAACAAGATTGGTGAGGAGAATGAAGGGATTCTCTTACTAGGAGAGGCTTAAGTTCTGCAAATTGCAGCAGCTGGAGACTAGGCACCTGCAAGGTGATCTGATTGAGGTGTATAAGGCTTTGAATGGGTTGAGTATGCTGAATTCTGATGGGATTCTTCTGCTTGTTCAGATTATAAACCTAAGGGGGCATAAATTGATATTGAGCAAGGACAGATGTAGAATAGATGTGTGGAAATTTGCCTTTAGCCAGCGGGTGGTTAATTGCTGAACAAACTTCCATCTGTTGTTGTGGAAGTTGATATGTTAAATAAATTTAAGGAGGAACTGGACAGGTATTTAGAGGGGATTGTTTTGTTATTATTATTATTTTTTTTTTGGCTGATGCTTGCTTTCTTGCATCACATGCCTCTACTACTAATAAGAATTTACACAAGGATCTCCATAAATTGCCTTTTCAAAATTTCTTGTGATCATGTGGGCCATTTTTGTGAAGTCAAATTTTGTATGTGAAATACATATTTTTTAGATTAGTTTGTAATGAAAAAAAAAGTTGTTAGATATTATTTATTAGGAAACAAAATTAGCCTGA
The DNA here is from genome assembly GCF_048544385.1 of Mastigoproctus giganteus. Lineage (NCBI taxonomy): Eukaryota > Metazoa > Arthropoda > Arachnida > Uropygi > Thelyphonidae > Mastigoproctus > Mastigoproctus giganteus. The sequence continues at coordinate 206,283,163 of NC_143579.1, forward strand.
ACTCCAGATTGCGGCATGGCCAAATTCGGGACGGATTTAAGCAAAAGAAGTGCAGGTTTTTAATAGACTCATTTTTGGCTAGTGAAAAAAAGTTAGGTTAGTTTACACCAGTAATTCGGGATGGTTTCAAGCAAAAGAAACACACTTCCTTCGGAGTGTACCCATAATCTGGAGTATAACCCAAAATTATTTCAGGTACATTGACAATTATTGCTTTTACAAATGTCTAATTTCCAATTTAGAACCTTCTCAGTGCCATAGTTTAAAACATTGTGGCATATAATGCAAATAAATAGTTTTGTAAATGACAATTCAAAAAATTATGAAATCCAGTTGCCTCAAAAATCGAAATTTCATTTTTTTTTTTCTGTTTCATTCTCTGACTCAAGTGACAAAACCCAGAGATTAGGCCATAAATCTGATGGCAACCCTTTGCATTTTGAGAAAAATGAATAAAAGTGAAGGGTCCTTTTTTTTGTTTGTTTTTTAACAGAATTTAATAAATGGTAGTTTTGACTTTCCAGAGGAATGCACTCCTAAATAGAACACACATTCTTAATGGCATATGTGGTAAAAAAAAAATAATGATAATGTTTCAACCCCAAACTGACTATGGGATTCTGATTTTAAATAACAAAAATAAAATAAACTAAAAATACCTAGCTCGGTGTTTTATTTCATGGGTATGGGTTTTTTTTTTTTTTTTTAATTCAAACAACTAATCTTGTGCAATCATTAAGAATCCAACTTTTTAAAGTTTTTTACTTTAAATGACAATGCCATCAGCTACCAAAGTTATGATGTTGTGTGTGTATGTAATGGTACTCCAGTAATCAACTCTCTGGGTAGCGGAACTACTGTAAAGGCACTTAAAGGTAAAAATTGGTGAACCAAGTATTTTAAAATACTGTATATAAATGGTACTTTCCTTTCCCTCAAGTAATCTAATAGCTTAGAAAGTGCAAAAAGTAGGAATTAAACAGCAAAAATATATTGAGTGAAAATGGATGTTCATAACAAGTACAGTCACTTTTCACTCAGGTAAACGGAGATACTAATATGTGTCCCTTTTAATAGGGCTCTGGGAAAAGAGGATTAAGTTTAACAGAACCATAGGTTGCTTGGGTAGCTCGTGGGTTGTGTCAGGGATATACAGAAATTTTGCCAGCAGAGACAAGCAGTTGATTATCCTGTTGTATAAAGCAATAATTAGGCTACATATTGAGTTCTGAATGCAGGTTTGAAAACCTCATTTTAAGAAGGATGTGGGTCACTTGGAACAAGTGCAATCAAGATTCGTCAAGGAAAAGAATAGGTTACTCTTACCACGAAAGACTTCAGTTCTGTAAAATTGCAGGACTTGGAAACGTGGTACCTGTGAGGAGACCTGATTGAAGTACTTAAAATTTTAAATGCATTAAGAAAACTAAATGCTGATGACATCTTTACCCCTTTTTTGGACACCATATATAAATTGAAAAAGGATGATTGCAGATGATTGTGATTTTCTTTCACCCGGAGTGATCGACTGTTGGAACAAACTTCCATCTGGTGTTGCGTAAGTGGGTAGCTTGAAAAATTTAAGGAAGAATTAGATGAATTATTAGAAGAGATGGACAGATAATCTTTATAGTTTTTTTTAATGAAAACCCCAAACATGAGAGGTATTAGAGCCTATAGTATTTAGCACCATGCATGGGCTGAAGGTTGAGAAGATGAAAGATACTTGTTGACATTAGACTTGAACTTTGGTAGACTGCAATTTTTAGGAAATACGTATGAAGGAAGGTTGTACCAGAAAACGGAAGTTGAAGGAATAAATGAGGACAAAAAAAAGTTGGTTCTGTGAGTTTGAAGTTGGACAGTAAAAGGATATTAACTGGTGGCACATGTTTGGGCTACTTTGGTGGGGAGAGAGAGAGAGAGAGAGAGAGAGAGAGAGAGAGAGAGAGAGAGAGAGAGAGAGAGAGAGAGAGAGAGAGTGTGTGCGAGCAGGAATTATCAAAGCCAATTCAGAAGAACAGTGCCCATGGAAGTATCTTTGGAAAGACATGCAGCAGAAACAATGTCTATGAGACAGAGTGGAGAGACTCTGTTAGAGATGAGGCATTAATTAACTTAACTGCCCTTTTTTGAATGGAATCTAGAAGCCTGAGAGAGGTTTTGGGGCACTGCCCCAGATGTGGGATCAGTATTTCATGGTAGGGCAATTTGCATAGAGTGAACAGCTGTTTGGAAGAAAAGTAATGCCAAGAGCAAAATGTGAGAAAACCCAATTTTTTTAGATGCAGAGGAAGCAATGTTTGTAATGTACTTATGCCAAGAGAGAGAGAGAGAGAGAGAGAGAGAGAGATTAGAAGTTAGGGTAATCCCCAATAGAGATATATGATCTTGCCTAGGAATCTGAGTATCATTGAAGATAAACATGGGAGCAGAAGAATTTTTTTTGCAAGATGTAAGAGAGGACTGAGTTTTAGAAGGATTGAAATTAACTAAGTTATCTTTACTCTACTGGAGAATTACCTGGAGATTGCATTTAAGGAATTAGTAGTGGATATTCAAGAAATTGAAGCTGTCTGTTTGTGCAGGGCAAAGTTTCTCAAACCGGAAGGTAGAATGCAATGTGCTATCATCAGCAAAACTATTGATAGGATTTCTGGTCAATGGAAGAAGGTCATTAATATCAACTCCAGGGGCTCACATCCGGTGAGTATGGGCTTGGCACATCCTTAGCCAGATATCATCATTCTTCTCTTTCTTGGTGATTCCCTTCTTCTCTCTCTCTCTCAGGGTAACTCAGAATTTTTTTTTTTGGCTGGTCCAGCATAAACCTCAGGCTTCCTTGCACCATATGGCTAATAATAATAATAATATATAAGAGGAAAAGAATGGAAGAAAGAACTGAACCTTTGGGAACATCAGCATTAGTGGAGAAGTTAGAAAGAAAACTGGGTACTCAGAGAAAAAACTAGATACCCAATTACAAAAAACAGGTGGAAAATCATAAGGTGGAAGCATATTTAGAAAACCTTTATGCCAAACATGATCAAAAGCCTTTGAAATGTCAAGAGCAACTGGTTGTTTCATCAAACTTTTCCTTTGAATTTATTAACATAAGTCAGAATATCACAAGTGGATTGACATTGACAGAATCTACACTGGTGATTGCTGATCAGATGGAAGGCTTCTAGATAGTTTGAGTTGGCAGTTAATTGATTTCTCCATTACTTTAGAAAGAGTAGAAATAAGTGCAATGGGACGATGATTGGATGGGAGGGATTCACCTGTTTTAGGAACTGGCTGGATATGAGGAAATTTCCAAGCAAGCAGATTTCTCCACCTTTGGAATAAAAAAAGTGAAAAAAGGTGATACAGAACAGAAGTAAATTCAGGTGGAGAAATACTATCAGGAACTGGAGCTTTCTTAGTATCAATATTGTTCAAAATCCTTCTGGCATCCTTTTGACGGAAGAACATAGGAGGCATTGAATGGAGTGTATTGGAAATGGTAGGAGGTGGTTTACCAAGATCATCGCCTCCATAGCCAGGTGGTCAGGAGCAGCAGTGCATAGCACACGCTTCTTGATTAGACCAGGGTTCGAGTCCATAACCACCAAATACGGAGGATGCGGAAAGGTCAGGGAATGACCACCGCATATCCCCGGAGCAATATGGCCTTAGTTGCTAATGCTCCTAAAAACCAAATAACAAACAAACAAAACCAAGATCATCAATATATGAGTTTGAAGAAAAGTAGGATGCCAGCAGGTCAGCTTTATCTTTGACTGAAGTGGCCATAGAACCATCTGGTTTTGACAGAAATGGGCAGATTCAGCCAATAGCTTTGGCACGAGATCACAATGCTCAACTGCCATTTGGACAAGAAGCAAGTGCGATCTGAGCAAACGTTGACATCAGAAGATTTGAAATAGTAATCCGGCCAAGGAAAAGAAATCTTGCAGATCATTCCATTTTGCCTTACAAGCCACGAGAGAAAAACACTCCATTGGAGAAGGGAACATCACCAAGTTGTGATCTGAGGTGCCTAGAGGACCACTTACCTGTGACTAGGAAACAGAAGCCAGCTGGAGTTGCGAATGAAATCACCGAGGAAAGTTGGTTTGGGAAAGTCAAGTTTCAAAGAGTTCGAAGTAATTGGTGGAATTGGGAGAACAATAGAGCCAACAGATTAATGTGACAGAATGTGGTAGAGAGAGATTTTAAGCCACAGAAGATTGGATGGAGGAGATTTCAAATTACTAAGTCTCTGATATGGAATATCAAAGCAGACATATGCACATACCACCAAAGGAACTATACAGTGAATAATTTGGACAACTGAAATGAGCAGTGGTTGAATCAACTGATAATTGGGGTTCTGTCGGAAAAATTTCAGAAAATTGATAATTGGTACCGAGACCACGTATATTTGTAAAATAACTGGGGAAGTTTTTGGGAGGTTTAGATCTTTTTGCAGATAAGTTTGTTCGATTTCATTACTTCATACTTGCTGTATGAAGTAATGAAATTCTTGAATATGGTGTACACATGGCATGAATATACCCAGTTCCTTGACATAACGCAGCCCCAACAAACATACACGCTGCTCGGATTCCCCCCAGTCACTATCTGACAGAGTACAGGCAGCAAGATTATATGCTAACTGATCTGGAAACCTAGAGAGTTACTAATATGTTCGGCCTGGTGAACTGTCTAGCGGCCTACATGCAAACACCATTTCAGAGCCATACCCTCGAAATCTAAGGAAGGTTGGATCTTCCTAGTATGCCCATCATAACCTCAAAAGACATCAATCATACTGCACGATGGAAAAGATGGGGGAGGGGTTGCCAGAACTTTGCTCTGGAGACTAAACACAGGGGTCCACCACTTCAAGCCTGCAATAAGCAAAATCGTGGTATTGTACCGGCTGTTAGCATTAGCATTAGTAGAGGCATATGATGCAAGAAAGCAAGCTTATTCAGCATCAGCCAAAAAAAAAAAAAAAAAAAACCCTCTCCCATTTCACCCCTCCGTTCGTTCGAAATACCTGTCCAGTTGAGCTTTAAATTTGTTTAGGCTATCAACTTCAACAACAAGTGATGGAAGTCGGTTCCACCAACCAACCACCCGCTGGCCAAAGGCAAATTTCCGCACATCTATCCGACATCCGTCCTTCCTCAATTTGAATTTATGCCCTCTGAGGTGATTATTCTGAGAAAGATGAAGAATCCCATTGGCATTGAGCATGCTCAAACCATTCAAAGCCTTATACACCTCTATCAGATCACCTCGCCGGTGCCTAGTCTCCAGACTCTGTAATTTGCAAAACTTAAGCCTTTCTTCGTAAGAGCAACCCTTTGTTCCATTTACTAATCTTGTTGCCCTTCTCTGTACCCGTTCCAGCAGCTCTACATCCTTCTTGAAATGAGGCCTCCAGACCTGTATACAGTACTCAAGATGTGGCCTAACCATTGCCTTATACAAGGGAATAATCACCTCCTTATCCCTGCTAGAAAAATTCCTGTATATCATTGACAAGACACCATGAGCTACTCTTGCAGCTCGTCTGCACTGCTCAGAGAACTTCATATCTGCCTGCACAATTACCCCCAGGTCCTTTTCATTCTCCACCACTGTCAGTGTAGTACCGCAGAGTTGATACATTGCTCTGGGGTTACTGTTACCCATATGTAGTACTTTACATTTGTCAATGTTAAACTTCATTTGCCACCTCTCAGCCCATCTGTTCAACCTTTCCAGATCCTGTTGCAGCAGCATAGCATCAGTAGTGTCCTTAACGACCCTGCCAACCTTTGTATCTTCTGCAAACTTAGACATTAAACTTGATATCCCATCATCTATATCATTCATAAACACCGAAAACAACAATGGACCCAACACTGAACCTTGAGGAACTCCACTAATAACATTAGTCCACGTTGAGCAGTGTCCATTGATTACCACTCTCTGTCTTCTGCCACTCAACCATCCCCTTATCCATAGCAGCAATTTGCCTCCAATGCCACACTGCTCCAATTTGTGCAGCAGTCTTCCATGTGCAACAGTATCAAAAGCCTTTCTAAGATCCAAATATATAATATCAAAGTTATTCCCTGCATCCAGTTCTTTTGTGACTACATCATAGTATCCAATCAAATTGGTCAGGCAAGACCTGCCCTTAACAAAACCATGCTGCGTCTGAGCTATAACTGAATTCTTGTCTAGATGATCCTGCAGTGCTTCTTTAACCAGTGCCTCCATTAATTTACCTGGAACAGAAGTTAAACTAACAGGTCTATAATTACTTGTGTCAGCCTTTGATCCTCCTTTGTGGATTGGGGTTACATTTGCACATCTCCAGTCTATGGGTACCTCCCCTGAGTCCCCTGTTGAGAGTCATCTACCACCTAGTATTCTTTGGTAGCACAGAAGGGTGCCACACCTCAACCCCTGCTTACGTTGGTTCACACATTGGTGGTCACCTCCAGTATACTGGCTGCCACATTTCAGAACTTGCACATGGAGGTTATACACAGGTTACTAACAGTCCTACAATTGTGAAGGTGCAATCAGAGGATTTGGATGCCACAGAACAACTGACCTGAATATCAGTTCCATCAGTGTTTTAGACTCCCAGGTAGCAAACCTGGCTTGACATACCTGAGAAAATGTCTATGACAGTCTCAAGGACTAGTGAAAAAGTGATTTTAATGAAAAATTCTAAAATCTTACTTGTAGGAAATTGATATTTTTTATATTCCTTTTTATGTTTCTTGTATACCTTTATCCATATTTAAAAACACAAAGATAAAGACGTCTTAGGATATTTTGCTTATTCTGCATTTTTAATGGAAAACAAATTGCTTGAAAATTTTGAAATGAAGTTCTGATATGCTTTTATGTCAGCAGGTAGGATGTTTCACTGGACTTAATATAAGTTCAAAGGCTATTGAAAACAGTAATTGTCCAAAGAAAGAAGTATAGTAATCATTTAAAGGAAATGCTGTAGTGTCCAGTTACATATGAGGACAAAGTCATGTTAGAAGATCAAATGGAAAATATTTGTTAAAATGTCACAGTGGTTTATACAACTGTTTCTGCACTGCAGAGGGAAAACTAGATAAGCTAAAGACCAAAGAGATTTTGCATTGAATATAACTAGAAGAAAGCGATTACTGTAATAATAGAATTAAAATGGTAGAACGATGCAAGGATACAAGCTTAGTAGCTTCTGCCACAATAAAAATAAATAATGGCATGCCTCCTAAGTTTATATTTTATTTGCCTCTTGCGAAGATATGATCAGAATGTTTGAGGACTGAACTAATATTTGGAAAATGAAGCTTAATGGCCCATTTGGATGGATCTCCTTAGAAGTAGTAGATCTCCTTTGAAGTGTTAGTCTCCCTGACACTGTATTGCTTCTGCAACATCTGGGAGCATTCCTGATAGGCTTCTTCTGAAATTGATAATAATTCCTGTTTTTCATTTTGAAAAATTTTCTTAATTGTTGCAAACCTGTGATTTCTCAAGGGGCTTTAAGCATGGGGAAAAAAATCACAGGGGCTTTATTAAGTATGGTGAATGGGGGACCACAGTAATGGAGTGCTTCACAATAATTTCTTCGAGAGTGCTGAGTGTGCAGAGACTTATTTTCAGAAATGCGTGGATCTTTATCAAGAATTATAATTGTTCCCACCTGAGTTCTGCCACAATATTAGTGAGTTCTCAAATATAATTTGAAAAAACTGTAATTAATTTAAAGTTATTATTTATAATCTGCTATCAATCACACTGAAAACTATTTGTATTTCCTGAGAAAATTTATTTTACTGGAAATTAGTTTTAGCACATTTGCTGTGTAAATGCATAAGCATTCAAAGGCGAAGGTAAAGACACGAGAACGACGAGAAATGTCTGATAACTTACAGAGAAAGTTAGTTTCCCAGTGCAGAATTCTAGCACTGCTCACTCGGTAAACAGACGGTAGGTGTTATCAGTCTGGAGCAAAATCGAGAACAGTATATTGATTGACAGGTAGGCGTGGCAAATGATGTACTGATTGGTGCACGAACACAACACACAATGACATCAGTTTAGTATCACTCAGCACTAATAGTAACTTGCCCTAATCACACATGCCCTAATGAACACTTTCCATAATGGTGAAAAAAGGTCAGGTTACTTCCACTTGAATCCCATGGGAGCTTGAACCCCTCCCGAAGTGGAGAGGGGTAACCTAACCTTTTTTCTTTAGAATCATAGTCATATATAAAAATACAGTCGTAAAAAAAAATTAATTTTTTTTATGACTATTTTTATTTTCTTGTTCAATAATATGCCCTAATGGTGAAAAAGGTCAGGTTACCTCTACTTGAATCCCATGGGAGATTGAACCCCTCCCGAAATGCAGGGGATAACATAACCTTTTTTCTTTAGAATAATGGGTGGACTAGTGCATAAATTGTTTATTAACAAAATATGTACTTTTATTTTTAAAGACACTTGTGCGGATACACACGTATCATAATGTCAATCAACACCTCAATAGCTATTCACTATATATATAAAGAATCTTTCTTTTCCTGTTATTTCCTAACCTAACATTTAAGGTTAGGTTACAAAAAATAGGCGCCTCCGTGGGCAGGAGCAGCAGTGCGTATCACGCTTCTTGATTAGACCGGGTTTCGAGCCCGTGCCCACCAAATACAGGGGATGCGGAACGGTCAGGGAATGACCACCGCATATCCCCGGAGCAAAATGGCCTTAGTTGCTAATGCTCCTAAAAACCAAATAACAATAACAATGCGAAAAATAAAGAAACCTTTTCATTTTTTTCGTAACCAAACTAAATCAACAGTATAGTAAAAACACTCATGAACTCCAAAAATCTGCTTTTAATAATGAGGAAAAAACATAATGAAGAACATAAAAACGAACAGAACAAAATGTTTATTAACTTAGTTTTCTTCAAAAAATCAACCAACGTTTTATTTTCCTTACAAATTTCTTCCATCTTTAAAAGATTCATCGCTACAGTTACATGTTTACCGTTCATCACAAAACTATTATGCACCATTCTTTACTCATAAATACACATTATAATGCCAACCAATGACTACGCAGTAGCTTGTCTGTCGCACCCACAACCAATCATTTCATCATTTGCCACACCTACCTGTCAATCAATATATCCTTCTCGATTTCAGCTCCAGATCGATAACACCTATCGATTGTTTACCGAGCGAGCAGCACTAGAGTCCAGTGTGGGGAAATTAATTTTCCGCTTAAGTTATCCGACGTTTCTCGTTGTTCTCATGTTGGCTTTCTTTACCTTAGCCCATTCAACTTTAACCCTGGTGCTGTGCTGTAATGCTTGTATAAGTTACAGTGGATCACCCACTGTGCCATCACACATTAGCATAAGTTGAGGCATATCATGCAAGAAAGCAAGCTTGTACAGCATCAGCCAAAGAAAAAAAAAAAACAAAAACCTTTCCCATTCCATCCATCTGGTCACTCCGAATGTTTGTCTAGTTCAGCCTTAAATTTATTTAAGCTATCAACTGGCACAACAACAGGAAATCTGTTCCAGCAATCAACTACCCGTTGGCTAAAGGCAAACTTGCACACATCTATTCTACAACTGTCTCTCCAAAAATTTGAATCTATGCCCCCTCAGGTTCTTTATCTGAACAAGTGGAAAAATCCCATCAGCATTTGGCCTGCTCAAACTATTCAAGACCTTATACACCTCGATCAGATCACCACACAGATGCCTAGTCTCCAAACGCTGTAATTTGCAGAACTTAAGCCTTTTTTTGTAAGAGCACCCCTTTGTTCCTCTCACCAATCTTGTTGCCCTTCTCTGTACTTGTTCAAGCAACTCTATATCCTTCCTAAAATGAGGCCTCCAGACCTGCATGCAGTGCTTAAGGTGTGGCCTGCCTTATACAAGGGGATAATCACCTTATCCCTGCTAGCAAAATTTCTATATATCATTGACAAGACTCCATGACCTGTTCTGGCAGCCCGTCTGCACTGCTCAGAGAACTTCATATCTGACTGCACAATTACTCCCAGATCTTTTGTTTTCTACCACCTTAAGTGTAGTACCACACAGTTGGTACGTTTCTCTTGGGTTACTGCTTACCATACACAGTACTTTGCATTTGTCAATATTAAACTTTAGTTGCCATTTCTCAGCCCATCTGCCTAACTTTTCTAGATCCTGTTGCAGTAGCATACTCTTTACTGTCATTAACAACCCTGCCAACCTTTCTATCATCTGCAAACTTGGACTTTAAGCCTGATATACCTTCTCGATATCGTTGATAAATACACAAACAGTGGCCCAGCACCGAACCCTGGGGGACTCCGCTAATAACATTAGTCCACGTAGAGCAGTATCCAATTATTACCACTCTCTGCAGTCTCCCACTCGACCATCCCTTTATCCATTGCAGTAACTTGCCCTTAATGCTATACTGCTCCAATTTGTACAGCAGTCTTCTATGTGCAACAGTATCAAAAGCTTTACTGAAATCCAAGTATATGATATAAAAATTATTTTTTGCATCCAGTTCCTTTGTGACCACATTGTAGTATCCAATCAAATTGGTCAGACAAGACTTCCCCTTAACAAACCCATGCTGTGTCTGAGCTATTACTGCTATCTTGGTCTAGGCGATCCTGTATCACCTCTTTAATCAGTGACTCCATTATTTTCCCGGAACAGACGTTAAACTAACAGGTTTATAATTATTTGTGTCACCCTTTGAACTCCCTTTGTGAATTTGGGATACATTTGCACATCTCCAGCTCATGACCAAGGATGCTCTCATAATTATAGCTAAGGGTTTGCTTACTTCCATTGCTTGTTCCTTCAATATAACTGGATAGATTCCATCCACCCCATGTGCCTTTTTTATGTTTAACTTCAACAATTTCTCCTCCACTTTGCTCTCTGTTATTACAAAATCATTTAGCTCCCTGTTAGTTTAGTATATTTCTGTCCTCCCCTTCCTTACAGAATTCCTCATGTGTGAATGTAGATGCAAAATACTGATTCAGTTTGTCAGCTATTTGAGCAGGATCATCAACAAGTTGAACAATCAATATCAAGTGGACCAATCCAATTTATCCCCTTCCTTCTAGAGTTTAGATAAGTAAAGAAATCTTTGATGTTTTTCTTTGCATCCTTTGCCAAGGATTTCTCATAATCAGTCTGCACTTGCCTAACCTCCTTTGTGACTTGATTACGGACTATTTCTTTGCACAATTGTTCATTGTACTCTGAGTCATTAGGCCTATAACACACTCCTATTCTCATTTTCCCTTTCCCAGTGCTTATGTCCCACCAAACTGACTCAACATTGCACTGTCCACAAATGTCAACTGGATGCACTTCCTTAGATTTAGTGCGCTTCTTAACTAACAGCATAGCCCCTCCCTTCCTACCCTGTCTATCCTTTCTGTACACATTGTACCCTCTAAATTCAAATTCTGCACTGCTTATATCTGTGTGACATCATGTCTCTGATATCCCAACAGTATCTGCCTTTGATGTCTTGATCAGCACTTCAAATTCATCAAATTTATTTACTATACTTCTAGCATTGGTGTACGTGCAAGTATACATGCACCTGTTCTTACTCTTAGTTACTCTAACACAGCCCATGTATTTGCTTGTTCCATGCTGACTTCCAGCATTTCTTGAAATTCCGAACAACTTGCTCTCTAGGTTGCTGCTCATTTCAGTAGAAGCAGTGCAAGAATCACTTATGCCTCTGCCTGCAGCTACTGTTGATCTTTTAGTCTGTGAATACTTCCAAGCTAGCAGTTTTTCAACCCACCTAACACTGCTTCGATAGAAACAGAAAATATTCTTGCAGCACTTTCTATTTAAGTGTATCCCATCCCTGTAGAAGCAGTCTCTCCTACTTTTGGCCCACTATTTCTTTGCACAGCTAGTAGAAGCAGGAGAGAAGTAGTCTGTCCTGCTTCTACTAGCTGTGCATGCAAGCTGTCATTCGTAAGTGGCCATTATATGAGTGGTGTGGTACATGAAATGAACTGCTTGATTTTTGTCAGCACATGGATTGAACTCTGGGCTATTAGCATCAGGTGTTCGTTTTTGTTTTTTGCTAGTGTTGAGGTTAATTTATGTACACAAAATAAACTTTCAATAAAATTGTTTTGTTGTGATTTTCGGTATTCAAGCCAAAAGCAAGTGTTTGCTTTTAGGTATGAAATCCAGACTTTTCATCCATTATTTACAAATTTTGGAATGTTGTTATATTTCAGCACATGGAACAATGAACTTTCTTGTATATAAATTGCAGCGATTGTGTTAACACACCACCCTAATTAAAGTTCATGTTTAGAATTCTAACTCATCCTTTAAATGTTCATTGGTCAGCAGGATGAAACTGTTGAGATGTAAGAGTCATTAATGCAATTATTTTACATAAATTTAACTTAAATTTAATATTTAACGGTTTTTATTGATCAAAATAAATTAGGGCACATAGAAGCTTAAGGAAATATGATTGATTAAAGCCTTTGACTCATGATCTCTAATTATTGCAATACTGCTTAATTATTTCTCTTATAGATTAATATAATTATCTTGTTATTAATTATCAATGAAACCACATTTTATCTTTTATAAATATTTTTCATTTTTAAACCAATTACCTAAACAAGGTTAAGTTCCTGTTGTCCTGTATTTTGTCCCAGTTGCAACTATCAGCCTCTAGTCACCCAATAATCAAAATAGCTGATTCTCCAAAGATTCTCAAATAACATCTTGTTAAAATAAATAGTTAAAAGACACCAAAAAATTTAAATTGGATTAATATTTTTCTAGAAGGGATTTTTTTGCCATGTCAACTAGTGATGGTGATGGATTAAGTCCAGAGCAACGGTCTCACTTTATTTATTTACAAAAAAAGGGAAAAGAATTGGCAAAAGAAGGAAATCTGAAACAAGCATTAGAAGTATTAAAAGAAGCTTTGAATGTATGCCATACAGAAAAGTTACAAACTAGAATACAGAAAATTGAGGTAAGCATAATAGGAAAAAAAAGGTTAATATTGAATACAGAAAGGTATATTTTAAAGTGACAAATGTATAAATTTCTTTTTTGTATACAGTGGACTCCTGCTTTCGACTGGTTCACTTTACGATGGACTCACCATAATAATATACCATTCACCATACGATATGTAGTAAGCACCAGTCATTATGATTAAGTTAGTTTGTGAATTTAATTTTAATTTATTAAACAGTGATTAATAAGCAAAAATAGCAGGAATATTATCCATGGGGTTATAAAAGTAAATATATATTAAGCACAAATTTACACTATCACTTCACCAATTAACAAAATTAAATGATACATGAAAATCTGAAGAATATTTTCCACAGATTAGCAAAATAAATTTGTGCCTACATATATAGCTTAATTAATACTGTAAGTATATACATATGAACTAACTGATGTTTCTGTTCACTGACTTTTTTTTTTTTGGGGTTGCAAAATTTAAAACAGTAAAAAAGATAAGTGATCAATAACAAAAAATATGGCATGTGCAAATTGCAAATGTTGCATGATATGTGCAAGTAACAAGTTTAAGAAGCTTAAAAAAATAGGGATGAAGAGAAGAGTCCGAAAATTTATTTGTTTTTTTTATATGATTGAAGAGGAAGGTGAAACACATTTCACCATAATAACATAAACACCCACAGAATTCCAGCTCGGTATTATCGCAAATGCAATAATATTGAGTTTACTACCCATTTGTAATAGATTTCACTAACAGAAAAGTCCAATAAACCGGAAACTTCGAATTCTTCAAAAAATGATACTGTGGGACTGTAAAAATGACTGTGCAAGCTGAAACCATGCAGAGTGATCTTAATAGTCAATGGGAAAAATTACAATTGTTCCATGACCTTTAAAAATTTTTTTAAAACATTAAAATCTCTCTTACTGTCGGTTATAAATGTACGAAAAAATGAAAAAGGAAATGAAAAAAAGAGTAAAATTAATATTTATTTATTACGCTGTAATTTAAAACATTAGAAAAATTCAGAATTAAAGTGTTTTATTTCTTTGTAAAAAAACTTATCAAGAGTAGTTTGAGCAGTGCTTGCCTTCTTATTGTATAACTTACGATACGGAGTTAGCATCTTTTCTATACCTTGACGAATTGTCATAATCCTTTATAAGTTTGGATCAGCTTCCGACATTTTATCCTTTGCGCTTTCAATGTTGTGAAATATCTCGGAGAGTTCCTTTAATGTAAAGTTTTTTGCAGGCGTCACTCCTCTGGGATATCTTCATCCTTTTCGTCACAGCCGCTTTCCTCATTTATGTCAATAAGTTCGCCTTCACTAAGTTCCTCTGGCTGCATATCTAGAGTCTATTGAACGGCAGCAGTATCAACATTCCCACGGTCAGCTATTTCTTCTATAACTTCATTTAATGTTCGATTCGAATCCTACAAAGTTATTTGCACAGTGCAACAAAAGTTTCTGCCATACTGCACGCATGTTAGTTGCTGTTACTTCCTGCCATGATGCTTGAATGTTTTCAATCGCATGCTTTGTCATATTTCTTCCAAAACTCAACTAAAGAAATTACATGTTGTAGCCTGTCCAAAAGTCTGTCTAAGATGATATACTTTAAAAGTTGAAATAACTCCTTGGTCCATTGGCTGGATTAATGAAGTTGTGTTTGGTGGTAAAAAGCAAATTTTCACATTTTTATTCAAGTCCCCAAGAGAACCAGGGTGACCTGGAGCATTATCCAACAGTAGTAGTGCTTTAAAAGTTAAATTATTTTGCCTACAGTCTCTCTACCACTGGACAAAAATATGATTGAAACCAGTCTTGAAACAATGTTATTGTAACCCCAGGGGCTCACGTCTGGTGAGTATGGGCTTGGCACACCCAGGATCCTAAGCTGGATATTATCATTCTTCTCTTTCTTGGTGATTCCCTTCTTCTGACTCTTGTTCTCTCTCTCTCTCTCAGGGTAATTCAGAAATTTTTTTTCCTCCTGGTGCAGCATAAGCCTCAGGCTTCCTCGCACCATATGACTAATGATAATAATAATAACAACCCATGACCTTTTATTTGCACGCAAAATGACTAGTAGAGATGCTTTGCTATGATTTTTTAATGCTCTGGGATTCTCAGACCAATAGATAAGCATAATTTAAAGTCACCCTCTGTGTTGCCTCCTAATAAAAGAGTTAATCTAACTTTAATTCCTTTATGGCCACTTTGCAATCTCATGTCTTTTGTTGCATAAGTTCTTGATGGGATTGCTTTCCAAAAAAGACCTGTCTCATGAACATTAAAAATTTTACGATCATCATAACCTTAACTAATCCTTGGAATCTAGGTGCAGATTTCACGGCAGCATCCTTATCTGCACTAGCAGCTTCGTCAAATAGCTTAAAATTAATTAGTTCATGCCGACTTCTGAAACTATGAAACCAGCCTTTAATTGCAGTAAAAAGCTTCTTCAGTCTATGTAATTACCATTTTCTTTCAATGCAGCAACTAACTTCAAAGCTTTGGCCTGAATGCTAGCCAAATTGATTGGGATTTTTTTTTTTATTATAGTCTTCAATTCAAAGTAGAAGTAAACACTCCATTTCAACCACAGGCGGCTTTCTGTTCCTAGTGCAATTTAAACTAATAGATGTTGAAGCAACTTTGCCTTGTTTTTTATATTCATTGGACTTTTTCAATATGGTTTGTACCGTATCTTCATGCAGGCTTAGGTCTTGTCCTATCTTCAATTTGCTGTTGCCATTTTAAAATCATCTAATAACATCCAATTTCACTTCCAGCATTATTACTTTTCGTTTATTTGCTGCACTTTCATCTTTGTTGGCCAATTCTCTCTTTCGATTATCCATTTTCGTAAAATGTCATGTGGGTTTATCACTGACAGACAAGGAGGCAATACAATTACACACACTTTGATGTCTGTGCTTGAACCGAATAACAGATGCGCAGTGACCAATCACCGTTGACAGACCAGACTTTGAAAGAAGCAACGTGATTGATCACTGATCATGATGCACATCTATTATTTAGTAATATGTGGACTAAAGAGCTAGCAGCAAAATTTTTACTTCCGTGTTGTTTTTGACAATAGTCAAAACAAATGTATTGACAATAGACTATTGTTTTTTATAGTATTTTGTTTTGACTATTGTTTTACATCAATACATTTATTTTGACAATAGTCAAAATAAATGTATTGACAATAGACTATTGTTTTTTATAGTAGTGACCTCCAGAAATGTGCTTTAGAAAAATATATTTAAGAATATATTCTTATAACCGAACATATGATAACAATGAAAGTGTTGTGCATTTTAACGATTTCGATTGGTTTTTTGAAATTTGTTTCTGTAAAGTGGTTAACATGATCACTGATTCTAAACCAGTGTATACTTAGTTTGCTTTATGATGGGCCTATGATTGTCTCTGACCAGATCATGTGGTCCTTCCTCTCAGCCAATAGCAGCGTTTGTAAATGTGTTGTCCACGTTAAGTTTTTGCATCCTTAAGTTGAAGTGAATTTTTTGTGTTGTGCTTATTTGACATAAATTTACTGTATTGAATTCATGTACATACAACATTATGTAAATTGATAACATGGCCCTTAAAGAGTGCAGTAAGAAGAAAATTTCAACTTCTGAGGTCTTGAAACGAATCGCCAAAAAAAAATGTGTTATTGGGTTCACATCACGGTATTTTCACAATATGAGTGTCTCTCTGGAATGGATCAATATTGTAAAGCAGGGGTTCCACTGTATATGTATTACCATAGTTGACTTCAGCAATGGGTGGTTGATTGTTAGAACAAACTTTTCCATCTGTTATGGAAGTGGGTAGTGTGAATACATTTGAGGGAGAACTAGAAAATTATTGGAAGGGATGGACAGGTGTTGTGGGAAGGTTTTTTTTTTTTTGATGATTTATAATCTTTCTGGCATCATTTGCCCTACTAATACTAGATAACAATAACACTTGGACTTATGTATTTCCAAATAATTTATTTTATCTGAGAACTTCTAATATTAATAGTGACAAATGATGCAAGAAGGCAAACTTATACAGCATCAGCTGAAAAAAAAAAAAAAAAAAAAAACCTTTTAATTTCTCCTATCCATTTCCTCCAATAATTTGTCTACTTGTTCCTTGAAAATTTTGCTCCAGCAATCAATCATCCTTCCTCAGTTTGAATTTATGCCTCCTCTTGTAATCTGAGCATGAGAAAGATGGAATCCCATAGGCATTGAGCTTGCTCAATCTATTGAGAGCCTTAAACACAGATCTCCTTGCAGGTGTTTCGTTTCCAGATGCCTGCAGTTTGCAGAACTGAAGCCTTTCTTGTAAAAGAGCACCCTTTTGTTCCTTTCACTTATCTCATTGCCCTTATCTTTACCCATTTCAGCACCTCTACATTTATCCTAAAATGATTACCTCCTTATCCCTGCTAGCAAAATTCCTGTATATCATTGACAAAACCCCTTGAGCTCACCTGGCATCCTGTCTGCACTGCTCAGAGAAATTCATATCTCACTGCACAGTTATCCCCAAGGTCTCCATACACTGAGTGTAGTACCACATTGAATGTTACTCCAGGGTTACTGTTACCCATATGCAGTACTTTGCATTTGTCAGTGTTAAACTTCATTTGCCATTTCTCGACCCATCTGCCTAATTTTTCTATATCTCGTTGCAGTAGCATACCATTATTAACACTCTGCCTACCTTTGTGTAATCTGCAAACTTGGACATTAAGCTTGTTATGCCTTCATTAGTATCATTAATAAATATAGAAAACAACTATTTTTCTATGATAAACACTGTGTTAATCCTCTAGTATGGCTTCCCAGGTCCAATTTACTTTTTTTCACAGCTGCAAAAAAAAATAGTTAATAGTGGTTTGTGAATATTTTGTAGTTATATATAGAGTTCATATTATAATG
The DNA here is from genome assembly GCF_048544385.1 of Mastigoproctus giganteus. Lineage (NCBI taxonomy): Eukaryota > Metazoa > Arthropoda > Arachnida > Uropygi > Thelyphonidae > Mastigoproctus > Mastigoproctus giganteus. The sequence goes on from NC_143579.1 coordinate 206,301,192, forward strand.
GCATACATGTTCACTAATCACATGTATTAGCATTAGTAGAGGCATACGAGGCAAGAAAGCAAGCTTACATAGCATCAGCCAAAAAAAAAACAAAAAAAAAAAAAACTGTGATTTAACCCCTCCGTTTGTTCCAAATACCTGTCCAGCTCAGCCTTAAATTTATTTAGGCTATCAGTTTCCACAACAAAAGATGGCAGTCTGTTCCACAAATCAACTACCCACTGGCTAAAGGTAAACTTCTGCACATTTATCCTACAATTGTCTTTCCTCAAATTGAATTTATGCCCTCTCAGGTGATTATTTTGAGCTTTAGCTCAGATCCCAGCTTCAATCCCATCAGCATTGAGCATGCTCAAACCATTCAAGGCTTTATACACCTCAATCAGCTCATCTCACACATGCCTAGTCTCCAAGCACTGGAATCTGCAAAACTTAAGCCTTTCTTCATAAGAGCAACCCTTTGTTCCATTCACTAATCTTGTTGCCCTTCTCTATACTCGTTCCAACAGCTCTACATCCTTCTTAAAATGATTCCTCCAGACCTGTGTTGTACAGTACTCAAGGTGTGGCCTGACCATTGTCTTATACAAGGGGATAATCACTTCCTTATCCCCACTAGAAAAATTCCTGTATATCATTGACAAGACACCATGAGCTACTCTTGCAGACCATCTGCACTGCTCAGAAAACTTCATATCTGCCTGAACAATTACCCCCAGGTCTATTTCATTCTCTACCACTGTCAGTGCAGTACCACACAGTTGATACATTACGCTGGGGTTAACGCTTCCCAAATGTAGTACTTTACATTTGTCATTTGCCACCTTTCAACCACCTGCTCAACTTTTCTAGATCCTGTTGTCGCAGCATACTGCCATTAGTGTCATTAACAACCTTGCCAACCTTCGTATCGTCTGCAAACTTGGACATTAAGCCTGACATACTATCATCAATATCATTTATAAATACAGAAAACAACAATGGACCCAACACTGAACCCTGAGGGACTCCACTAATATCATTAGTCCACAAAGAGCAGTGTCCATTGATTACCACTCTGTCTTCTCCCACTCAACCATTCCTTTATCCATAGCAGCAATTTGCCTCCAATGCCACACTGCTCCAATTTGTGCAGCAGTCTTCCATGTGCAACTGTATCAAAAGCCTTTCTAAGATCCAATATATATGATATCAAAGTTATTCCCTACATCCAGTCGCTTTGTGACCACATCATAGTATCCAATCAAATTGGTCAGACAAGACTTCTCCTTAAAAAAACTATGCTGTGTCCAAGCTATAACTGAAGTCTTGTCTAGATGCTCCTGCAGTGCTTCTTTAACCAATGCCTCCATTAATTTTCCTGGAACAGAAGTTAAACTAACAGGTCTATAATTTCTTGTGTTACCCTTTGATCCTCCTTTGTGAATTGGGGTCACATTTGCACATCTCCAGTCCATTGGTACCTCCCACGAGTCCAAGGAAGCTCTCATAATTATGACTAGGAGTTTTCTTACTTCCTCTCCTTTAATATAACTGGATAGATCCCATCCACCCCAGGTGTCTTTCTTATGTTTAACTTCAACAATTTCTCCTCCACTTTCCTCTTAGTTATTACAAAATCATCTAGCTCACTGCCAGAATTTAGTTCACCTCTGGCATTCCCCTCCCTGAATAACTCCTCATGTGTGAATGTAGATGCAAAATACTCATTTAGTTTGTTAGCCACCTGAGCAGGATCATCAGCAGTTGAACCATCGATATCCAGTGGACCAATCTATACATCCCCCTTCCTTGTACAGTTTGCATAGGTGAAGAACTCTTTGCTGTTTTTCTTTGCATCCTTTGCAAGATTCCTCATAATCTGCCTTTCTTTGCCTGCCTAACCTCCTTTGTGACTTGGTTATAGACCAGCTTATATCTATCATAGGCTTCCATGTCGCCCATTAATTTATATGTATCCCATGCATTTTTCTTCTCTGCCACATGTCTTATTAGTTCATCTGACATCCATTTAGGCCTAAACCTTGAACAATATTTCTTAGTTGGTATGTAAAGCCTAGTAGCTTCCAAGATTAATTCTTGGAATGGTTTCCATTTTGAATTTGCTGTTGGTAACATCATCAGTTGGTCCCACCGTATAGAATTTAAATACTGTCTCAGACCTCCGTAGTCGCTTTTATCAAAGCAAAAACCCTTCCATTTACCCCTAATAGTAGTTAGCTCTTTGAGTAAATCCCACTTGAGCACACTGTGATCACTGCCACATAGTGGTTCCTTTATCTGCAGATTCTTAATGCATATAGAATCACCACTGATAATCAGATCAAGAGTATTACTCCCTCTAGTTGTCTCCCGAACATGCTGACGTAGAAAACAATCATCCAATAAATCCACAAAAGCTTTGCTGTGTGTGAGTGACCAACTACAAATTCCAGTGAATATCCAGGAAATTAAAATCCTTCATTATAAGACTCCCTGATTTACTGGCCCACTCTATTTCCCTGTACAGTTTTTTATTATACTCATCAGAGTCATTAGGCCTATAGCACACTCCTCTCAATTTTGATTTCCCAGTGGTTATGTCACACCAAACTGATTCGACACTGCGCTGTCCAGCGATGTCGACTGACTTCACTTCCTTGGATTTTGTGTGTTTCTTAACTAATAGCATAACCCCTCCTCCATTCCTATTCTGTCTATCCTTTCTGTATACATTGTACTCCCCAAATTCCAGTTCTGCATTTCTTATATCTGTGTGACACCACGTCTCTGATATCCCAACAATATCTGCCTTTGATGTTTTGAGCAATACCTCAAATTCATCAAATTTATTTACCAAACTCCTAGCATTGGTGTACACGCAAGTGTACATGCACCTGTTCCTATTCTTAGCTACCCCTAATACAACACATGTGTTTACTTGTACTGCAGTAACGCCCCCGCAGTCTCTGAAATCCCCTGCATCTTGTTTTCCAGGCTGCGGCTCATTTTTCCCCAATGTGGCCAGTTCACTCATACAGTACTCTTAGTATGTTGTGAAAGTTTGAATATGAAAAGGAAAGCAAATATGGAGTTATTCCCACTTGGAATAACAATTTATGATTAAATATTAATACATTACTTTAAATCTTATATAGTTTTTAAATAAAAAAAAAAAGACGTCTATTTTGCAACCTTTGGAGATATGCAGAGAAATGGTTTTTGCACTTGGACAGCCAATGCAAATGTTTTGGAGGTAGGAATAAGAAAGCAGCATCTGAACATGAAACCAGAGATGACATTTTGGAGTTCCGAATTCTGTAAGGGGTTTAAAAATTTAAAGCCAAACTGACAAATAAGATACCTGAAATATCAGTACACTAGACAAATTGATGACATCGGGAAAAGTCAGCAAGAATTTTTCACTTTTAGGAAGAAAAATATTGTTGCATAAATTTCAGCTAGTTTTGTTCAATTAGCACCACAAGCTCTGAAACCTCAGACTCAATCAAAAAGAACTAAGCATATCTTTTGTTGTTCTCGTGAAAAGGCTGATCACTACAGCTGCTCTTAGGCTTCATAAACCAGATTCTTTGAAAAAGAATGTCACATGAACAAAAGATAAAGCTATAATGCTGTAATGAAAGATCAGATTTACCTTTGAGTGGGCAGTTTGGTGGTGATTCAGAACCAGTAAACCTGGGTGCTATTCCAAAGCAAGGAACTGATTCTGTAGGCAGAAATTTGTTCAGCTTTAACTTCCCTGAAAATAATTATTGAGATGTGGCAGCATCTCACCATTCCTTCATCACTGAAGATGATAATAAATCCATCATCACTTAACAATAAATTAAGTGATGTTGGATAAGTCAGGTAAGAATGGGAAGATGGTTTGGGATATTTGTATACTATATGGTTTGGGATATTTGTTTACTATATGTCTACATCCAGCCTTGCAGTTTTCAGAGAGAAATGTTTCTTGCCAGACAAGTATAGCTAAAATGCTCTAGAAATGCCATATCTTAACTTTATTCAAATTTAAACTGTTTTCTCATAGTAATCAGCCAATAGTGTAATGTAATGTGATGTAACAAGTTTCAGTGTTTGTGGAACAATAAATATATTATTCCATTTCATTGGGAATAATAAATCACTTCTCATAAATTTTTATAAATAAGAGAAAATTACTTTTTTCCTTCCTAAGTGTTGAATATATCTGACTTCATTACAGAATGCATTAAAAGCATACTTTTCCAATGTTAAAGAATTAGAACACTCTTTGCTTAATGCAGAAAAAACTCTTAATTCCTGAGCATTAAGACTTTTTAACTTAATGTCAGAGGGCGCTGACTCTCTTTAAAAATTACAGCTGTGAATTACAGGCTCTGAAAAAGCGATAAGTGTATGCCATTTTATTTACCTAATTGTTATTTTATATTGAACTTTATAAGTAGCCATATAGTTCTAGATACGCTGGTTATTTTTATTTTTAATTTAGATAAGTTTTTGTAGATTACTACTTAATATATGTAAAACCGTTGTTTTGTTCGAATCCTGCAACAATTGTTTTTGTATAGAGTGGAGATGATGCCAACTGATGATGTTACCAACAGCAAATTCTAAGTGGGAAGCATTCAAGGATTTAATCATGGAAGCTACTAGACTTTTCATATCTGTTAAGAAATATTGTCAAGGTTTAGGCCTAAATGGTTGTCTAATGAACTAATGAGACTAGTGGTAGAGAAGAAAAATGCATGGGATGCATATAAATTTTCAGGCAACACAGAAGCCTATGATATATATAAGCTAGTCTGTAATCAAGTCGCAAAGGAGGTTAGGCAGGCGAAGGCAGATTACGAGAAATCTTTGGCAAAGGATGCTAAGAAGAACAGCAAGGATTTCTTAATTATATGAACTCTAAAAGGAAGGGGATAAATCTGATTGGTCCACTTGATATTGATGGTTTGACTGTTGATGATCCTGCTCAGATAGCAAACAAACTGAATGAGTATTTTGCATCTACATTCACACATGAGGAGTTAAGGTTTGAAAATGCCACAAGGTTATCAAATTGCAATAGGGTGCTTAATGATTTTGTAATAACTGAGAACAAAGTGGAGGAGAAATTGTTGAAGTTAAACATAAGAAAGGTACCTGGGGTGGATGGGATCTATCCAGTTATATTAAAGGAGACGGCAAAGGAAGTAAGCAAACCCTTAGCCATAATTACGAGAGCAACCTTGGACTCAGGCGAGGTCCCCACGGATTGGAGATGTGCAAATGAGTCCAGTGGTGAGCTGTGAATATTTTAACAATGGACTCACACTTTTGCTGACTTTTTGATGCGAAACATCCTTTTGGAGGGGGGGGTACCTACCGAGTAAATCTGATCGGTCACCCGCAGCGTCTGCCAGAGGCGCTCAGACAACTAGTCTGTGTGGAACACTCACTAGTAGTATGATTAGATTAGAGCGCATGACTCATTTTTCGTGACCAGTACGATATCTCGAGTTCTAACTGTTTGGAATTTTTGAATAGTATGACGTCACAATCATGTGACGCGAAGGATGTTTCACATAAAACTATCTACCGCTTGTGCTCAGCAGACGCGCAACTTTTTTATTTATTTTTTTTTACAACTAGGGAAATATAATGTATACATTTTTTTTCATGATAAAATTTTAATATTGCGAATAAAAAATAACAAAAATATTTCCCATATTACAAATAACGAATTATCACAAAACATTCTAGAATATAAAAACAAATATTACATAAAAAAACAAACTGTTCTAGAAAAGGTACACAAAAATCACAGATTACATAAAAAAAATATTGCACAAATATTCAAGAAAATTTTATTTTAAAAACTGCCATATGAAATTTACTTCTTTATTAATATTGACATAACGATCCGGATCAAATTGAAGCAATGGTTTTCCATTTAGATGTATGGTCATCATAATCTGCAACATGTTTAATTTTCATCATTATTCATTCATTCACACGATATTATTTATTACATTGAAAGCTCGCTCAGTTTCAGCACTGCTAATCGCAATGGTTTCAAAGATATTTCTGGCTTTCTTAATTGTAAAGGTAATTTCACTCGATTTTAAAGATAAACTGTCTTCGACAAAATTGCTAAAATCATTAATTTTTATTTCATATTTTATCAAAAAACAAATTTCTTATTCGGTTTTCAGTCTTGCCACCGAGACGAAAGTTCTTTTAAATTCCACGATTTCCGGTAGAATGTTTAAAATTTCTTTCAATGGTATGATTATTTTCTTTATTTAATTTAAAATCACTCTGTTGCATTAATAACTTATCCTTTAAGGATAAAACAATGCATTTAATAACTTGTCATGAGGTAATTTTACTGTTCTTACTTTCGATTTTGATTCCTTCAAATTCTTTCCACTTCAACATGCTCTCAATTTTAGCTTCATATTTTCTTTGAGAATTTTTCAAATTAGCATTAGCATTGATAGTTCAAATAATTAATTTATCTTCTTTTGCCATAGTGAATCTGTAAAGCTTCTGAAATGTAAGAGAGCTCCTGCAGGATGTCGATCATTAGTGCTAAATGGTTAAGAAATTCCAGATTTAAAAGTCGCTTTAGCAATCCCAAATAAAAATAAATTTCTTGTTTATACTCCAGGGCGACCATACCATCAGAGGAGTTTGCAAGTGCAAGGTAGAGAGAATACAAGAAACAGCACCGTATTCAGCAGTCTGGGTGCTTGAACCAGAGTCACTCAAGGCACGTGTACTTATGCACTCGCACGCCTGACCACTGGGCTACGCTGGCATCTGATCCAAAATGTTTGCACAATGCAGGATAATTCCCTTAACCCGCAATTACCATTCGCAAGCTACAAGCTGCTCTTTGTAGCCCGAACACATGACCGATCTTTGTAGTTTCCACATCAAGTTCTTTAGCAGTCATCCTTAATTCGTGCTAGTTTTTTGGAGATTGGTAATACAGTTTTTTTTTTTTTTTTAAATTATTGCCTGTATGCCATTATATTTTAGAACATTTTCTACGCAGTGAAAGGCTCGACAAAGTTTCAAAATCTGTCAATATTTCATCTGCTTAAAGTTTATATAATATCTTAGTTTCCTCAATCCCCCCCCCCTACGTTGCTACTGTCACTAGTTCTTTGAATACAGTGCAAAATGTCGGAATCACTCAGATATTCAGCTACTGTGAACATGTAAACATCGACAAGAGAAATTTACTGGAAGGCATGGATCACTCACTTCTCCGAAAAACATACGCCCGTTTGACGGAGTAAAAGGGAACCACAACACAGGTTGACCAGAGGCTATTATCCATGTCGGGTATCTCCTTAATCCTCTGACTGGCTATGGAAAGCATATTGACTAGCGCGACGTCTCGGAATGTGGCTGCATAAGTTTTACGGACACCACTAACGTTGTGGAATGGTAATCCCTTTTACCCTTAATTCGCGCTTTCTAATTACCTAAAGGCCAGAGGTGAGAACAATGCATACAAAGTTGTCTCTCCTAATCTGTTCGTTACATGGAAATAATTTTCGTTCTGTGGAAACTACTGTATTTTAAACGTAATTACCAAGGGGAATTTAAAAAAATTCGGTATAAAAATGTTGGTTAAACAGAGGTCCGACTGTAATTAAATCAAAAAATGAAGCAATTTTAAAATACATAACCGTTCGCCCCACTGTAGTTTCGGCTCTGGATACTCAATAATTGCGCATTTAGGATTTCATTTGTAAAATAAATGATCGTCTCGACAATTGGCTTGCAAATTTCAAAAAAAAAATAACAATGGGCTCTCGTGAGCCCATGTGAGCCCACTATAGCTCACCACTGAATGTGTCCCAGTTCACAAAGGGGGATCGAAGGGTGACGAGTAATTACAGACCAGTTAGTTTAACTTCTGTTCCAGATAAAATAATGGAGTCTCTGGTTAAAGATGCATTGCAGGATCATCCAGACAAGACTGCAGCAATAATTCAGACACAGCATGGTCTGAATTACATGGTTTGTTAAGGGAAAGTCTTGTCTGACAAATTTGATTGGTTATTATGATGTGGGGAGCCTCTGTAGCCAGGTGGAAAGGAGCAGCAGCAGCAGTGCATAGTACACGCCTCTTGATTAGACTGGGGTTCGAGCCCGTCACCACCAAATATGGAGGATCGGAAAGGTCAGGGAATGACCACTGCATATCCCGGAGCAATATAGCCTTAGTTGCTAATGCTCCTAAAAAACCAAACAACATAACATTATGATGTGGTTACAAAGGAACTGGATGCAAAATATAATTTTGATATCATATACTTGGATTTCAGGAAAGCTTTTGACACTGTTGCACATGGAAGACTACTGTACAAATTGGAGAAGAATGGTATTAAGGGTAAGTTGCTACAATGGATAAAAGGATGGTTGAGTTGGAGAAGACAGAGGGTGGTAATGGGTGCTGCCCTTCATGGACTAAGGTTATTAGTGGAGTCCCACAGTTGTTTTGTATATTTATCAATGATATTGATGAAGGAATATCAGGCTTAGTATTGAAGTTTGCAGATGATACAAAGGTTGGCAGGGTTGTTAATGACAGTAATGGTAGTGTGTTACTGTAACAGGATCTAGAAAATTTGGGCAGATGGGTTGAGAAGGGGGAACTGAAGTTTAACATTGAAAAATGCAAAGTACTGTATATGGGTAGAAGTAACCCAAGAAACGTACCAACTGTGGGGTACTACACTTAAGGAGGTAGAAAATGAAAAAGACCTGGGAGTAATTGTGCAGTCAGATATGTAGTTTTCTGAGCAATGCAGAGAGGCTACCAGGGCAGGTCATGGGGTGTTGTCAATGATATACAGGAATTTTGTTAGCAGAGAAAAGGAGATGATTCTCCCTCTGCATAAGGCAATGGTCAGGCCACGCCTTGAGTACTGCGTGCAGGTCTGGAGGCCTCATTTTAGGAAGGATGTAGATTTGCTTGAGCATGTACAGAGAAGGGCAACAAGATTGGTGAAGGGAATGAAGGGATCCTCTTACCAGGAGAGGCTTAAGTTCTGCAATTGCAGCAGCTGGAGACTAGGCACCTGCGAGGTGATCTGATTGAGGTGTATTAGGCCTTGAGTGGGTTGAGCATGCTGAATTCTGATGGGATTCTTCCACTTGTTCAGATTACGAATCTAACGGGGCATAAATTGAAATTGAGGAAGGATAGATCTAGAATAGATGTGCAGAAATTTGTCTTTAGCCAGCAGGTGGTTAATTGCTGGAACAAACTTCCATCTGTCGTTGCAGAAGTTGATAGGTTAAATAAATTTAAGGAGGAACTGGACAAATATTTAGAGGGGATTGTTTTGTAATTTTTTTTTTTATGGCTGATGCTGTATAAGCTCATACGTTTGCTTTCTTGCATCACATGCCACTACTACTACTTTCTGCTTGCTGCATAATTCGTGCCATGTTGTCAAGCATATCACACATTCGATTGCATATGACATTGCAGTGTCAACAACCAGTCACTGTTGAAAATGAGAAACAGCCCAAACTTGCTCTGGACAATGCTTTATTCATTCCTAGCAGTGTGAAGTGAGTGCACAAAGTATTAAATTAAGTAATTAAAGTATTAAATTAAATTATTAAATTAAACTGAAGTCTTGTCATCTAGACAAGACTTCAGTTATAGCTAGGACACAGCATGGTTTTGTTAAGGGGAAGTCTTGCCTGACCAATTTGATTGGATACTATGATGCAGTCACAAAAGAACTGGATGCAGGGAATAACTTTGATATTATATACTTGGATCTTAGAAAGGCTTTTGATACTGTTGCACATGGAAGACTGCTGCACAAATTGGAGCAGTGTGGCATTGGAGGCAAGTTGCTGCTATGGATAAAGGGGTGGTTGAGGGGGAGAAGACAGAGAGTGGTAATCAATGGACACTGCTCATCGTGGACTAATGTTATTAGTGGAGTCCCTCAGGGTTCAGTATTGGGGCCTTTATTGTTTTCTGTATTTATAAATGATATTGATGATGGTATATCAGGCTTAATGTCCAAGTTTGCAGACGATACGAAGGTTGGCAGGGTTGTCAAGGACACTACTGACACTATGCTGCTGCAACAGGATTTGGAAAGGTTGAGCAGATGGGCTTCAAGGTGGCAAATGAAGTTTAACATTGACAAATGTAAAGTACTACATATGGGAAACAGCAACCCCAGAGCAACGTATCAACTCTGTGGTACTACACTGACAGTGGTAGAGAATGAAAGGGACCTGGGGGTGGTGGTGCAGGCAGATATGAAGTTCTCTGAGCAGTGCAGACGAGCTGCAAGAGTAGCTCATGGTGTATTGTCAATGATATATAGGAATTTTTCTAGCAGGGATAAGGAGGTGATTATTCCCTTGTATAAGGCAATGGTCAGGCCACACCTAGAGTACTGTATACAGGCCTGGAGGCCTCATTTCAGGAAGGATGTAGAGCTGCTGGAACGAGTACAGAGAAGGGCAACTAGATTGGTGAATGGGACAAAGGGGTTCTCTTACGAAGAAAGGCTTAAGTTTTGCAAATTACAGTGTCTGGAAACTAGGCACCAGCGGGGTGATCTGATAGAGGTGTACAAAGCCTTGAATGGTTTGAGCATGCTCAATGCTGATGGGATTCTTCCTCTAGCTCAGAAAAATCACCTGAGAGGGCATAAATTCAAATTGAGGAAAGACAGATGTAGGATAGATGTGCGGAAATTTGCCTTTAGCCAGCGGGTGGTTGGTGGGTGGAACAGACTTCCATCCCTTGTCGTGGAAGTTGATAGCCTAAATAAGTTTAAGGCTCAGCTGGACAGGTATTTCGAACGAACAGAGGGGTGAAGTGGAAGTGGTTATTTTTATTTATTTATGTTACTTTTTTTTTTGGCTGATGCTGCATAAGCTTGCTTTCTTGCATCAAATGCCTCTACTAATGCTAATGCTAATGCTAGTATTTAAGTAAACAAGTATTAAGTTAGATATTTAAGTAAGCAAGTATTAATTAGGTTAAGTATTCGAGTAAGCAAGTATTAATTAGGTTAAGTATTCGAGTAAGCAAGTATTAAGTTAAGTATTTAAATAAATACTCAAAATATGATACTGCTAAAAGTGAATGAACAAATTTCTAAATGTACAGTGATTTCAAACATATCATGTGAGTATAATGATAATTTTTTTATAGAAAGCATTACTTAGCAAGGTATAGTTAACAACGTAAAACAAATATAACTCAGTTCATATAGAGTTGTGGATATTATTCTTGACTTAACATATTTATAAAGGAATAAGAAAGTTCATCTTAAAAGAGCCTTTTACTTTTGTAATAAATGAGGGATCTAGAGAAACTCATTACACTATAACACTAATCTCTCTAAAAACTTCATTCAAAAGCAACTTCTTCCCAACTTGTGAAAATGGTTCAACTTGCCCTCTGGTAGAACATAGCATTCAAAAGCTAGAGGTATTTTAAATAAGCAAAAGCCTCTTGCTGTCAAAGGATAGATTGATGATATCTGTTGAAATTTGGAATGTGTATATGGGGGGGGGGAACCAGAATTTTTTAATCTATGGTAGTTTCAGCTTATGAATGGTAAACTGTAATCCTTTGTACACAATAAATCCACTTTACAACGAATCACATATTTAATTAGTGTCATTCCTCTTTTATATCACTTCTTAAATTTGATGCTTTCTGAAAAAGTTTATATAAATGATTGCATATTAATGTGATAAGATTCATAAAAATTGACTGTGATTCTTATATTTAAAAACCAGCTGACTTGATTAATGTAAAAAATAAAATTTAACGATATGCTTACATATTCATTGCTTACTTTGTATAGTAATATGCCTGTTCCTTGAGTCTTTTACCAGCATAATAGTAAATAAACTAAGCACTTAGTCTTTTTTCTCCACAGAAAAACAATTTAATTTTAATGCATTTTAACAGTTCCTGTCTTTATTTGTTATATGCAGAAATTACATTTATCAGTGCCTCTTAATTACATTAACCATAATACAAGTAATGGATTTGTGTTTCTTGATTAAGTAAATATAAGTATGATTGAGGATGAGTTTCTGGAATCTCTAGTAATTTTGGCAATGAAAATTGTAGCTTTAAGAAATAATAAGTGTCAGGCATACGGTTTTAGATATCATGATTCTGCTATCCTAACTTATAATTTTACCAGGACATAATCATATTATTTTGCTGGCCAGAAAGGATGACTACTTTGACTTGTGATATCTAAAGATTTTACAGTATTTCATTAAGAACATATTTCATCCATGTGCTGTACTGTATGCAATATCCTCTCAAAATTATTGTGACCAGAAATGCTAATGAAAATTAAGTTTTAATAAAAAAAAAATTAATAATATATAGACATGTCTTTTGTTTGAATTCATCCTTCATTTATTCTTCATAGAAGACATGAGCAGTTCACAATAGCAGCCACCTGGATTTTGGCTCTTTTTCTTCTTTAGTGTAGTTGCTGTTGAAGCAGGTCATACTAGTCTTGCCTTAGTTGCCTTAACTGGCGGCGCCTCCGAAGCCAGGTGGGCAGGAGTAGCAGTGCGTAGCACACGCTTCTTGATTAGACCGGGGTTCGAGCCCGTGACCAACAAATATGGAGGATGCAGAAAGGTGAGGGATATGACCACCGCATATCCCCGTAGCAATATGGCCTTAGTTGCTAATGCTCCTAAAAACCAAATAACAAACAAACAAACAGCCTTAACTGGCATTTCATCTTATATTCAAGTGTTCTGTGAAATTCAGAATCAGTGCTCTGGGAGAGTCAGACCAAAATGTGGAACGTTTCTTGAACTTAGGGTAGGCACCTCTGTAGCCAGGTGGGAAGGAACAGCAGTGTGTAGCACACTCTTCTTGATTAGACCGGGGTTCGAGCCCATCACCACCAAAAACGGAGGATGCGGAAGGGTTAAGGGAATGACCACCGCATATTCCCAGGGCAATATGGCCTTAGTTGCTAATGCTCCTAAAAACCAAATAACAAACAAACAAACATCAACTAAGGGTATGCAAATCTAGTTTTATGGAATGGGTGATTAATGAACAAAGACTTAATTCATACAAATGGTAGAGCAAAGACACCACAGAATTGCCCAGAATGTCACTGTATGACGTGGCATTGAGGGATTTGGCACTGGGACCAAGGTTTCTATTTATGAAAATCAGACTCCACACCATTTAACTTTCTCCTTAGAACGTTATCTCCACACCTTTTTCAGAATACAAACCAAAAGCAGATTGTCAGATCTAAACATCGTGTATTGAAACTAATTTCTCTGTAGGATTTCTTTCCATTGTTCAAGAGTTCGTGAATTGTGTGCAGAATTTGGGGGAGGGGATACACAGACTAATAGATTAAATAGAAATTGATTCTTGACTGCTTCTGTTGGAACATGCATCAGCAGCCTGAAAAGAAAGGTGTTGGTGATTTTCGAGCCCTGCTGTGAGTCACCATGAAACAAGCAAATACATGGACTGGTTAGAGTAACTAAGAGTAAGAACAGTTATATGTATACTTGAATGTACACTGTTAGGAGCATAGTAAATAAACTGGATGACTTTGAAGTACTGATTAAGTCATAAAATGCAGATATTGTGGGGATATCAGAGACATGGTGTCACTCAGACATAAGAGATGCAGAATTTGAATAGGGAGTACAATGTACACAGAAAGGATAGATAGGAGAGGAGTGGGGTTATGCTCTTAGTTAAGTAGTATATTAAATCTAAGGCAGTGCATCCAGTCAACATGGGTAGCAGTGCAACGTTGGGTCACTTTGGCGTGAAATAAGCACTGGGAAAACAAAAATGAGATTAGGAGTGTGTTATAGGCCCAATGACTGTGAAGAGTATAACAAACAGCTATACAAAGAAATAGAGTGGGCTAGTAAATTAGAATTTTTTATATGAGCAGGGGGATTTTAACTTTCAAGATATTGACTGGAACTTGTGGGTTGGTCACTCACATGTTAGTAAACCTTTTGTGGATTTATTGAATGACTGTTTTCTACAGCAGCATGTTAGAGGAGCTAAAAGAGAAAGCCATAATTTGATCTGATTATCAGCAGTGATTCTTCGTACGTTAAGAACTTGCATATAAAAGACTAACTGGGTGGCAGCGATCACACTGTACGGATGTGGAATTTACTTAAAAACATAGCTACTGTCAAGGCTAAAGAGAAGTGCTCTTTAACAAAGATAAGGTTAAAGGGAATAGTTTTTTTAATTCTATACATTCAGTTGTCTCTGATGATGTTAATAGCAAATTCTAAATGGGAAGCATTCGGGGAAGAAATTGTAGAAGCTACTGTGCTTTTCATACCAGCTGAGAAATTCCAGACAACACTTAAATGGATATGTTTGCTCAGATTGTGTCAGTAAAATTATTCTTATAGAAATGGAATCTTTTATTCCACATTCCACTCTAAAATCTTGTCCTTTATCTAAACCTTGGTTTTCCATTAAATGTGCTAAGGCTGTTGAATAGAAGAATGTTGCATATCATAATTGACTTGTTTCCATTTCTTCAGTTTCATTTTCTGCTTACACCAAAACTTGCAACAATTGTAAAGCAGTAATTAATCAGTCCAAACTAGATTTTGAACAGGCTAAGAGTAGTATATAATCCAAAAGTACTATAATCCATTAAGAAAAGATGACATATTGGCACTGTTTAAACTGAATTCAAAAAAACCGAAAACATTTTCCAAAAATTAAAGAGAAAGTTTGGTACCTGTCACTGTCTTTTCTACAATTTTGCACCTTCACCCCAATGTGGGTTAAACATAAACATTATTAAAAGCCTATTTTTATTTGATTAAATTATGAAATATTGGCATTATATTTTCAAGATTAACTGTTCTCTAAGATAGATAATAGTCACAGTTCTGACAAGTTCATTCTACATGCGAAAGCTATTAATAGTTACAAAGTGATTTAGGAGCGCAAGAATATTAGGGAAAAAAAAGAAAGATAACATCCTCTCTCCTTGTGATTAGCAGCAAATTTCTAGAATTTCTTAAACTTTAACCTAGAAATAAGTAATATTCTGATTTATGAAAGTTTTAGTACCTCAGATTTGGTTTAAAAACTCAAATAAACATTTAAGTGACTCTGTAGGATTTAATATTTTGAAAGTAAAATTTTAAATATTTATTTATTTAATATATACTGAGTGGCCAGTTTATTAGGTAAAGCAATCTATCAGAAACCACCTCCTATCAGAAACATCACTATGAATTTGGAATGGCAGTTCTGATCTCTTTCAAAATTTCAGGAGTTAAAATATCTTAGGGAACTCGTTTCAAATATTGTTTCAGTAGGGGATTCATTTCTTTATGTTATGTAAAATATGTATATATAAATGTGAGTTTAGGAGTTCTTAGAGTTGTCAGCTGTATTTTACAGTTTTAGAGTTTATAAGTTAGTTTTATTGTTGGAGTTTTGCAGTTTATATATATATAAAAAAGGTGAGTTTTTATGTTATAAAGTTTTACTTATATAGCTATACAGTTGTGTTGAGTTGGTTTTGTAAATGTTTGAGAACTAACCAAATGGAAGCTTTAAAAATTCATCATTGATGCATGAAAGTGAGAACTAAATAGTGGAGATCCACCTTCCCAGGGCAGGGGTGGAAACATGCTCCCCTACGTCTGACTTGTCAGGATGAGGAGCATGACTAAGGATCAAATGTGAGAGGAAATATCAAAATTAAATGAAGAAATAAGTGCAAATGAAACTAAACTCTTGGAGTGCATTTTTAATGTGTGTGAGTGATAAAGATGTGCATCTGTGTCTCCTTAGAAATTATTGCTGTGTAAATCCAACTTCCCAGTCACCAATCACATGGAGTTTTTAAGTGCACTGTAGAAGTTTTTGTTGAGTGAATTCACCTGATTTAATGCAGTGTTTAAGAAACCTAATTAATCGAACTTGTTTCTTTTCTGGTTAATATAAGAAAATTCCTTTCCTGGTATTAAATAAATACAGTAGAAACTTTCAAATGTGGTAGCCTTTGATTTCTAAATTAAATCTTTAGTCGAACTTTCTATAGCTACCCTCTTTTTAACGTCCTATGTGGTTGGTCTCATGAATTTCTCATTAACCTAATGCTATTCTACATTCATTATAACAACATTGAAAACAAAAGAATTTCCTTATGACTATAAATTTCTATTTATTAATCTGAATTTTTATTTTTTTATTACAATATTCACAAAAAAAAATGTCAGAACTCTTCAAATATATTGAAGTAACTGATGAGCTTGAAGCCTGACCATGAGAAATCATTTTTGAAGATTTCCCATGCTCTTTTCTCACGTGGTAATGAAATGAACATCAGCTAGAAGTTCATTTCATTAGTTTGAGTGTATGTTTATTGGTATGGCTCCAAGAAATCGGATAGCTTTGCCAATCGCAGATAAAATTAGGATTTTGCAAGCTGTAGATAATGGTGCATTCTAAGACTGATATTGCCAAACAGTTCAGCATTCCTAAGAGTACTCTGTTCACTATTCTGAAAGATCAGAAAAAGATTGAAAGTTTAGAGAAAGCTACTACGCCTGGTAGGATTCAAGCATAAAAGGCAAAGTATCTGGATTACAAAAAGGTATTTTTGGAATGACTAATGATGACACATGCAAAAAATTTCCCGTAGATGGTAATCTTTTAAAAGCTAAGGCTGAATAATTTGCGCATCAAATGGATATTGAAGAATTTAAAAGTTCAGATGGATGGTTCCTTGTCATGGCCTGTCTTTTTAAAAAGTGTGTGACGAAAGTGCATCTGTGGACAATTGAAGGCTACAAACGAATGGAAGGAAAATCATTTAAAAAATGTTTTGCTGACACAGCCACAATGACATCTTCAATGCTGATGAAACTGGACTTTTTTTTTTTTAAATTGCTACTGATAAAACACATTTAAAGGTGAGAAATCTAGTGGTAGAAAAAAGACCAAATAAGGGATTACCATCTTCCTAGCAGCAAACATATCTGGCACAGACAAGCTCCCTCTTTTTATCATTGAAAAATTCCAGAAGCCTTGATACTTTAAAGGTTTGAAGACATTACCGAGTATGTATGTATCGAACAAGCCAAAAGGCCTAGATGATATCACAAATCTACAAAGAATAGATCAGAGACAGCTTGCAGGATTATTGAGAGGAATAGAAAAATTTTACTGTTTGTGGATAACTGCACCCCTCAAGTAAATGACCTGTGTGCAATCACTGTCGAGTACCTACCACCAAATATGAAGTCAGTTCTTCAGCCACTTGATCAAGGTCTAATCCAGTGTTTAAAGAAAAACTACCGAAAAATGCTATTAAAATTGTGCTGTCTTGAAAGAAAAATCAATGCAAAATCGACATCTTCATGGGATTAAATTGATTGTCATCTGCTTCAAACATACTGGATTTGCCGCATTGAATGATGCAATGTGTGAAGTTTTGCATTCTTCTTCCTCTAATTGTGAAGAACAGTCCTATAATAGGGAAGCAATATTTGAGCGTGTGCGTCATCACCTAAACTTATAGGAAAACTTAAACTTCATAGATTACAGAGAAGTGGATGCAGACATCGAATGTTTCAGGATATGTACAAATGAAGAGGAACTCGTTGCAGTTGTAATGGAATCTCCTGAAATTTGTAGTGATGAAGATGAGGAACCTTCATCACTGAAGGTTCCTCATCTTCATCTTGAATTTTCAGTGAAAGATGCTCACTTGTACATTGATGGTTTTTTTTTCAAGTGCTGTGAAATAACTGCTTCATGCACCTTCTACCATTGAAACAGCATGTTTTGATGGATTATTTTAAAGTATGAAACAATTCTCTTGTTAGGTCTTGATAGGTATATAGCCTATGTAGTGAAATTTGCAATTTAATTGTAATCTTACTGCAATCTACAATCAGTGCAAAATATACATTCATAATTTTCTTGTAATGCTGTAGTACATATTATAAATAAGATTATACTATATTGTAATAGAATTACATTAAATGTTCAAGCTTTTACTTGTTTTGTTGCTGATTTTATGAATGAACGATATGATGTCCTTTCGATATGGCTATCGTTTTTCTCATTCCCCTGTGGGGTCATTATTATAGAGCTTCATCTGTATTCACACTTGTCTTGTTTTGTGTTACAGAAGGTAATATTGTACCATACTTTGCTTTTATTGTGATGTGTATGTTGTACTCTATGCAGATATCTTGAATGAATATTCAGTATTCATACATTGAAGAAAGAACGAAGGATAAAGTATGGGTCAGTATAAAACTTTTTTTTTTTTGCATATATCTTTCCATTATGTCACACCCACACTGTGTTGGCTAACCATACAAAATTAGTGTGTATGATTACTTAATTCATTGTAATTAATATTTTTTGCATTAATCAGAATATTTTATTTCCAAATATTGTATAGCACAGTCCATTGAACTACAGAATCAGTATATCAATATTGCATTATTTTTACAGCTATTGTAAAACAAATTTAAGAAAATATAAACTTGCTATTTATGGACTTTACATTATAATATATATTGTATTGCTGGAACATATATTGGTTTAGATCTCTGACTATCAGAGATCTGTACATTTAATAACCTAGATAAATTCAAATACCCAAAAAAAGATGTTTCATTATTAATGTATCTCTACTGTGTATCTTATCAGTTCTCATATCCACTCTCTCTCTTTCATAAGTGTAAACAGTACTGTCAGCAATTATGCAAACTGCTTAAAATAGTAAGAGAGGCATGTGATGCAAGAAAGCAAGCATATGTACTTATGTAGCATCAGCCAAAAAAATAAATAAATAAAATAACAATAATAAATAAAAAATAAAATAAAAAAAATTCACTACCATTCAGTCTAAAAGTTTGTCCAATTCCTCCTTGAATTTATTTAAGCTATCAACTTCCACAAGACAGATGGAAGTTTGTTCCAGCAATTAACGTCCGCTGGCTAAAGGCAAATTTTCACACATCTCAATGTACATTGAGATGTGTGGAAATTTGCCTTGTACATCTCAATCAGATCACCTTGCAGGTGCCTAGTCTCCAGCTGCTGCAATTTGCAGAACTTAAGCCTCTCTTGGTAAGAGGAACCCTTCATTCCCCTCATTAATCTTGTCCTCTGTACAAGCTCAAGCAAATCTACATCCTTCCTAAAGAGGCCTCCAGACCTGTACACAGTACTCAAGGTGGGGCCTGACCATGACCATATACAAAGGGATAATACCTCATTTTCCCTGCTAGCAAATTTCCTGTATATCATTGACAAAACTTCATGACCTGCTCTTGCAGCCTGTCTGCATTGCTCAGAAAATTTCATATCTGACTGCACAATTACTCCCAGGTCTTTTTCATTTTCTACCACCTTAAGTGTAGTACCACACAGTTGGTATGTTCCTCTGCGGTTACTTCTACCCATAAGTAGTACTTTGCATTTGTCAATGTTAAACTTTAGTTGCCACTTCTCAGCCCAAATTTTCTTGATCCTGTTGCAGTAGCACACTGCCATTACTGTTATTAACAACCCTGCCAACCTTTGTATCATCTGCAAACTTCGACACTAAGCCTGATATATACCTTCATCAATATTATTGATAAATATACAAAACAACAGTGGGTTCAACACCGAACCCTGTAGGACTTCACTAATAACATTAGTCCATGAAGAGCAGTCCATTGATTACCACCCTCTGTCTTCTCCCAATCAACCACTCTTTTATCCATTGTAGCAGCATACCCTTAATACCATTCTGCTCCAATATCTACAGTAGTCTTCCATGCGGAACAGTGTCAAAAGCTTTCCTGAAATCCAAGTATATATCAAAATTATTTTTTGCATCCAGTTTCTTTGTAACCACATCATAGAATCTAATCAAATTTGTCAGACAAGACTTTCCCTTAACAAACCCATGCTGCATATTATGTTTAACTTCAATGTCTTATGTTTAACTTATGTCAGGTGCTGTTCTTAGTTTAACTTCAACGATTTCTCCTCCACTTTGCTCTCAGTTATTACAAAATCATTAAGAACCCTGTTACAATTTGATAAACTTCGGGCATTTTCCTTCCTTAACTCCTCATGCGTGAATGTAGATGCAAAATACTCATTCAGTTTGTTTGCTATCTGAGCAGGATCATCAACAGTCGAACCATCAATATCAGTGGACTAATCTGATTCATTCCCTTCCTTTTATAGTTAATACAGTGGATTCCGGTTATTTGGGCCACCGGTTAATCAGGGCAGCCGTTTATTTGGGGCAAATCTTAAAAAAAAACAGAACCCAATCGAGAAAATTGCCAGGGTTTATTTCGCTTAATTGGGACAAAATGCCGTTTAATCGGGGCAGGAGACCGCAGCACTGGAGATCACCCTACGATTGTCTGGAAGTCACAACCATAAAACAATAAAAACAATTAGCAGTCACCTGTTTATTGGGCTTTTTTGTTAGCGCAATCTATCATAAACGGATAGTAAACTCAATCTTACTGAATTTGCGATAATACCGACAGCTGGAATTCTGTGGGTCCCCATGTGTCCCAATTAACCGGAATCGACTGTATAAGTAAAGAATTTCTTGTTGTTTTTCTTAGCATCTTTGCCAAAGATTTCTCATCTGCCTTCGCTTGCTTAATCTCCTTTGTGACTTGATTACAGACTAGCTTACGTCTGCTGTAGGCTTCTGTATTGCCTGATAATTTATATGCATCCCATGCATTTTTCTTCTCTATCACTAGTCTCATTAGTTCATTTGACAACCATTTAGGCCTAAACCTTGGATAATATTTCTTAGTAGGTTTGAAAAGTCTAGTAGCTTCCACGATTAAATCCTTGAATGCTTCCCACTTAGAATTTTCTGTTGGTAACATCATCGGTTGACCCCACTGTACAGAATTTAAAAAACTATCTGAGACCACTGTAGTCACCTTTATGGAAGCAAAAACCCTTTCCTTTACCCCTGATGGTAATTATATCTTTAAGTAAATCCCACATCAGTACACTGTGATCATTGCCACCTAGAGTTTCCTTTATCTGCAAATTCTTAATACACGAATGATCACTGCTAATAACCAGATCAAGAGTATTACCCTCTCTGGTTGCCTCTTGAACATACTGCTGCAGAAAACAATCATCCAATAAATCCCCAAAATCTTACTAGTGTGCGAGTGACCAACCCACAAGTTCCAATCAATATCTGGGAAGTTAAAATCCTCCATTATAAGACATTCTGATTTCCTAGCCCACTCTCTTTCTCTGTCCAATTGTTTGTTGTACTCATTCGAGTCATTCGGCCTTATAACACACTCCTACTCCTATTTTTGCTTTCCCAGTGCTTATGTCACACGAAATTGACTGAACATTGCACTGTCCATCTATGTTAACTGGATGCACTTCCTTTAATTTTATGTTTTTCTTAATTAACAGCATAATCCCTCTTCCCTTCCTATCCTTTCTGTACACATTATTCCCCAAATTCCAATTCTGCATTCCTAATATGGGATATCAGTGACATCATGTCTCTGATATCCCAACAATATCTGCCTTTGATGTCTTGACCAGCACTTCAAATTCATCAAATTTATTTATTCTACTTCTAGCATTGGTGTACATGCAAGTATACATGCACCTATTCTTATTCTTAGTTATCCTAACACATCCTATGTGTTTATTTGTTTCATGATGACTGCCATCAGTCCCTGAAACCTCCAGCACCCCTCACTCCAGGCCACTGCTCATTCTAATAATAGTGCAAGAATCACCTTCACCTCTGCCTGTTGCTACTTTTAACCTTTTAGTCTGTGATTTCCTCCCAGCTAGCAGTTTTCTGACCCACCTAACTCTGCTGCGATAGCATCAGCAAACACTCTTGCCCCTTTCTATATAAGTGTATCCTATCCCTGTAGAAGCAATCTCTCTTGTTAACAAGCACAGACCATGCTGAAAAAAATTCTATCCCACGAGCCTTGCACAATCCCTCCATGGCAGAATTGATTGATAAGGCTCTAATCATGTACTCCCTCCTATCGTTTCTGGGCAGGATTGCAGACACTTTCAAATTAAACCCTAAATCACAACTTTTTTTCAACATTGACCTGTACTTGTTAAGTAAATCTGCAGATCTCCTACTCTTAATGTCATTTGTGCCCTTAAAAGATATCTGCTCTACAACATCATCAACTTTTGTCCCTGGCAGACATACCTTGGTCCTATTCGATCTCTCCTTTTTACATAATATATTACCTGTCTCCCTAACAATAGAGTCACCAACAATAACTAACTCCTGTGGGACCAGCACATTCTTCCTTGGAGATTGCCGTTGTGTACAAGAGTCAGCTCTTGCATTGAGTTGGGCAGCTGAGAGCTTGACGGGGCCCCTCATATTAATTTCTTCGAGGGCATCTGCCCTACACCTCAAGCTCTCATCATATGCCCATCAGAATGCTGAGTTGACGCCTAATTTCTAGACACTCTCTGCACCTGGCGCACACAAAGACATCCTCCTCCTTGGCTAGATCATGTTCTGTTCCAGAGAGTTCATCAAACATTTCATGAGTTGCACATTTTTTTAGGCTGTGATGCTTTGGAGAATCGCCCACCCTCAGTTATCCCCCGAATCACATCACTCCTGCCACTTTGTGCCTGTTGCTTTTGCTGCTCTAGTCTGGGCATGAAATTTAAAATTAATAAGATCAATAAATTTAATTAATTGTCAATACTACACTATCTAATAGAATTCTAAATGCAGTGATGTGTATTACTCTATATAATTTTACGTTAGAACTACCTAGTTACTACAGTTAAAAATTTGAATTCCCAATGGCTGCAAGATTCGAATGAAACAATGGTTTTATGTATATTAAGTAAATTATCAGAAACTGCTAATAAGCTTGCTTGTGTGTAAGTATATACATCAGTATTATTACAGATAAGGTGACCATTCATCAATTCACTTTCTTTGAGTAATTAGATTCTTTAGTGTTTGAGTGAAATACTGCTTTCAATTTATATTAACAGAACTACAACATGAAACAGTGAAATTCAAGGCATTTCATTCAAATAATAAAAAAAAATATATTATGATAGAGATGATAATGATTACACATTCATTGCTAATAGAATGTAATTTCATTAAATCAACTTCATCTACATAGTTTGTGATATATGACATTTCTATAGAAAAATTTCATTGAATTTTTGAGATTAGGAATAGTATTGATGTTGCTTTTTATTTTTGTGCTCTAATAAGGAATATCTGAATGAATATGGTGAAGAGGAAGAACAAAATGACATGGTTGAAGTTGCTAAGGGTTTCTATCTTTATTATGAATTATATGAAAAATTGTATTCATATCAGAGAGAGGGACTCCTGTGGTTATGGGATCTGTATAACAAGCAGAGAGGAGGAGTACTTGGGGATGATATGGGGTAAGTTTGTTCATTTAGTGTTATGCAAATTTATTATGTATGAAATAATCCCCTCTCTGCCTGAATCTGTACAAATGTGCTAAATTTGATATAACCTATTTTACTTTTTTATTCTGTATAATATTCTTGAATTATGATACTTTATATAGAACATAATATCTGGATGAATATTTACCGTTCTGTAAGCAGTTTTTTTTGGTGGAGGGAAAGGATTGTGGTTTCAGATTGCAATGTTGTGTTTTGTCTACCAACTCAATGTAATCTATTGCTGTGTGTGTGTGTGTGTGTGTGTGTGTGTGTGTGTGTGTGTGTGTGTGTGTGTGTGTGTGTGTGTGTGTGTGTGTGTGTGTGGTATAAATATAAATCAGGATTTTTTTTTTTTTTTTTTGGAACATGCATCATCATAAAATTTCAGAGTGATACAGAAAACCATCATACATTAATTGGATTAATATACATAGGGTGTTTGTATATTGGATTAATATACACAGGCCAAATTGTACAGACCAAATATAAAATTTGGAAATCTGCCTGTTGGGAGTCGTAATATGCAGACAGATGGACATGGTGAAGGCAGTAAGTTCAACTTGCATGGTAATACATCTAGAATGAACCATAAATTTCACATGACCCCTTACAGAATAATCTAGGGGTGTAAGGTCAGGTGATTTTGGTGGCCTTTGTACAATGCGATTCTGACCAGTCCATCTTTTATTTTACTACGCATTTAAAATGTTAAACATCATGGGGAAAGTGGGTTGATGTATTACCTTGCATAAACTACATCTGCTGATTTGCAAGGTGTGTATCTTCCAATAGTTCACATAGATTATTCTGCAGAAAACATAGATGTGCCATTCCTGAAAGCCTTGCTAGTAAAACAAATAAAATAAAAATAAGGACCAATAAGGGTGTTCTCAAGAATACAAAACCTTAAAGGAAAAGGTAGCTGATAATGAGTACTGACAATCATATGTCAGTTTTCGTTAGCCTAAATATGTGTTTCAAGAGTTGAAAATTCTATTTCTTCTAAAACAGGTCATCTTTAACCAGAATGTGATTGAGGAATTGAGGATCATGCACACACATTGCAAAATGAGCCACTGACACTTTCTGCATCTATTCATATCTTGTGTCAGTTAGACAAGGAGTAAACACTGGGATGTCAAGATCTGGCCAAAGAGGGGCAGTTTGTTGTCTGGATCAAAGAACATAATTTATAAACCACTGGTAGACCCCAGAACTGTCCTCCTCCTACCCTTACACATCAAACTGGGTTTAATGAAACAGTTTGGGAAAGCTTTACCTCAAGAAGGTCCCAGCTTCAACTACCCTTGTACTAAATTCCCATTGATCACCCAAGAGAAGCTAAAACAAGGTATTTCTGCTGGGCCTCAAATTCACAAGCAGATGAGGGACAGAGATTTTGAGGGAGCTATGAATAAAAGAAAAACTGGCATGGATTAGCTTCAGTTCTGTTCACATTAGAACTTCTTAGGGAACAACAAGGATCCAGACTACGAGAATATAGTTGAAAATACGTTGGCAAACTTCATGAAGCTGGGCTGCAACAAGGGTGTCAAGGTACTTTTTTTACACTCCCACATAGAGTACTTCCCAGAAAATCTAGGAAGTGTTAGTGAAGAACAGGGTGAGTGGTTCCACTAGGATATTAACAATGTGGAGATGAGGTATCAGGGGAGGTGGAATGCTAACATGTTGGCTCACTATTGCTGGATGCTGAAGAGGGACTGTAAAATAGAAGAATCTGCAAGAAAATCAAAGTAATGAAAGATTGACCCCATCATAGACCAGTTTTTAAAATAAGAGGCAAGTGTTTAGTGGACTTTTTACCGCATTTCCCTTTTCAATAGTGTTTTTAACATGTATTTAAATATAAAAGTCTGGTAAAAGTAGCATTTTGTTATAATTTCAGTGCACAAATTCTACCAAAATTAATAAAAATTTGTGAAAAATCAAATTTTCTTTTTTGATTTTTGAAGAAACCTGACATGATGGAAACAAACAGAAGTCATTTTTGAAATGAGCATTAGAAAATGATTCAGTAAAATTCTTTTCTGAGAAAAACAGTGAATTTTTTCGTAATGCAGAATAGCGTAATTGTAGTTTTCTGTCATCATTGGCATGATCTCTAACATCATTTTGGTAGTAAAGTTTGACTATAACAAACATAAAAGAAAGCTTCTTTTTTTTTTTGGCTTTAATTGTATTCTTGCATATAATTATGTTAAAACAATAATTTAACATTAATGGATTCTCATGTCCAGTTATTGCATATGCATTGGCTTCAGGTTTAATCATTGTCTCCTAACAGTTGACATTCATTTGCTTGTTTATGTTTATGCTACTGTTAGATATCCAATTACCGAATGACACTTGTTGTTTTTCAATTTACTGTTTGGTTTACTGACTTGAACTTAATGCTCAAATGCAGGCATTAAAAAACATGTCTAAAGCATGTCAGCTTTTACAAGAATATAGTTGAAAATGTGTTGGCAAACTTCAAGAAGTTGGGCTGCAACATTAGTGTTAAGATACATTTTATACACTCCTACATCCACTACTTCCCAAAAAATCTAGGAAGTGTTAGTGAAGAACAGATTAATGTCCTGGTGGAACAGGGTTCCACCAGGACATTAACAATGTGGAGATGAGGTACCAGGGGAGGTGGAATGCTAACATGATATCTCACTATTGCTGAATGCTGAAGAGGGACTGTAAAGAAGAAAGATCTGCAAGAAAACCAAAGAAACGAAAATTTGACCGATCTGTGGTAATTCTTCAGTGGGGTAAAATTAGTAAAGTTAGAATTAGTAAATTTAGTAAAGTTAGAATAAAGAATAACTTAGTTGATTTCAATCCTTCTAAAACTCAGTCCTGTCTTATATCTTGCAAAAAATCTTTTGCTCCTATGCTTTTTCGGTGACACTCTGATTTCTAGGCAAGGTCATATCTCCATTGGGGAGTACCTTAACTTCTAATTTCTCTTGTCGTAAGCACATTACAAATATTGCTTCCTCTGCATCTAAAAAACTGGGTTTTCTCTTTCACTTTCATCATTACTTTTCTTCCAAACAGCTGTTTACTCTATACAAATTTCAAATTTGCCATACCATGGGATATTGTTCCGACATCTGGGGTGGTGCCCCTAAAACCTTGCTCAGTCTTCTAGATTCCACTCAAAAGAGGGCAGTTAGGTTAATTAATGACTCATCTCCAACAGAGTCTGTCCACTCTGTCTTATAGATGTTCTGTTTCTGTTGCATGCTTTTCTATAAGTACCATGGGCACTGTTCTTCTGATTAACTTCTATAATTCTCCCTCTCTCCTCCAACAAATTATTCTGAACAGTGCCTCATCTAGTCAACATGCTTTTACTTTCCAACTTAATTCACAGAACCAACTTTTCTTCTTCCTCATTTATTCATTCAATTTATGTTTTCTGGAACAACCTTCCTTCATACATATTTCCTGAAAATTACAATCTACAGAAGTTCAAGTCTAATGTCAGCAAGTTTCTTCTTGCTGACATTAGACAGTTTTGGGGTTTTCATTAAAGAAGAAAAATAAGTAAATAAAAAAAAATAATAAAAACTCTAGATTTATTATTATTATTATCAACCATATGGTGCAAGGAAGCCTGAGGCTCATGCTGCAGCAGCCAAAAAAAAAAAAATTTGAGTTACCCTGAGAGAGCGAGAGAGAGAAAATCAGAAGTAGAAGAGTCACTAAGAAAGAGAAGAATGATGATATCCAGCTCAGGATCCTGGGTGTGCCAAGCCTATACTCACCAGATGTGAGCCCCTGGATAATAATAATAAATCACTAGACTAAGCCCGGCCTAATAGCTCACTTTATAATTGAAAATTGCAAAATTTTATTTGTTAGAAAAAATTACTAGGGTAGCTTGTTATTTCTATAGATTCACAATATCAAGACCATAGTTTCAAAGAGGGGAATACAAAGGGTCGCTCGCAGTGCACAGAAACGGAAATATAATTCTGAGAAGAAAACCAATGACAGAAATCTAATTAGTGATTTTCCTGATTTAATATTAGTATTAGCAAATAATGCAAGAGAGCAAACTTACACAGTATCAGCTAAAAAAAAAAAAAAAAAAAAAAAAAAAAGTGTGTGCGCCAAGCACACACAGTGGAGGTTAAGTGATTTATACAGAGAATCTGCCACTTTTACTTGATTTGAACCTTCTCCATCTCACCATCTTAGTATAGTTGGTGACAGTTTCTCCCATTTTGCAAAAAACTCAGTTTTTCTTCTGTCATTTTCTTTTCACAAAAAAAAAAAAAAAAAATATATATATATATATTAAAACTGGATTTTTTAAAGGAATTTTAAAATTCTTTTAAAAGAATTTCTGACAAATTTCAATAAACCACAAATTTCTGCTTATTTTCATTAACAAATTGGCCATCAGGAATGACTCATCTCTAACTCAACTACGTTGCAAAATAGTAACATGCTATAATAACATTGTTTTCTGTAATGTGTAATATTTCTTTGGATTTTATGGTGTGAAGCTGATTAACAATGTCTTTCAGTAAGATGCTAAAGAAATAATTTTATTTATTTATTTTTTTATGGAAATCCCAAGCAAGAGAGGTATTAGAACCTATAGTACTTAGTACTGTGCATGTGTTACAGCTGAGATGAAAGAAGGTACTTGCTGATGTTAGACTTCAATTTCTGTAGATTGTAATTTTCAGGAAATATGGATGAAAGGAGGTTCCAGAAAACTCGGGAAGTTGAAGGAATAAATGAGGTAGAACAAAAGTTGGTTCATGAGTTTGAAGTTGGACACTAAAAGGCTGCTGACTGGTTGCAGCAAATGTTTGGATTGATTTGGAAGAGAGAGTAGGAATTATAGAAGAACAGTGCCCACGGAAGTATCTATAGAAAGGGCATGCAGCAGAAACAGAACATCAATGAGGTGGAGAGACTGTTAGAGATGAGTCATTAATTAACTGAACTGCCATTCTTTTGAATGGAATCTAGTAGTCTGAGAGAGGTTTTGGAGGCGCCACCCCAAATTTGGGAATAATGGTCCATGGTAGGGCAGATTTGCGATTTGTACAGAGTGAACAGCTGTTTGGAAGAAAAGCAATGCTGAGAGCAAAAGACAAAAAACCCAGTTTGTTTAGATGCTGAAGAAGCAATATTTGTAATATGCTTTATGCCAAGAGAGAGATTAGGAGCCGGAAATTTCTAATAGAGGTATGTGATCTTGTCTAGAAATCTGAGTGTCATCGCAGATAAGAATAGGAGCAGAAGAATCCTGTTTGCTAGATAGAAGATAGGACTGATTTTAGACAGATTGAAATTAACTAAGTTATCCTTGCCCCACTGGATAATTACTTGGAGGTTGACATTTAAGGAATTGGTAGTGGATATTTGAGATGATGCTATTTGTACAGTGCAAGGTTTCTCAAACTGGAAGGTCAAATGCAATGTGCTATCATCAGCAAAACTATGGATAGGATTTTCGGTCAATGGAAGAAGGTCATTAATATACAAGAGAAAAAGAGTGGTAGAAAGAACTGAACCTTGAGGCACATCTGCATTAGTGGAGAATTTAGAAGACAGACGTCTACCATCACCCGCAGTGAGCAGTCAGAGAGAAAACTAGATACCCAATTACAAAAAGCAGTTGGGAGATCATGGGATGGAAGCTTGTTTAGAAGACCATTATGCCAAACACAATCAAAAGCCTTTGAAATGTCAAGAACAACTGCTTTAGTTTCATCAAACATTTCCATTGGATTTTATCCATAGATGGGTAACATAGGCCAGTATACTGACGATCTTTGATCAGAGGGAAGGTTTCTAGATAGTTCAGGAGTGTTGGTGGCTAATGCATTTCTCCATTATTTAGAATTAGCATTAGTAAAGGCATATGATGCAAAAAAGCAAACTTATATAGCATCAGCCAAAAAAAAAAAAAAAAAACCCTTATTTCTTCCATCCACTCGCTCCAAATGTTTGTCTAGTTCTACCTTGAATCTATTTAAGCTATGAACTTTGACAATGAGAGATTGAAGTTTGTTTCAGCAATCAATCACCCACTGGCTAACGGCAAACTTCTGCACATCTATCCTACAACTGTCTTTCCTCAATTTGAATTTATGCTCTCTCAGACAATTATTCTGAGGAAGGATTCCATCAGCATTGAGCGTGCTGAAACCATTCAAGGCTTTATACGCCTCAGTCAGATTACCTCGCAGGTGCCTAGACTCCAGACACTGTAATTTGAACTTAAGCCTTTCTTTTAAGAGCAACCCTTTGTTCCATTCACTAATCTTGTTTCCCTTCTCTGTACTCGTTCCAGCAGCTCTACATTCTTCTTAAAATGAGGCCTCCAGACATGTATACAGTACTCAAGGTGTAGCCTGACCATTGCTTTATACAAGGGGATATCACCTCCTTATCCCTACTAGAAATATTCCTGTACAGCCACTGCAGAACGCTG
This sequence comes from Mastigoproctus giganteus, assembly GCF_048544385.1. NCBI lineage: Eukaryota > Metazoa > Arthropoda > Arachnida > Uropygi > Thelyphonidae > Mastigoproctus > Mastigoproctus giganteus. The sequence continues at coordinate 206,331,185 of NC_143579.1, forward strand.
TGTAAGTTGGAATTTCCCTAAAGAAACATTTAGGGAAATTGCACACTTGCAACTATGTGCGCTGAATTTGATAGAAGCAAAAAAGAAATGTTTGACGAACGTGTAAATAGAATTATTAAATTTTTTTTTTTTATCTCATGTGCAGGAAAAATTACAAAAATTTACAAAATTACAAAAATTTCAAAATTATAAAAAATTTCAAGATTACAAAAAGAGAGAGAAGAAAGGCATAACATCAGCAAGTTTTACCTTTCGAGCATTGTTGAGGGAATTAACTCTCTAGCTGATAAGCACACCGCTACAGAAGTTGAGGGCTGTGCAGATTTGGAAAGGGTTTATTCCAACACATCACAAAATTTCTCTGCAGCTGCAGAATTGTCACTGGCGGCTTCACCACATACTTTGTTTTGGAAACCAGCATGATGCTTGAACCTATTAAACCACCTGTTTCTTGCCACGAACTTGGTTTGGGTTTGCCACACTTATCCTTATCTTCATAACTACTTCTTGCTTGATTGGCCGTTAGATTCAGGGGCACTTGCTTCTGAATCTGATTTTCCATCCATATTATTAATAGCGTTTCCATCTTTGATATAGCACCTAAACACTGTTTTGTGATCACTGTTGGGGCGGACCTGCCCCGGTGTGAAATACGCTGATCCTTTAGAATGTTCTTTTATATGCGCACTGTTCCTTAAAATAGTATTCACTGTTTAAGCAACGAGACCTAATTCCATGCAATAGATGACAAACTTTGTCCTGCTTCATACTTCTTAATTAATCTTCTTCATTTCTAAATCAATTTTGTTTCATATAGTTTCCTAGCACTGCCAACACTTGCACTTTCCATTGGTTGCTTTCCCTTCATCATTGTAATAAGTAAATAGGAATGACGAGAAGATTCTGAAAATTCATGTTTTTTATATGATTGAAGATTTCAATGAAGGGGGAACACATTTCACCATAATAACGTAAAAATTCACACAATCCCAGTTATCTGGATTATTGCAAATGCAATAAGATTGAGTTTACTACCCGTTTATAATTAGATGCAGTAACGGAAAAGCCCAATAAACTGGAAAATGCAAATTGTTTTTATAGTTTTATGGTAGTGACCTCCAGAAATGTGTTTTAGAAAAATATTCCAAAGGCATTCAAAATTGATTCTTATAACTGAACATATGGTAACGATGAAAGTGTAGCGCAATTTCCATTATAAAAATGACCTTTTAGAGAGATAAATAGCTTTTTTTTTTTATTTTTATTTTTTTATGTGAACTCCAAACACGAGAGGTATTGGAACCTGTAGTACTTAGTACCGTGCTTGGGTTGGAGGTTGAGAAGATGAAAGAAGATATTTGTTGACATTGGACTTGAACTTCTGTAGATTGTAATTTTCAGGAAATACGTATGAAGGAAGGTTGTTCCAGAAAACGGCAATTGAATGAATAAAGGAGGAAGATGAAAAGTTGGTTCTGTGGGTTTGAAGTTGGACAGTAAATGGATGTTGGCTGGTGGCAGCGCGTGTTCGGACTGTTTTGAAAGAGAGAGCGGGAATTATAGAAGCCAATTCAGAAGAACAGCGCCCATGGAAGTATCTATAGAAGAGGCATGCAGCAGAAACACGACGTCTATGAGGAAGCGAGTGGAGAGACTCTGTTAGAGTTGAATCATTAATTAACCTAACTGCCCTCTTCTGAATGGAATCAAGAAGCCTGAGGGAGGTTTTGGGGGCACCACCCCAGATGTGGGAACAATATTCCATGGCAGGGCGGATTTGCGATTTATACAGGGTGAGTAGCTCTTTGGAAGAAAAGTAACGTCGAGTGCGAAAGAGAAAACCAAGTTTTTTGGATGCAGAGGAAGCAATATTTGTAACGTGCTTGTGCCAAGAGAGATTAGAAGTCAAGGTAATCCCCAAAAGAGATATATCATTTTGCCTAGAAATCGGAGTGTCACTAAAGATAAGCATAGGAGCAGAAGAATCCTTTTTGCGAGATATAAGACAAGACTGAGTTTTAGAAGGGTTGAAATCAACTAAGTTGTCTTTGCCCCACTGGAGAATTACCTGAAGATCGGCAGCTTAGTTATATAGCGAAAATTTTAAGGTCTTGTCTGAGGAGCTGTTGTACCCACCAACAAATTCCTCCAACTGCATTGATCGTGTGCTATATGAGCAGCATTGCAAAGTATCATGCCCTGAAGTTCACTGATCCTCCTTCCACCTAGTTACAGGTCTTCCTCTGCACCTCTTCCCCTTGGTTTTTCCTTCCATTATATTCTTCAACAGAAAGTTTTCCCTTCTTACTATCTGACCAAAAAACTGACCAAAAAACTTGTTTCCTTTGTTGATGCTATGAAGAAGAATTTTAGGCCAATTTTATTCAATACCCACTCATTTGTTCTTCAATCCAAGTAAGAAATATGTAGTATTCTCCTGTAACACCACATTTCAAATGCCTCAATTTGCTTCCTGTCAACTCTTTTCAGATTCCATCCTTCACATCCATAAGTGGCAACTGGAAAAATTAGCGAATCAATGATTCTCAGCTTCGTCTTTAGGGGCAGATCATGATCTCTCCATAATTTTATCAGATCAGCGATCAACATTTTAGCAATTGCCTGTCATCTCTTTGCATCGTTTGAGCAGTCACTGTTTTTATTTATTCTTGACCCTAAGGAATCAAATTCATCAACTTCTTCGATATCTTGCCCATTAACCTTCAATTTACTGGAATTGAGATTATCACCAATCATCATAATTTTAGTTTTACACACATTCAGAAACAATCCTTTTTTCCTTACTTTCTTCACATACTTTCCTCAGAGTTTCTTTAAGATGATCCTTAGAATTATAAATTAGCACGGTATCATCTACGTAATGAAGGTTGTTTATCTTCAGTCCTCCAATTTTGATGCCAGTCTCTAAATCTTCCAAAGCTTCACGCATGATATCTTCGGCATAAAGATTAAAAAGGTGAGGTGACAAAATACAGCCCTGCCTGACACCGTTACCTATTGTGAAAAAGTCAGTGTTTCCCATGTTGGTTCTCACAGTTCCTTCCTGTTTACAGAAGCTTAATCAGCTCAATTATGGGGATTGGGAAACCCATAATAGTCATCGTTTCCTATAATTTCTCATGTTGAACACAATCAAATGCTTTTGCATAATCTATAAAACACAAAATGACTGGAACATTGAATTCTTTGCATTTTTCAATAATCAGTCATAGGCTTAAGATCTGATCTCTGGTTCCTCTACCCCTTCTGAAACCTGCTTGCCCTTACTCATACAATTCTATGAGAGAGCTCATACAATTGCTTTCTTGCATCACATGCCTCTATTACTATTTAGCCATCCATCATTTTCAAGTTTTAAATTTTTTCTTGATAAGTTTCCAACGTGCTGTTAAAGACAAAGAAAATTTCATTAAAGATAAATTCATTAAAGGTAAAGAAAGATTTCCTTGGTGTCATTAAAGATAAAGAAAGAGATGAAGCAATAAATCATTTTCAGCATTAGTATTGTCAGTTTGTGTGAGAACGTACCAGACACTATTATGAAAGAATAAAGAATCGATCTATAGTGGGCACTTGGTTGGGGTACAGACAAGTGCACAATGAAACTTTAAATACAGGGCAGTACATAAGTAAGGAAACATGCATGACTGTAAATGACAACACTATTTTAATTAATGTTAGCACAATAGAAAGGAAAAAACTTACAAAAAATTACAAGTGTTTGCCATTTTGGTCCACAAAATTGCTGTTTTTTTAGGCACACAGTGACACAGTAAGGCAGTTCTTCAGAAATCTTCTGTAACTGTTGACTGCTGAAGCTTCAGCAGAGATCCATGCTTATTTCTAAATACTCTATCCTTTACAAATCCCCACAAAAAATGATGACAGGGTCCAGTGAGTGATGTGGCTGTTCATTGAAATCTTGCTGTTTGTCCATTGGTTGGAGAACATTTTTTCTAAAAATTCGTTGATAATTTTTGTATGGTGAACTAATGCTCCATCTTGCTAAATGAAGCAATACTGAAAATTGTTTTTGGATTGTATTGATGGAATGATCTTTGTCTTTTATCAGTTTCAGGTGGCACTCTCCTTTCACAGTTCCTTCAAAGAAAAAAGGTCTGAAAATGCCTGTCCAAATTTCAGCCTAGACTGTCAAGCCAGGAGCATTTAAATCCTTGGTAAAGAATAAATAGGGGTTATTAAGAGAGCAATAACACGGTTATAACATTTAAGAGTTCCATTTAGTTTAATTGCGGATTTGTTGGTTCACAAAACATTATCAGCAATATATGGGTTTGCAACACTTATGGCCAAAAAACATTTGGAAATTTCTTCCAAACTTCTATCTGGGTTGTCCTCATTCAAACTTTAAATTTATATTTAAGTTCTGCATTTTGCTTCTCTGAGATTTTTTGGACTTCTTTTGATATCCTTTCTTGCAAGTTCCAAATGTAAATGTCTCTGTGGTACAAGGTCTACCAGGTTTTGGTAGATTGTGCAATGTTCCCATTTAATCAATTCACATTTGCTTTATGACCTTTATTGTGGATGGTTTATTTCCAAAAAACTTGGACTGGCATACAACTTCTTGCCATTTTCATATTTTCATGCCATTTTACAATTTTGATCTTCTCCCTATGTTCAAATTATTCAGAAAGAATAAACAAAAAATTGTAAACTAATTTTCAAATAACTTATACATATTTACATTATCATATATTCAAAATAACTTAGTTATTTACGGACTACACTGTATAATAAATTATCCCAAGTAATTTTTGGCATTTTACCAATTCTCATACAGTGCTAAGTGAGTGAGAAGCAAACACTGAGTTCAGATTGTGGGGATTCTTAAAGGATTAAGTATTTAGAAATAAGCAGGTGAAGCTTTGGAAATACTCCTGACAACCAGCAGGGCCATTGTTATGAACAAAACTTTGACTCAAAAAACAGTATCTTTCTTGAAACAGTTGGAATCATCTGATGTCTAATAGAATATTCATACAGAAATCCACAGACTGAAAAATGTTAGTTGAGTTAATGTTTAAAAGGATATTGTACTGGTAAACAATTCTATGGCTCTATTTTTAATATAAAATGTTGTTTTCCCAGTGAAATTTAATTTCTAAAGCGGTTTGGACGTTAAAAAAGCCTCCTGCTTTTTCTGAAAAAGAGTACTGTTTCCTCCTGCTTTTTGGGAAGCATTCCTATTTTTTACAAAAAGAACCCTTCCTGTTTTCCTTCTGCTTACAAATGTCTGATCTCCAGCTTTTTGAAAGTCAAAAGTTGGCAGCTATGTTTATCTAAACCCTTGGTTTTCTATAAATATGCTAAGGCTGTTCAAGATAAGAATGTAGCTTATTGCAATTGGTATGTATCCAGATCTTGAACTTTCTGTTGTTTTCTACCTCAAATTAAAGCTCACTATAGCTGTAAAACAATTATTAATCAATATAAACTCAATTTTGAACAGACTAAGAAACAATAGAAAACTTGCTCATTGTCCAAATAGTGGTTGAGCCTTCTGGTCTCTAGCCAAAACTGTTGACTGCAACTTCTATTCATGTATACTTCCACTTCTGTTAGGGCTTGATGGTTCATCCTCAGCAGAAGATAAAGTTGACTTATTAGCCTCCTGCTTTTCTTCCAACTCTTGTATCAGTGATCTTGGTAAATTACCTCCCACCATACTAGACACACTTGACTCAATGACTCCTGTGGTCCTCTAACAGAAAGATGTTATAATAATTTCTAACAATATTGATGATAAGAAAGCTCCAAGTCATGGTGTCATTTCTCCACTTGCTCTCCAAAACCCGTGCTCCTTCTTTGTTTCCTTTTTGCACATTCTTATTCCACTGGTATTTTTTTCCTTCATGGAAATTTTCTATCCTCATAGCCATTTTCTAAAAAGGGTGAAAAATTCCTCCCAATTATTGTCTCATTGCACTTATATCTACTCTTTTCAATGTATTGGTGAAATACATCTGCTAACTCTTAATTACCATCTCAACCTTCCACCTGATTAATGATGGCCTATATGGATTCTGTCATTGTCGATCCACTGGTGATATATTGGTTTATGTTACTCATATTTGCATAAAATTCTTTGGAAAAGTTCAGTGAAACTCAAGAAGTTACTCTTGACATTTCCAAGGCTTTTGATCATGTTTGGCATAAAGGTCTTTTAAACAAGTTCCTATCTTATGGTTGCATTTGTTTTTTTTTCTTCTTCTTTTTGCGATTGGTTAGCTAGTTTCTCTGACTGCTCACTGCGGGTGATAGATCTGTCTTCTAACTTTTCAACTAATGGTGATGTTTTCCAAGGTCTTCTTGTTTATTAATGACCTTCTTTCACTGACTAGAAATCCTATCTCTATTTTTTGCTGATGATAGTAATTTTGGGAAAACCTTGTGCTGTAGAAACAGTTTTAGTTTCTCTAATATCCACTATCAATTCATAAATGTCAGTCTCCAGATAATTTTCCAATGGGCAAAGAAAACTTCATTAACTTCTGTCCTCCTAAACACAGTCCTGTCTTGTTTCTTGCAAAAGAGCATATACTGTCCCCATGTTCATCTTCAATGACACACATCTTTATACATGATCACATACAGTAGAATGTCGGTTATCTGGAATAATTAGAAAGGCTGATTTTTCTTCTTCTCTCTTTTTTTTTTTTTTTTTTTATATATTAATGATAGTATTTGAGACAAATGTTTATTTTGCTGAGACTTTTTTTTTTTTTTACGTTGTATATCTGGTGAAATGTTGGATTACAACTGATGAGTTTTCTCGGAAACCATTAGTGATAGGTTTAGTATTTGCTTCCATGAACCCAGTTTTCCATTACATATTTTGTTCTCTTCATTTCATATTATGTTTAGTTTAGCTCCAGATTTGGTAAGAATGATATCAGCCCGAAACTGTGCAATTTATTATTTTTCTCAGGTTTTATGGTAATATGTCAAAGAAAAGAAACTGCACTGAAATGGGCAGCAAACCAGTAAGAATGCAATATAATCAAATTTGAGAGATTTAGCAGAAAAAAATCAAAATCTTGAGAGATTTAGCAGAAAAAAATGGGTCACAACAAACAAAACAAAAAAAATCAAACATTTTAAAAAATTACTTTAAACTTTTTCCACGTAAAATTTGCAGTAAAATACCTATCCAAATATACATACAAAAAATTTGTATATACCTATGTTAATGTATGAACTTTTATTAGTTATTATTATTTTTTAATTAAATAAATTTTTTTTTTTACGCTATTTAAAGTCTGTTTCTTTTACCTTAATACATTATAACAAAATTTATTTAATTTTACCTTATGTTCAATTATCCGGAAAATTTTGCTATCCAGAAGAGATCTGACATTAATTATTCCGGATAACTGATGCTCTACTGTATCTTTATTGGAGTTTGCTGTATGATGCTCTACTGTATCTTTATTGGAGTTTGCTGTATGATGCTCTACTGTATCTTTATTATAAGTATATCCCAAACGTTGCTTCCTCTGTATGAAAAAAAACAAAAAAAAAACTGGTTTTCTTTGTTGTTCTTGGCATTACTTTTTTTCTAAACAGCTAACTCTGTGCAAATTTCAAATCCATCCTCATCATTCTACTCTTCCGTTTGGCATGGGTTGAGTCCCTATTTAGATATCGTACTCCATTGTTGTTGATCTTTTGAACCTTGCATCATTTGTTGATAACTCTGAAAGCCTGTTTTCCTTTAGGCATTGGAACCATTCTCTTTTGGGTCTTCTTGGTGGTCTCTTATCTCCAATTCTTCTTGTCAGTACTACATTAGGCAGCCTGTGTTGTGTCATCTGGTTCACATGTCCAAACCACTGAAGTTGTTTTTTGTAGATCTGCTCTATTATTCTGCATTCAAAATTTAGATCTCTCCTTACTTGTTCATTAGTTTTATGTTCTCTCCAATTTGTTTTATTGATTTTCCTTAGACATCTCATTTCAAATGACATTATTTTTTGCCGTTCTTTTTTATTTATTCTCCAATTCTCTGATCCATAAGTTGCTGTGGGTATGATGACGGTTTCATATAATTTAATTTTTAGACTATTTGAGATTTTATTGCTCTTCCATATGTTTTTGAGTTTGTTCATGTTTGTCCATCCGATGTTCAGTCTGTGATTAATTTTGGTCAATATTACTTAGTTTTCCGGTTATTAGAGAGCCCAGGTATACAAATTTTTGTACTTGTTCTATTTGTTGATTTTGGATGTTTATGTCTATGTTTTTTCTGATTTGCATTACTTTGGTTTTATTTATATTAATATTAATTCCATAATTGTTGCTTGCTTTATCGATGTGTGTTAATATTTCTTTTAGTTATTCTTTGGTTTCTGTTAAAATTACAATATCATCTGCATATTTTATGTGGTTTGTATTTTTTCCATTTATTATTGTGCCTCTTTTTTCTTCAGTTGATTTCATTAGTTCTAGGTAGATAGGCGCCTCCGTAGCCAGGTGGGAAGGAGCAGCAGTGCGTAGCACATGTTTCTTGATTAGACCGGGGTTCGAGCCCGTCACCACCAAATACGGAGGATGCGGAAAGGTCAGGAAATGACCACCGCATATCCCGGAGCAATATGGCCTTAGTTGCTAATGCTCCTAAAAACCAAATAACAACAACAACTAGGTAGATATTAAATAGATATGGAGGTAAAGGGCATCCCTGCACGATTCATTCCTCTATTTCAAATTTCTCTGTTTTAAGTTTGTTGAATTTTACTATTGCTCTTTTATTTTTGTAGAAATTGTTTATAAACATGATTATTTCATGATCAAGTGGGATTTTTTGTAGTTGCTTCGTTAGATTTTTTTCTGTTTACAGCAGGCATGGGCAACCTTTCCTAGTTCGGAGGCCAAATTATCATTCTGTCTCCAAGTCAAGGGCCGGACCAAATTATTGAATGAAATAAATTAATATGAAATGAATTAAAACAAGTTGCTTAATTATTAATAATAAATGAAATATAAAGTTGCTACTTCATATTTCATTTATTTTTAATATAATGCTTTGGTATAAAGCTCTACATAAATTTTATAATATAATGAACAACATAATTTAATGTGAAAATTGGCCTTGTACTTGAACTATGAGACTATCAATATTGACGTTAATTACTTAAGGATAATCGCATAGAATTTGAGGTTTTCGTCTGTTATTCTTGTTTGAATTTTTGATTTATTGTATTTCATCCTCGAAAAAAACTGTTCATACATATATGTGCTGCCGAAAAGACAAATGATTTTTCTTGAGAAGGTGCGTAAATTTGTATATTTTTCTTCCACCAAATAAAATTTATAAAAATCCGTCAAAGCAGTGTTGTTAAATTGTGATTTTAGCACTAAATCCACCTGAAGCTCAATAAATTCCATCTGTAAGTTTTCTGGCACATTATTTACATCAGCATCCATTGGACAAGCAAATATAGCGAATGTGGAGTCTTTGTTTTGGAAGTCGGCAAATCTTGTATCAAATTGCTCTATTAGTGCCTTCAGTTTTCCATAACAATTATAAGGGATATTTTTATGAGTTGCTAGAGTAAGAAAATGATAACAATTTTTAGCTCTTATCTGACTTTCCAACAATCTTAGTTTATTACAAAAAGCTTTGACATGTCCATGGAGTTCATGAACCAATTGTCCTTGTTTTTGCAATTTGAGATTCAGTTCGTTTAGGTATCTGGTGACATCTACAAGAAATGCTAAATCACACACCCACTCATCTTTTACTTGGTTAATTGTGTTTCCTTTTATGTCCATAAAATCTGCAATGTCTTGTCTCAGATAATAAAATTGTTTAAACATTTTACCTTTACTCAACCACTTCACTTCACAATAATAAGACACATCTTCATAATCCGAAAATAGGTTCTGCCAAATACTCCTTAAATTGGCAGTGATTAAGTGCATGTGACTTAATAAAGTTAGCTTGTCTTTTGGAATTTCATCCCAATCCCGTTCAAACATCAACATGATATATGCAAAGCACATCTCTCATTGATTTTGATCCACTATGGCCATAGATGCTGATGATGCGCCAAATAAACCCCCAACCAACTCATTGATTTTTACTAAATCTGACCGACAGCTAGTGTCAATCAGATTTTGCATCATTCAGCAATCATTAAAAATATGGAGTACCATTTAGATACAACCATTCATGTTTTTCACTAGCTCCTCCAGAAATAGCTTATTATGAGTGGGGAGATGCTGCACTTCCAAATTTTGACCAACTGAGCAAGAATTATTCACAACATTCTTATTATTACTAGTATTTAGTGCAAGGAAGCCTGAGGCTTATGCTACACTAGCTAAAATAAATTTCTGAGTTACCCTGAGAGAGAGAGAGAGAGAGAGAGAGAGAGAGAGAGAGAGAAGAAGGGAATCACCAAGAAAGAGAAGAATGATGATATCCAGCTCAGTACCCTGAGTGAGCTAAACCCATACTCACCAGATGTGAGCCCATATTGGAATAAAAGTTATTCCAGTAGAGAAGTTTGCTAAAAAGTAATCTGCTCCATGTTTAAATCTGCCCACTGATAGGAATTGAATATTCCTACCACTATAGAGTGTAGCAGCTACTGTCTTGTAAATTTGGAATTTTTCTCACTAAGTTGACCTGATGGATTTCACAGCAAATCTGGAAATTTCATTAATTGTATTTTTGTGTATTAAATGTCTCCTCTAATTTCAGCCTTATTATGCCTTTCATGCGGCACATCACTTAAATTATTGGAAGATGTTTTCAGACAGTGATTTCATAGTATTGACAAAATCACTTAATGGTTTGTGGAGAAAGCACTTTTTTTTTTTTTTTTTTTTATGTAAACCCCAAAATGAAAGGTATTAGAACCTATAGTACTTGGTACCGTGCTTAAGTTGGAGGTTGAGAAGATGAAAGAAGATATTTGTTGACATTGGACTTGAACTTCTGTAGACTGTAATTTTCAGGAAATACGTATGAAGGAAGGTTGTTCCAGAAAACGGCAGTTGAATGAATAAACGAGGAAGATGAAAAGTTGGTTCTGTGAGTTTGAAGTTGGACAGTAAATGGATGTTGGCTGGTGGCAGCACGTGTTCGAGCTGTTTTGAAAGAGAGAGAGAGAGAGAGAGAGAGAGAGAGAGAGAGAGAGAGAGAGAGCGGGCATTATAGATGCCAATTCAGAAGAACAGTGCCCATGGAAATATCTGTAGAAGAGGCATGCAGCAGAAACGTTTATGAGACAGTGAGTGGACAGACTGTTAGAGATGAATCATTAATTAACTTAACTGCCCTCTTCTGAACGGAATCAAGAAGCCTGAGAGAGGTTTTGGGGGCACCACCCAAGATGTGGGAACAATATTCCATGGTAGGGCGAATTTGAGATTTGTACAGTGAACAGCTGTTTGGAAGAAAAGTAACGCCGAGAGTGAAAGAGAAAACCAAGTTTTTTAGAAGCAGAGGAAGCAATATTTGTAATGTGCTTGTGCCAAGAGAGATTAGAAGTCAGGGTAATCCCCAAAAGAGAGATATCATTCTGATATATCTCTTTTGGGATATATCATACACATGGCAAGAATATACCCAGATCCTTGACATAACGTGGCCTCAACAATGCCCCCCCCCCACATACACACTACTCGGACTCCCTCCAGTCACTATCTGGCAGAGTAGAGGTAGCAAGATTATACACTAGCTGATCTGGAAGCCTCCTAGAGAGTTACCAATAGGTTCGGTCCAGTGTACTAACTAGCGGCCAGCCTGCGAACACCATTTTAGCACTTTCAAGGATAGTACATATTAGAAAGGCCATTTGATGAAAGGAACCCTGATCACTCATATTTTCACTATATTTAAAAGTGACTATCCAATTCTGCCTTGAACTTTACTGTCAAACTTGCTGCCTTGACCTCCACGAGGAATAATTCATTCTAATGATTATAATTTGCATACATGTTAATTCTGATTACTTGTGTTTTTTAGTCAAGTTTATGCATATTTTTCAAATATACAGATTTGTTCCCCCCCCCCCCATTAATACCTACTAAATTTAACAATATACACTTAAAAGCTGAGATTAAATGTCTGTATAGCCAGTGTAAGTATCTGTTTACATTGGGTGAAAAAATACATCTGGACTTTGTATATAATATGTTTTGACTGATGTGTTTGCATATTTGATTTTTGTAGTAAACAATTAACTTTTGATATCTTAATTTCATTGTGTTTTTTTTTTTTTCGTAAGTAGCAGTAACCACTTAGATGGAGTTTAGTTCACTGTCATTGTTATTGGTTGGGTGGTTCTGTGTTGTAGTTGGATTTATTAGCATTAGCATTAGTAGAGGCATTTGATGCAAGAAAGCAAGCTTATGCAGCATCAGCCAAAAAAAAAAAAAACCACTTCCACTTCACCCCTCTGTTCATTCAAAATACCTGTCCAACTGAGCCTTAAACTTATTTAGGCTATCAACTTCCACGACAAGGGATGGAAGTCTGTTCCACCAACCAACCACCCGCTGGCTAAAGGCAAATTTCCGCACGTCTATCCTACATCTGTCTTTCCTCAATTTGAATTTATGCCCTCTCAGGTGATTATTCTGAGCGAGAGGAAGAATCCCATCAGCATTGAGCATGCTCAAACCATTCAAGGCCTTATACACCTCTATCAGATCACCTTGCTGGTGCCTAGTCTCCAGACACTGTAATTTGCAAAACTTAAGCCTTTCTTCTTAAGAGCACCCCTTTGTTCCATTCACTAATCTTGTTGCCCTTCTCTGTACTCGTTCCAGCAGCTCTACATCCTTCTTGAAATGAGGCCTCCAGACCTGTATACAGTACTCTAGGTGTGGCCTGACCATTGCCTTATACAAGGGAATAATCACCTCCTTATCCCTGCTAGAAAAATTCCTATATATCATTGACAATACACCATGAGCTACTCTTGCAGCCCGTCTGCACTGCTCAGAGAACTTCATATCTGCCTGCACAACCACCCCCAGGTCCCTTTCATTCTCTACCACTGTCAGTGTAGTACCACAGAGTTGATACGTTGCTCTGGGGTTGCTGTTTCCCATGTGTAGTACTTTACATTTGTCAATGTTAAACTTCATTTGCCACCTCTCAGCCCATCTGCTCAACTTTTCCAGATCCTGTTGCAGCAGCATAGTGTCAGTAGTGTCCTTGACAACCCTGCCTACCTTTGTATCATCTGCAAACTTCGACATTAAGCTTGATATACCCTCATCAGTATCATTTATGAATACTGAAAACAATAATGGACCCAACACTGAGCCCTGAGGGACTCCACTAATAACATTAGTCCACGACGAGCAGTGTCCATTGATTACCACTCTCTGTCTTCTCCCCCTCAACCACCCCTTTATCCACAGCAGCAATTTGCCTCCAATGCCACACTGCTCCAATTTGTGCAGTAGTCTTCCATGTGCAACAGTATCAAAAGCCTTTCTAAGATCCAAGTATATAATATCAAAGTTATTCCCTGCATCCAGTTCCTTTGTGACTGCATCATAGTATCCAATCAAATTGGTCAGGCATGACTTCCCCTTAACAAAACCATTTTATTGTTAAAAGAAGATTAAATTAGTTTAAATGTGTGTTTAGGAGCTGTGGCAACCGATTTGGAAGTTCATGTAGTGTGCTATAGTGGATTTCAACCAAGTTGCAGAATGTAAAGATTTTACGTTAACTAATGTTATGTAATTAAACGGAATAAAAAAAAAAAAAATATATATATATATATATATACACACACACACATAAACAATGCAAAGAACTTCAAAATGTCTAGTTTATTGCATTTCATAAAGATATGCTTAATTTATCGACTGTGGCATGTGACATACATTTATTAGTTATTATTAATTTGGAAGAAAAGGCATAATAGAAATCTAGCTTTAGTCAGAAAAGCATTTGGGTTAGTGCTGGATTTCTGTTAAGTCTCTAGTTATTTCTAAACTTTGGTAGGTGCTTGCTCTCTAAAAGGTGAACTTCATGAGATCCCACCCTTCTGTTGCTGGATCTCCTGATATATTTTTGTCCCCTTGTTTTCCTATTAGTGAGTTTACCCATTCCCTTTGGGAACCTTATACAATCAGACTCTCCCCCAGATGTCTTGTTGCCAAGCTCTGTGAACAACTAAACCTTCTGAGCTGCCATTTCTCATAAGAAGAATAATTAGTGCTCCTTACCAGTCTAGTTGCCTTTCTTTGAACTCCAGTAATTCTGTCTTTTAGATATGGCCTAAAATTTGTATGTGATACTCCTGTGCAGTCTTACAGTAGTAGTAGTAGTAATGGAGGCTTTGTGATGCTTATGTAACATTATGATGTAATATCAGCAAAAAAAAAAAAAAATATTCACACATCCATTCCCTCTAAAAGCTTGTCCAGTTCCTCCTTGAATTTATTTAAGCTATCAACTTCCACAACGACAGACGGAAGATTGTTCCAGCAAATAACCACCGATGGCTAAAGGCAAATTTCTGCACATCTAGGCGTCTCCATAGCCAGGTGGGAAGGAGCAGCAGTGTGTAGCACACGCTTCTTGATTAGACCGGGGTTTGAACCCGTCACCACCAAATACGGAGGATGCGGAAAGGCCAGGGAATGACCACCGCATATCCCCAGAGCAATATGGCCTTAGTTGTTAATGCTCCTAAAAACCAAACAAACCAATCTGCACATCTATTCTACAACTGTCTTTCCTCAATTTGAATTTATGCCACATCAGGTTCGTAATCTGAGCAAGTTTAAGAATCCCATCAGAATTCAGCTTGCTCAACCCATTCAAGGCCTTATTCACCTCAGTCAGATCACCTCGCAGGTGCCTGGTCTCCAGCACTGAAATTTACACAACTTAAGCCTTTCTTGGTAAGAGGATCCCTTCGTTCCCCTCACCAATCTTGTTGCTCTTCTCTGTACATGCTTAAATAACTCTACATCCTTCCTGAAATGAGGTCTCCAAACCTGTACCCAGTACTCAAGGCATGGCCTGACCATTGCCTTATACAAAGGGATAATCACCTCCTTTTCCAGGCACCTCCATAGTCAGGTGGGAAGGAACAGCAGTGCGTAGTACATGCTTCTTGATTAGACCGGGGGGGGTTTGAGTCCATCGCCACCAAATACGGCAGATGCGGAAAGGTCAGGGAATGACCACTGCATATCCCGGAGCAATATGGCCTTAGTTACTAATGCTCCTAAAAACCAAATAACAAACAAACATAACAAACCTCCTTTTCCCTACTAGCAAAATTCTTGTATATCATTGACAGTACCCCATGACCTGCTCTGGCAGCCTGTCTGCATTGCTCAGAAAACTTCATATCTGAGTGCACAATTACTCCCAGGTCTTTTTCATTTTCTACCACCCTAACTGTAGTACCACACAGTTGATATGTTTCTCTGGGGGTTACTTCTACCCATACTTTTCATTTGTCAATGTTAAACTTCAGTTGCCACTTCTCAGCTCATCTGCCCAAATTTTCTAGATCCTGTTGTAGTAGTACACTACGATTACTGTCATTAACAACCCTGCCAACCTTTGTATGATCTGCAAATTTCAACATTAAGCCTGATATACCTTCATCAATATCATTGATAAATATACAAAACAACAGTGGGCCCAACACCAAACCCTTGGAGACTCCACTAATAACATTAGTCCACGAAGAGCAGCGCCCATTGATTACCACTGTCTTCTCACACTCAACCACCCTTTTATCCATTGTAGCAACTTACCCTTAATAGCATACTGCTCCAATTTGTACAGTAGTCTTCCATGCACAACAGTGTCAAAAGCTTTCCTGAAATCCAAGTATATGATATCAAAATTATTTAATTATTCCCTTATTTAAATACAGTGACATCCTTCTCCCTACTTTGCAATGTTCTGATTTACTCTCTTCTTTGTTTAATCCCTATTGGTCATTAATCAACCTCCCAAGCTTGGTCATTAATCAACCTCCCAACCTTCACTATCAACAAACTCTCGTCTTCTGCTCTCTCCCCCTCCTACCCACCCCTCCTGTGTCATTAATGAGGATAAGAAAGAGAGGATACAGCACAAAGATCCTTAGGGATACCATTTGCTTTAGTTCATCCTAAAGATTAACTGTGAGTGACCACTCTGTCCCTTTTTTCTTAAGCCAACTTCTGATCCACCTAAATATCTTCCTTGGAATTATGATTTTCTCTAGTTTAAGGATAACCTGCCGTTAGGAACCATATAAAATACCACATGAGCTTTATGAAATGTAACCATATAAGCTATAATAAAGTCAAGGTATGTGGCAAAGTTGTTTGCATCCAGTTGTTTCATGACCCTCATTATAATAGAATGGTCAGATGAGACCTTTCATGAACCTATGCTGTGAACCCTTTAGGATTGTATTCTTGTCAAAGTAGTCCCTGTAATTGAGCCCTTAGTTAGATGGCATTATTTTTGCACCACAAAAGTCACTCATTGGTCTAGTTTTCCATTACCACTTTAGAGCCTCATTTGTGAATTGGGGAAACATTGTTCTTCTTTCTGAGAGGCCTTCCTCAGTTCCAATAACTTTTCCAATGCTCTTCTCATAGATGTTTATCAATAATTTGGCAGTAAGCTGACTTTTCACTGCTTCTTTCTGATTCAAATGCAATTTCAATTGTCAAGTACCTGCTGAACTCCTCTGCTACTTGTTTCCACTGCTACCATCTTTTAAGTAATTTGATTTACTCTTTTCTTTTATCCTTATGTGAGAATCTTTTGGCTCCCATATTTAGCATTCTTTGCCAGAGAGAGAGGTCCCTTACTCTGCTTTTGGCTGTTGTTTATAACCCAAGTGGGGATCACTTAGAGAAAAATTCATTAACAAGCACCAATTTCTTGTTGTAATACTGTACTGTGCTGGCATGAGAGTTACTTATCACAAGATACTTTGTACAAGGTATCATTCAGGTTGGAGTTATTGCTATGATTTTTCCATGGTGTGCAATAAAAATAACCAGCAAAATAAGGTTACAAATAAATACTATTTATTTGTAATGTGTTGTTACCACCAAGATAGCTATCTCAGATGGTTATTACCATCTGCTTATTTTAGCCTATATAAATCTCATTGGGTTTTAAAATGCTACACTGATGGGGTGCTTACATATTTGCAAATGAGATGGCAGCAATCATTGTACTTCCAGGGGAGGGAAACCACATTAAAAATATAAAACATTACATTTTTCTTAGCCTTCTTAAAATGACTTTTTTCTCCCTTACTAGGCAGGTTACTATATTTGAAAATGGGAAAAAGTTCTATAGTTTGATATTTTAATATATAAATGAGTGCTGTGAACTGTAACTCATTAGAACTTGAACTTAATGATTTTTCATGCAATTATTAATTCTCTTTCTCATTTAAGCCTCGGGAAAACGATACAGATCATATCATTCTTATCTGGGATGTTTGATGCTGACCTCATTCGCTGTGTGTTGATAATAATGCCTGTATCACTGTTACCAAATTGGCAAAGAGAATTTGAAAAATGGTAAGTTTTTAAATACAGTATTTTTTTTATCTGTTTAGTTTTGAATACATCTTTGATTTGAAGTAAATTAACAGTTGAATGGAAAAGTCTATTATATTAAACTGTAAACATCTTAAATTTTCTCAAATATCCCATTTCAAAACAATTTAATGTTGATATAAACATTTTGATGTGTTGCATCTCCAAGTTTATTGAATAAACATGAACTAAGAAGGATTTCAAATTCATTAGATACATAGAAATGGGATATATTATAGAAATTGTCAGATGTTCCAAGTGTCCACTACCAGTATACATGCATAAATGGCATTTCTGAAAAGCCCAACATGTGGTGGTGCAAATAACTAATCTATCTGCTTTCTGTTCATCACCCACAAATCCTGCAATGTTTTTTGTGGTTTATTAGCATTAGTAAAGGCACATGATGCAAGAAAGCAAGCTTATATAGCATCAGCCAAAAAAAAAAAAAAAAATCTAATTTCACCCATCCACTCACTCCAAATGTTTGTCTAGTTCTGCCTTGAATCTATTTAAGCTATCAACTTCTACAACGACAGATGGAAGTTTGTTCCAGCAATCAACCACATGCTGGCTAAAGGCAAACTTCTGCACATCTATCCCACAACTGTCTTTCCTCAAGTTGAATTTATGCCCTTTCAGGCGATTATTCTGAGCAGGAGGAAGAATCCCATCAGCATTGAGCATGCTCAAACAATTCAAGGCTTTATACACCTCAATCAGATTACCTCGCAGGTGCCTAGTCTCCAGACACTGTAATTTGCAAAACTTAAGCCTTTCTTCATAAGAGCAACCTTCTCTGTACTCATTCCAGCAGCTCTACATCCTTCTTAAAATGATGCCTCCAGACCTGTATACAGTACTCAAGGTGTGGCCTGACCATTGCCTTCTACAAGGGGATAATCACCTCTTTATCCCTGCTAGAAAAATTTCTGTATATCATTGACAAAACACCATGAGCTACCTTTGCAGACTGTCTGCACTGCTCAGAAAACTTTATATCTGTCTGCACAATTACCCCCAGGTCCTTTTCATTCTCTACCACTGTCAGTGTAGTACCATACAGTTGATACTTTACTCTGGGATAACTGCTTCCCATATGCAGTACTTTACATTCAATGTTAAACTTAAGTTGCCACCTCTCAGTCCTGTTGCAGCAGCGTACTGTCGTTAGTGTAATTAACAACCCTGCCAACCTTCATATCATCTGCAAACTTGGACAATAAGCCTGATATACCATCATCAATATCATTAATAAATACAGAAAACAACAATGGACCCAACACACTGAACCCTGAGAGACTCCACCAATAACATTAGTCCATGAAGAGCAGTGTCCATTGATTACCACTCTGTCTTCTCCCACTCAACCATCCCTTTATCCATAGCAGCAATTTGCTTCCAATGCCACACTGCTCCAATTTGTGCAGCAGTCTTCCATGTGCAACAGTATCAAAAGCCTTTCTAAGATCCAAATATATGATATCAAAGTTATTCCCTGCATCCAGTTCCTTTGTGACCACAACATAGTATCCAATCAAATTGGTCAGACGAGAATTTTCCTTAAAACAAAACTATGCTGTGTCCGAGCTATAACTGAATTCTTGTCTAGATGATCCTGCTGTGCTTCTTTAACCAGTGCCTCCATTAATTTCCTTGGAACAGAAGTTATAAGGGTACACTTTATATTTCAGGTATTCCTATGCAAAAAATTCTAATGAAGTCAGGTCTAAATTCCTTGGGGGGGAGATTAAAAATACATCCCTCCACAGCTATCCATCTCAAAAATTCACTGCCCAGATAGGCACAGATATTGGAATGAAAAGGCTAGTACCACTGGTATTTCCACTCTAGTGCTGCTCTAAAAATTGTGCTTGTTGATTATGATTCCTTCCTGATTTATATGCAACAGCTAAGGTATGAAAAGTTTGAACTTTATCTTTTACGATTCTCATAATAGTTTATTAACTCAAATGCAGTTATTGAGGAAATGGTGCCTTGTCAACTGGTCATTTTCACATATAATAGCCTAGATGTTTTGTGGCACTTCTTGATATCATTTTCTCTTCATTATTACTGCTGTAAATAGCACGGTTTTTTTTTATATATATATATATATATATATATATATATAAAAAATATAATTACGAATAATAAAATTAAAATTAAGTAGAGAAATTGGATTTGAATTTGAATTGCGATAATATGAATTATGGATCAGGGACACTGCAAGAGCAAAGGTACCCTACAACCATAATGTATATATAAAAAATTATTTTTATTGTCATGTGTAGAATGTAGTAGGAATATATCTATAATTTAACTAGTGCTAATAATGAAAATACCGTTTACCCTGGGAGCGATATATGTTGATTAAAGGGGGGAAGAAAGGAAAAGAAAAATGTAACGTTATAAACAGGAAGAAACAAAGTGAGAATTTTGTGAAAAAACAAGATGCAAATTTTGAAAAGAACGACCAAGGTAGAAATAGTATTGCAGTATCTTTCATAATTTTTGTGTCTTCTTCAGAGGTCATCCACCCAAATTATGAAAAAGAACAGCAATACTCTTACTTCTGTTTCTGACATGTTCTGTATGTCAAAAAAACACGTGTAAGCAGCCACGTGGTAAAAACTAAAAATAATTTAGAATACAAATTTTGAATAAATAAATAAAATAAAATACGAGTTATGCAAAAATATTATGTGCCACTAAAGTATAACATACAGAACATGGATGACCTTACAGAAGTAAGCAGCCCGCTAAAAAAGTGAAGACAAAGGAAGGGAGTGTCTGAATGACAAGAACTTACCGCTACTGGACGGGTTGACAGAAAAAGACAGAGCCGGGGGCTAACCCGTGTATATATGTGTAGAAACGCTAGCGGCGCCTAGCGTTAGACGAATTTTGGTGTCTGTATATTATGTAATTTACGTATGCGGTGGAGCTACGCTACGTTAAAGTTAAGTACATGATGCTCAAACACCCGGGATAGCAAAGAAATATAATAAATAAAATAGTTTTTTTATATTTCTATTCGATTATATTCACCATCCTATCCCTATATTGAAAATACAGTTTACGCCTGGTTGCGCCTACACGTTGTTATTTTTAATTATTATTGTAACTTTAAATTTAATTTTGAATTGTAATTTTTATGCAACTTATATGTATGGAAACAAATAACTTTGACAACATACTACATGGGCAGAGTAGGATAAATTTGACCCTGGGTACACATGCTCTGTACTGTACTCCGCAACATGGATGTAACTCTAAACATACACATTTAACACACACAAGTCAGAGCACATCAGCATGTAATGCTTCTAACTTAGATAAATATGGGATCCATATACTTAAATTCAACACCTGCAAGAATAAACTTTGTTTAACCTGTCCCTGCATACACCCGCAACATATTACAAATGATGCATCAAAACCTACTTTTTGTAAAACTAGTAATGTTATATACCTCATAACCTGCAAAACATGTAATATAAAATACGTCGGACAAACCAGCAATAAGCTACACCTAAGAATTAATCAACATAGATCTGACATCAATAACTACTTAAATAGAAATAATAACAATTTAGAACAAGAAATAGAATATATGCATTTTCAATCTCACAACTTTAACAATATATACATATCCATATTAGCACAGATTAATAATGCTAATATTAGAACTAAACAAGAAGAAATATTTATGTTAAAATTAAAAACATTATACCCATATGGTCTAAATAATAAATTCAACCATAAAATTATTACCAATAACTTAACAGACAGTTGTATATATGACAAATTTAATATAATAAAGTTCCATAAGTACCCACGCAAATGTACTCATAAATCTAAAAATACCAGCAACAAACACAGTAATATTTTAGGTGATTTTGAAGCCACACTTAAAAACTGGGATAAAAACATTATAAATATAAGTGATATACATAATTTACTTTTCAGTACTAAACACAGTATACTGAAAGCACTACACAAATTCATACGCACTTTCAATTTCGAGTCCAAACATCTCTTTCATATAATAAATGATATTTGTAAATTCAATCTAAAAAACAAAAGCTCAATAACACATGAAAAAGAATCAATCATTATCTTGAACTTCAACAACCGTATCATGGACAACATAAATATCAATAAACTTGTAAATCAGCATAATCATCTACTTCCGAATACTAGTCCTAGTTATATTAAAGTAAGATATAAGTATAATAAACCCTTTGGATTATTAGCTTGCAACTACAAATCTATAGCTACCAGTTTAACATCACATATTACAGACACCAATAACTGCATTTGTCAACAAAACAACATGCAGCAATATATTGATCCAGACTATGGACACATCATTACAGGAAATCTAAACATAGTTATGGACCCAATGCTCAGACATGTACTATCACAAGGATTCAAATTCAGGCCACCTACCAAAATAAACGTAACCAACTTCAATAAGCAGCTATATCAAGACCTGTTAAACTACTGCTTCCAACTAGCCTACAAAAATAACACGCCTATAGAAGCATACCATATGTGGATTAGCCATACATTTGCCATATTCAAACATAAATATGCATTACACAGTTCAAATGTATATTATCAGGGCACCTACTACAACTTGACTAAATTAAAACAAAAACTGCTAGAATTTCACAAAAACTTCGTAATCACACCGGTAGATAAAGCAGCCAATAATTTTGCATTCATTTGCAAATATTTTTATACATATACTTTAACTAATGAACTTAACTCAAGCAATACCTACAAACCTATTTCCAGTACATGTAATATCATTACAAAAAAACTTATGGCCTTCAACAAAAAAACTAAAGCTCAACTTAAGCAATTATAGCTTACCTTATATCTACTTCATTCCTAAATTTCATAAAAAAACCAATAGGCTTCAGATTCATAACCTCATGCAAAAATAGTTATGTACACAAATCTGGAAAAACGCTTGAACTACTACTGCAACCACTGATGCATAATATACATAACAGCAAAATCATAGGCAACAACCAACCCGTATTAAAATTTTTGCAAAGTAATACAGTCAATAATATTCCAACCTTTGATTTCCATAGCCTATTTACCAGTATCAATCAAACCAATCTCAAATTGGTACTCAAAGATATCTATGATAAACATAAGAATTTTATTTCCTGCAACACCTATTACTGGAACAACATACTGAACTTATGTATTTCCAATAACTTCATATATGATGGTAATACAGTATATCAACAAACCAATGGAACACCTATGGGCAGCCCAGCCTCATGCATAATAGCCAACCTATATCTATACTGGTCAGAAACCTCATTTCCACAGGACCTATTACTATTCAGATATATAGATGACCTCATAGTAATTAACTGCCCTAATTTCATCCAGGATTATGGACATCTATATCCTAACGAACTTGTACTAGAAAGAACTAACAATTCTGATACAGCAGCCCATTTTTTGGATCTAGACATTAATATAAAAAATGGTATAGCCTCCATCAATTTGTACAACAAACGTGAAGCATTCAACTTTAGCATAGTAAACTTTACACAATGGAATTCCAATATTTCCAAACAAGTACATGCTAATGTTATCTTAGCACAATGCATCAGAATAGCAACAATATGCAGCGACAAAACAACAGTTATTGATAACATCAGACTATTATACAGTAAACTGACCAAAAATCTTTTTCCTATTACATACCTGCGTCATCATATCAATAAAGCCCTTAACATATTAAGGCACAAGAACTTAATAGATATCAATATAAACAGCATTATTAGTTTATAACTTATAATTATTCCCATACGCATCAAGTTTGTATATAGTGTAAATACAATACACTAGGCCTCTTTGGTGTCTTACGGTCTGGAAAACTTGTACCCACCGATTGGCCTGACATAGTGTATTTGCCTTGTAATTACCTTGTAATTAATTTTAAACCTATCTTGATTTATTTATTTAATTGTTAATTGTAACTTATATATACATGTTACACTTTTAACACAACTGACTTAAGTACATGATGCACCAACTCTCGGACATTCGTTCAGGGTCCTAACTATAGGAACGGGTTTGCAACCCCGAACTACCCTAGCCCAACTACATATCCCTAATTTAATCATCTTTTTGCTTTACTAATTTCTACATTTTATGCTCTGTGAGCCATTAGTTTACCGACAGCAAAAATCAGAGTACTATTTTTCTTACTATACCCAATCTATATTTTTCGTCTTAACAAAGTTTAGCTGCCTTCTACTGCTACTTTGTAAGCTATTATATTTCTTTGCTATCCCGGGTGTTTGAGCATCATGTACTTAACTTTAACGTAGCGTAGCTCCACCGCATACGTAAATTACATAATATACAGACACCAAAATTCGTCTAACGCTAGGCGCCGCTAGCGTTTCTACACATATATACACGGGTTAGCCCCCGGCTCTGTCTTTTTCTGTCAACCCGTCCAGTAGCGGTAAGTTCTTGTCATTCAGACACTCCCTTCCTTTGTCTTCACTTTTTTAGCGGGCTGCTTACTTCTGTAAGGTCATCCATGTTCTGTATGTTATACTTTAGTGGCACATAATATTTTTGCATAACTCGTATTTTATTTTATTTATTTATTCAAAATTTGTATTCTAAATTATTTTTAGTTTTTACCACGTGGCTGCTTACACGTGTTTTTTTGACATACAGAACATGTCAGAAACAGAAGTAAGAGTATTGCTGTTCTTTTTCATAATTTGGGTGGATGACCTCTGAAGAAGACACAAAAATTATGAAAGATACTGCAATACTATTTCTACCCTGGTCGTTCTTTTCAAAATTTGCATCTTGTTTTTTCACAAAATTCTCACTTTGTTTTTTCCTGTTTATAACGTTACATTTTTCTTTTCCTTTCTTCCCCCCTTTAATCAACATATATCGCTCCCAGGGTACACGGTATTTTCATTATTAGCACTAGTTAAATTATAGATATATTCCTACTACATTCTACACATGACAATAAAAATAATTTTTTATATAAAAAATATATATATATAAATATATATATATAAAAAAAATTGTCCACACACACACAATTTTGTGACAAAATTTCAAGAATAATTCATTTAAAAATTTTATTTTGAAAATTATACAGATCTGGGCCATCGCCTTCAAACTCTGAATTTCAGAAATATATATATATAAAAAAATTGTCCACACACACACACACACACACACACACACACACACACACACACACACACACACGGTGGGACAACATTTCAAGAATAATTCATTTAAAAATTTTATTTTGAAAATTATACAGATCTGGGCCATCGCCTTTAAACTAGTCAGTCCCCTTCAGACTGTACACACATTCCAGCTTAGGCTCCATTGATCGTAACATTTCTGATATCTGTATCTGTTTTAATACCCATGTTACATTACTCTGAATTTCAGAAACTGACTGAAAATGCGTTCCTTTCATGACTCCTGTTATTCGAGGAAATAAAAAGAAGTCAGAAGGAGACAAATCAGGCGAATACTCAAGGTGCTGCAATGTTGTGATCGATTTTGAAATTAAAAACTCTTTCACTACAATGGCAGAATGTGCGGGAGCATTGTCATGATGTAAAATCCACGACGGAGCAATTTGAGGTCAAATCCTGTTGATTTGCTTGCGAAGCCTTTCCAAAACTTGAAGGTAAAATTGTCGATTGGCAGTTTCATTAGGTGGAACAAACTCTTTGTGGACAATTTCTTTTTGATCAAAAAAGCAAATTAACATGGTTTCACTTTTGACTTTGACATTCTTGCTTTTTTGGGTCTTGGTGAGGAAGCTCCCTTCCATTGTTGACTTTGCCTTTTTGTTTCGGGGTCATAAACAAATACCCAGCTTTCATCCCCTGTAATCACATGAGAAAGCAAATCTGGAACATCTTCAATACTTTCCAACATCTCTTGAGAATGTCGCAACTGAATTTCTTTCTGCTTGTGAGAGAGGTTTTTCGGTACCAGCTTTGCACACTTTCCTCATCAACAAATTTTCAGTCAAAATTAATCTAATACTTTCCCAATTAATGTTTAGTTTTTCGGCAATCATTCTTGTGGTTAACCGCCTATCACTTCGAACAAGGTCACGCACACAAACAATGTTTTTGTCATGTCGAGTTGAGGAAGGACGCCCTGAATGCTCACATCTTCGACAGATTCACATCCTACTTGAAACTGTTTTGCCCAATTGAAAATGCATGTTTTCAACATGGTATCATTTCCCTAAACTCTGGTCAACTTTTAATAAATATCTGTTGACGATTCGCCATTTTTCACCAAAAATTTTATCACACCTCTTTGCTCTAAATTTTGTTCCATTTTTTCACGTAACATGGAACTCAAACAAGTCTTTACACGAACCAACTTGTACAATGACTGAAACGACTGACGACGTTTACCCTTTTGTATGCAGGTAGTGGGGGGGGTTCAGGCTACACAACAGGAGGACATAACAGTGTGGCCACTTTGATGGAAACAAAATTATTCTCGGAACTTTGTCACACAGCGCGCACGCGTATTCTGTACTGTTTTTATGAGGATTTTGTTTCTGAAGACATGGCTTCATCTGGTTATAAAAAATTGCCATATATTTTAGTTGTTTATATAATATTTATTTTATTGGATTTTATCAACATATTTTATTTTATTTTAATTGGTATTCATTATTTTAGTGTATACTGTATCTTTATTTTTATCTATTATTATAATAAAATATATTTTTTAATACTGTATTCAGTATTCAGTTTATTGCTTCAATAGTCTGATCATCAAAACAGAGAATTTTTGGTGAATTATTCAGTTGCAGAAGACAGAGGTCATAGAATGTGTGTACTTTAGAGATCTTTATTAAATCTTAACAGAAGCCATTTGAAATGTTGAAAATAGTTTCTCATAAATCTTTGGTGACATATGCACACAGGTGAATATAAGAACAGATTATATAAGCAAGCAGGAATCCATGTATTCACAGTGATGGAATCCTTACATTAGAAAGGCTTCATGTAAGGACCACCAGTTGATAGTTAGCAAAAATGGCATATATACTAGTAATACAAAAAAAGTACAAATATAATTCTGTCTGCAAAATTCCTTTGTAGAAAATTAACATTTAAGTAAATGCTGTTTGTGTATTGCAATATCTGTCTATATTTTTTTTAAATTCAAGCAACTAACAAATTGTACTTTATTTTTTTTCATTTATACCAACTCTAATAGCTTGTTTAGTTGCTTCTTGTTGATTTGTAATATGTCACAAACTCTGCATGCTTTATTTATACAGGACACCAGGTATTTCTGTCTATGACTTCCACAGTACAACTAAAAGAGAGAGAGAGAGAAATTTGAGGCATGTGCAAAAACGAGGGGGAGTTCTGTTGACTAGTTATGGAATGGTTGTAACCAGCCACGAACAAATGTCAAATCTGAATGAAAAACAGTTAGTTTGGGTATGTATTAATAATGAATGCAGTTCAGATATATTTGTTTTCACTTTAATATTATTAATGAATCCAAATATGTACTGCAATCTTCACACAGAAGTAACTGTATTACTTAGAACATATGGATCAGATCCTCTTAACAATTAGGTAACATTAAGTACATTTGTTCTCCTCTATAGCATTGTTTGCTTTGGTGTTCTGTGTGTTCAAAAACAGAGTTGCACTCTGTTCCACTGGAATAGTACTGTTCACTCCAAATGCCTTGAGAGCAGGTTTTGGTGGCTGGGAGGAGCCATTAGGGAACACATTTTAATGCCCTTCCATCTGATTTCCAATCAGCTACAATTCACAGTTGTCTGCAAAGGCATGTTCTCTGATTTAATTTTGTTATTAAAAATTTGGCATTTAATCAATTCTGTAATTAACAAGAAAATGGCTGAATTGCTGGCCAAAATGAAAATGCTGCAAACTATTTACAATTTATGAGGAGAAACTTTAATAAAAGTGTCTGTTTATTATCCCAAGGGTTAGTTTTTGTACCCATGAGTAATATACATCTGTGTTAATTTTCTGTAGTTGATTGTACTGGCACAGTTTCCTGTGTCCACAGCTTTAAAATGCTATGGTCATGTACACCATTTCTTGCATATTACAAAAATATAAACTTTATACATTTTCCTGCCTGCAGTGCTAATGGAAAGAGTGTCTGCTTGTGGGGAGTTCTAACTAATGCAGTTTATTGAAGTATTTATAAAACTTTGTTTTATAAAGTTTTGGTTTCCAGTTAGTTCTGATTTACATATTGTTTATATGAATTTTATGTCCATCTGATTGACTTTATTTTACCATGTAGGTAGTTTCAACTTACCCCTCCCCCTTTTTTTTAAACGTCCTTAAAGTGGTCAAGTCAGTTAGTGCTAATAACACAAAGGTGAAAAGGTATAAAAAAAACTCTTCATTGGAAACTAAACTGGACATTCTAAAAAGGCTGGATTGGGGAGAGCACTAGATTTATGCTACATTTAATGGTTTTGAGCAGTATGAAAATTAAATTAACAGTATCACAAGCTGTTCTTGTAAATAATGTATATGCAGTATAGATATATGGTTCTGTAATTTCCAGATTCACTTAGTGCTCTGTTTTTACTGCCTCTGCTAAGTGTGAAAGTTTCCTGTTCTACCCTAAATGTTTCCATTCTACTATATTTTTTATCTGCATATTGCAGTATGTATCAAATTTTGTGATAGCAAACTATAATATCTAACTTTCTTTTGTTTAAAAATCAAGAAAATTTAATTTAATTTATCTATTTAATTAATTTATCTAACTAAATATTACCTTTCTTGGCATATAGGCATCTTTAAAAAGTGAACTTCTATAAAGTTAATCCAAAGGTGTGGTTTCACGTACCACAACAGATGTTTTTCTCTCCTACGTTTCTTATGCTTTCTTTTCTTTTGTTAATTTCAAATTGTGAGAAAGATACCGTGAGGACACAATTTGCTCTTATATTAATTCCATGTTTGCATTATTACTGTAAGATAAATTTTGTGTGGCATTTCACCTCGCTAATTTAAAACTAAACCTTTGTCGAACACTGATGTCGAGATATATTATTAGGCTATCAATGTGTTGAATAATCTGATTGAGATAAATTTATTAATGTGTATTTATACTTTAAAATAAATGATACTGTAGTATCATGGATATCAAAAGATTATGATATAAATAAAAACACATTATGCCAAAAAAAAAAAAAATAATAATTCCTTGTAGTCATAAGCCAAGAAAAACTTTAAGTATGAGTCTGGGTTTCCAATAATCAATATAAACTTACAGATTAGAGTTTCTATTTGTCTTTCAAGTTCTTGCTGTTAGTGATAAGCATTGAACCAGTAAGTAAAAAAAATTGAGGCACATTATTTAGATCTTTATGAAAAGTCTGCTTATATTTCTGATTTCAAATTACAAAAATAAAAGAAACCTTTACAGTCTAAAAGGTAACAAACTTAAGTCCTTTACTAGGGCGGGCAACCACTGATAAATTAAGTATAAATCTTTATTCTTCTTCAACAATGATTCCATACTCTAATAACATTAATCTTAAAATTGAGCGATTCAAATGTACTTTTCCATTTCGTATCGTTATTCAATTTAGTAATGCTTGGTTACCTATACAGAAAGATTAAACATGTCATAACAGTTGAGTCATTAGTATATATATATTTATTATTATTATTATTTTTTTTAATGATAAATGACATTGCCACCCACATTTTATTGAAACAGCTATCGCCCTTCAGTTTAAAATTAGCTCTCTAGTTTGTAAACAGTTCTCTAGTCTGTTCTGTAAGCACTTTGTTTTTCCAAGTTTTTAAACATTTCTGCTATTAAGCATGCAAATATTATATTTTACTCTTGCCTTTACTTTCATTTAGTTTGAACAACAATCCTACTATCACTGTAGCTTAAAAAATTATGAAAAAAAACATGCTATTTCTTTCAGACTAATAATTTAAGCTCAACCCGACTGCATGCGTCAAAAACACAACAGCCACAGTTAAACAGTGCACATCAAGCAATAATGGTTTCATGCTATTGGAGATTGAAAAAATTGTTTAATAAACTAGTACACTAATATCTACAAAAATGAAAAAGATTAAATAGGTAAGCCCAGAAATCATTCTTCCTTTTTTTTTTTTTTTATTCCAGTGCAATAGTTAATTTTGGGTTCAGTTAATAGCTTAGTACTTGCACAATAATGTGAGCAGAACATTTCTCACTTAACTGCTAAACTGATGAATACGAAAAAGCATTAGGAAGTTAAACCATACTTGAATTAAATTAAGTTTAGTTTAAACATTTTTATCTATGAAACAAAGGAATAAATATAAACAACTTAAGCATATAAAATAAGAAATATTGATTCTCTCCTATGAGATAAATAATGCCATCTGTAATTAGCTGCTATAACTGTCAGATAATTCTTAATTACAAGATCAGCCTTCTATCCTAATTACTGATGGTAGTCATCGAGGAAATTAACTGAAATGAAATAGAGTAGAACAGCATGCTGTAGGGTTAGAATAGTGAGTACTAAAATCAGTACAGTCTTCTGGAACCAGTCAATTCAAAATAATGCCAGAATTGATTTCAATTTAACATTTTTCACATTATAATACATTTAATTAAATCGTAAGTCATTAACTCTCCATCAGGCATGTATCTTTCATTTTACAAGTGGGTGTCTGACAATACTCCAGTTGTAAAAACTTACATGGAAGCTATGAATGAACATTTCTCATTATTATTATTTTTTATTCTCCCAATTAATAATGTTACACATATTGAAATTCTAAAATACAGTAATACCCCGACTTACGCTACTCGGAGTTACGCGGTTCTTGATTTTTTCGTTTGGCAACGCTGCCGCCCACTATCTTCAAGGTCGTTTTTCATATGTTATCGATATACGGTGCGACGACGGAGAATGAGAGCGAAAGATGAACAAAATTCAACTTTGCTGCTTTTATGTTTTTTATATCAGTGAAGGGGAAACACATTTCACCATAATAACGTAAAAACCAACACAATTCCAGCTATCGGTATAATCGCAAATGCAATTAGATCGAGTTTACTACCAGTTTATAACAGATTTCACTAGCAGAAACGCAACTGGACTTTTATTGTTTTATGGTAGTAACCCCTAGAAATGTGAGGTGTTAATAGTTTACCTCTGCCTTTATGGTGTTGTTTATTCAGTTGCTACATGCGCGCAGCTTTGTTTATGCGTATCAAGCGTGCCTCCTCGTTTTGTAATTGTGCTTTATTCCCTAAAAATGAGTAAAATACTTAATTAAAAGGTGTGAAAAGGAAGCGTCCTGGTGAAGACACTGCAGATTCAGAGAGAAAAAGAAAAGCAATTATCGATAAACAGAGGCGGACTGGATCAAAAATTCTTACCCGGGAAAATTTATAGTGGCCTCATACTATGGTTTATGGCCAAAATCACACTGGCCCACCGGGGTTTCCCCGGTAAGGCTTATGGCCAGTCTGCCTCTGTCGATAGAGAAAAAATATGAAATTGTGAAACGCTTTGAGCGAAATGAAAGACCATGTGATATTGCACGTGCTACAGGCCTAAATGAAGCAACGG
The DNA here is from genome assembly GCF_048544385.1 of Mastigoproctus giganteus. Classification (NCBI taxonomy): domain Eukaryota; kingdom Metazoa; phylum Arthropoda; class Arachnida; order Uropygi; family Thelyphonidae; genus Mastigoproctus; species Mastigoproctus giganteus. The sequence goes on from NC_143579.1 coordinate 206,362,455, forward strand.
CGAAAAGCACATGACAATTGCAAACTTGACAGGTTGAAAATTGAAAAGGGCTCAATTGTAAAGGGCTTAAAAATTTTAGAAAACATAGACGCCAACGAAGAACGCGTTATAGCTACAAAGCAAGGAATAAAAAAATTATTAGCTTGCTACGAAGAAATTCTGCATGAAAAAAAGAACGCGCTGTGTCGTCAGACGAATTTGTTAGATTTTATGAAGCCATCGACATCGAAATAACTTTTTAACGTAAGTCATTTGTTTTTTAATATATATTTTGTATTAATATGTATAAAGAACTGCAATTTTATTAATATTTTTCTTCTAAACTAGTGTTTATGTTAGTCCTTGGTCCCAATTAAGCAAAATTTATATGTATTTATATGCAAAGTTGTACCCCGACTTACGCGAATTCGACTTACGCGATTTTCGTCGGACCCACCTATCGCGTAACTTCGGGGTATTACTGTATCTCAGTAGTGTAGTGTTTTTTTTATTTTTAATTTTTGTAGCTGAATTTGGTCACACACGCTGATTTTTTTTTTTTTTTTTTGCACCTTGACCTTTATAAATTTATAATGTGACCATGCACAAAGGTTTACCCCCCCCCTATCAATATGCTATCCTTGTAAACATAAATTTTAATAACAATAAATAAAATAGGCAAGTTTAAAATAAATCTCTAGATATCTATGTGTGATTTGAGAAACTTCCATATGTGGGAGCTTCTCAATGGGTTTTTTTTTTTTTATGGTAAACCACTATATGCATTATAAATATAAAATACAAATTTTATCGTAATGGGTCTTAAATCAAGGCTCTGAAGCAGCTGTTTTCTTTGTGGATGTTATCTCAAGATTGATAGAAATTAATACCTCTTTAATATAAAATAAAAATCATTTATTATTTAGCGATATGTTGCAGTACATTTTTACCAGAGCCAATATGTAAAAATAGCTTTGAACTCGGTGAACCCTTATGCCATCTAAATTTGTTATTGAATAATCCATTCCAAAGATCCACAATGTCTTTACCATTATTTCTGTTTAGAGTTTTTGTTAAATTTTCTGATAAAAAAAAAAAAAAAACTACTACTTTTGTTTTTTTTTTTTTTTTTAAATCATTTTCTCCCTTCTAAAACCTAATAGCTTAATTTTCATTATACACAAATTTGTATTCATTTACATATTCATCCTTCTGTATTCAAGTATTTAAGTGATTTCCCATCTTATGAGTTTAAAAATTACCTCTACCTTTTTTTTTTTTTTTTTTTTTTTTTTTTGCAAATTCTTTCCCTATCTCAATTCTTCTTTGGTTCTTATATCTAGTTTTATTTATTAGTTTGCCTGGGAACCTTTTTTTTTTTTTTTTTGTAATGTATTTTTAATGTTTATTATTTCTTCTGATATTTTTGTGCTGTCACAAATAGTAAGACATTTGTCCTAAATTGGTGTTAATAATTCCAATTTGTATATTGTGTAAATAATTGAAAGCAATATTTAAGTACATCACTGCCGCTTTTTTTTCTCCCGTATACATCCGAGTGCCTAACACATTGCCTTTTTGACTAAACCATCAAAAAACAGTAGCTGGCTGTTGTCCCGTGTCTTTAGTTTAAACTTGGTATTTTTTTGTAAGCTTATTCTTTATAAGCTTATATAAGCTTTATAAGTCTTTGAAATTTCTCAATTCTATTTCCTCATGTTCTCAAATTAAGAAAATATTATCTACAAATCTTAGCAACAGCACTGGTTCAAAATTGGCCAGTATAATCACTTTAGTTTTAAAATTTTATCTACCGTGATTGGTGATAATAGATTCCCTGTTTTTTTTTCAAGTAAAACATCCCTTTGAATTTAAAGTAACCCAGTGCACGAGCTATACTAATGATATATGTGTGTATACATATTATCTGATGATACATACAAGAGGGGATCAAAAGGTTCGTACCCTTACCTAGAAATAGCCCTAGAAAGGTGAAACTTAATAGGAACTTTAATTCTTTTCTATGTACTCTCCATGTATAGTAACACATTTCTGCCATCTGTGGATCAGTTGTTTAATGCCTTGATCATAGAAGTCCGCACTTGTTGCCTGAAATCACTATTCCACTTCATTGATGACTTTCTGAAATGAATCAAAGTGGCATCCACACAATGGTTTCGTCATTTCTCGAAACAAGACGTCTAACAGTACTAGGTCCAAAGAATAGGGTGGGTGCTGGAGTATTTTGAAGCTGCACTGAGCAACAAAGTTAGGTGGTGGCAACGGCCGTGTGAGCCGGTGCATTGCCTGACAGAAGACGACACCTTTGGTTAGTATTCCATGCCTTTTTACCTTCAAAGCATCATGTAACTTTTTCAAAAGATTTCTGTAGTATTCTCCGATAAGTGTGGAACCACGAGATAGGTAACCCTTTTTTTGTCCCAAAACACAGACAACATCACCTTCACAGATGGAGTGGTCTTTGCCTTTTTTGGGAGGTGGGAAGGAGGTGTGCTTCCACTGCTTTGACATGTCTTTAGTCTCTGGATCATGCTGTTACACCCAGCATTTATCATTTGTCACCAACCGATCAAAAAAGTTCTCAACATCTACATCACACAAATTCAACAGTTGGTGAGAACATTGCATTCAACATTGCTTCTGCAAAGGCATCAGCAATCTTGGAACCCATCATGCAGAGACCTTAGACACGTGCAGATGGTCACGTAAAATGCTGTGGGCAGACTCATAACTAATTTCCACTGCATTTGCAATGCAATGAATTGTCATGTCTGTCACAGCACCAACTGCTCAACATTTGCAAATGTCTTACTCTCTGTGGATGTTGATGACCTTCCTTCTCTTGGCTCATCAAAGACACTTGTATGACCGCACTGGAACTCCTGTTTCCACTTTTTTATAGTGTCATAGGATGGACAATTCTGCCCATACACAGCTTTCATTTCTTCGTCAATTTCCTGAGCTTTTTTGCCCTGCAAATGCGGGAACTTGATCACTGCTCGATACTCCACTTTATCAACCATGGCGTCCTTCCATAGATTCCAGGCACTACTGCACTAATGCCTCTCAGAGCCTTAAACACCTCAATCAAGTCTCCTCTAAGGCACTTAGTTTCCAAGCTCTGCAACTCATATATTCAAAGTCTTTCCTCATATGCACGCCCATTTGCCAATCTCACCAGGCATTACCCAACTTTGGACCCTTTCAAGAAGCACAATGTCTTTCTTTAGGTGCAGTCTCCATACTTGAACACAGTACTCCAACTGTGGTCTAACAGTAGCCTTATATAATGGGATTATGATGTCCTTATCTCTACTAGCAATTTTTTGATTAAGAAGAACTTAATGTCTGACCTATTGCAACACCCAAGTCCCTTTCCTCTACTACTGACTTTAGTTCAACTCCACCAAGTGTATATTAATACAATTCTGTATTGTACTAAAATGAAAGCCATACTTTTACATTTCCACAAGTTATTTTGGGGTATGCTATGTAATATATTGTTGAGCCTTCTTCAGAAAAGGAGAACTAGTTCTTTTTCACATTGTCTAAACCATGAAATGATTGTTCTTTGGGCCCAGGAGAGTCTTGGATTTCAGTCTTGACTGTAGAAGCTCTGCGCCCCCTTGAGTCGATTTAAATCTGTCGTGAGATCAGTGAGTTCACTTTGTATAAACTGCTACGGTCCAGAGTTAGGAATTTCTTTGTCACAATAGTTTATATTATCCTTTAGATCACAAATATCAGATTTGGTATCTGATGCCAGTTATTCGAGAACAGCTGATGGAGATGTTACTAATAGTTTGGGTCCACGGAGTACTGGCCTTACAGCTGATGTAATGCTGTTGGGGTATGCAATGCGCTACCTGTTCTTTGCATTATAACCGGCTACATTTATGGAACAAAAGTAGCAATTATTAATACAATCCTGTATTGTACTAAAATGAAAGCCATACTTTTACGTTTCCACAATCACAAGCCTTAGGCACATGTATGGCACACTCCATGGTAGCCCAACTTTTATCTCAGTCACATAATTTAATTTCAAAATATGTGGCATATACATTTTTCATAAATGATGTTATATCCTGCCTTTGTTTTGCTGCAATATAGTTACTGCAAATTTAACAGAATATATTTGAATTATTCACACAGCCATGAGTTGCCATTGTTAAAAATACAGAATATGAAATCACATTAGAAGTAGATACTAGATAGTACAATTGCATCAGAAAACAACTGAATGTGGAAGAAACACTGCAGATTTATATAGCTACACAAATTGCAGGCTTTGCATGTCTAAACAAGCTTAGGCATATCTATACCTCTCAATCACAAAAGTAGTAGTAGTATACACATCACATATACATGAATGTGTATCTAAGAAAACAGTTCTTACTGTTTGTAAAAAACTGTACGTGATAGGTAAAAAATGGTTTGTTTGTTTAGAATTAGCACTAAAAGTGAAACCAGAAACATCATGAACTTTGGAAACATCAATATCTGTGCAATCCAGTATTTATGAAAACTACATACATAAACCTGTGGATACTTATCTGTGATGTAATTTTTTGTTTTTCTATAGGTCTGCAGTAACTGCTGAAAACCAGCATAAAATGAACAAGGATAACATATCTACAAGGAAAATAATGAATGAACAGCAAGCCAATTAACATGTGAAATTCTGTCCTTTTTAGCAAAACACAAACATTAGAATTTAAAAAAAAAAAAAGAAAAAAAAAAAAGAAACCTATGAGGAATCTGCTTATAGGTTTTTTGTAAATTATCAGGTTTGTTCATGTTAGGTCTCTTGACTCCTTACTCATAAATAAAGCCAGGTTAAAGTTGGCGTTGGACTCAAAAACACCTACCAATATTAGAAAAACGATTTCTTAAGTAGAATAATCACCGGAGATAGAGATGAGTTCTGAAACAAAAACAAAATAAAGTAATAGAATTAGAAAGGGGGCCAGAAAAAGAACTGGTTTGAAAATGTCTTGATGGCTACAACATTGACAATATAAGAGTGTACATATCATCTGTTTTCAAGGAAACACTAAGAGCTCAACAATAAAACAGTTTATTGCCCACCCTTATGGACCTGAGCTTGTCCCTTGTGACTTTTTATTAATTTATTATTTTTTGTTTGCATTAATAAATATTACTATTCAAATATTAAAAATATTTGAATTTTATCTAGCTGTGATATAACAGATCCGGTAATCGAATATTAGAACGAGGAACATTGAATTGGAAGGTTTCTGGATTTGTAACACCATTTTTATTATGATGATTATTTAATCAAATCATAAATTTTATGATATCCTTTAAGAAGAAAATTAGTGAAGAAATAAAATAACTATATTAATCAGTTTTTAGCTTATTACAATAACAAATTTGTTATATTTATCTAGATTACATATGTGTTTGTTTATCTAGGATTATGTGATTTTGGATGAAGGCCATAAGATTAAGAATCCAACCAAAACTACCAAAGCTGTTCATGCCATTCCAGCTAGAAACAGGATTGTTCTTACAGGAACACCCATTCAGAATAATCTTCAGGTAATTCAGTATTCATTATTTGTTGTGTCAAGTTTCACCTGAAATAAGGCACCACTTAATTTTAAATTTTAAAAACTTCAATATAGTTACATAAATCTATGAAGACGCCAATTTTAAGACTACTCCTAATTTTCATGGTGGTGTAGAGAGGAAAGAGGGAAAAAAAAGTTAATCCTGCCAGGAATATCTTTTATTTGTAAGATCTTGGCACTCAATAATACGGTAAACATTATAGTGTTATAATTGATAAACATAAAATGACTAACATAACAGGAGAATGTATGAGAAAATCAAGTATCTCTTGAAATTGACAAAGGATGGTGATGATGTTGTCATGGGAGACTTCAATGCTGTGGTCAGATTGCAATATGATAGAGTAGGAGTTGGGAAGTTTGGACTGGGAAACAGGAATGGCAGAGGCGACAGGCTGCTTGACTTCTGTGAACAGTATGATATGGTGACAACCAATACCTTATTTGAAGTACCACAGAGAAGAAGGTACACCTGGAGAGCACCAGGTGATATACAATGCTATAAAATTGATTACATACTAGTCAAGATACCGCAACCAAATTAAGTTGAGACACAGTTATCCTGGAGCAGAAGTTGACAGTGACCACTGTCTCGTGATGGCAAAGTGCAATCTTAGATTTAAGAAATTCAAACAAATTGGAAGGACTAGCTGGGATTTGGAAAAATTACAATATGAACATGCTAAGAGGAATTACGAAGAGAAAACAAATGAAATCATAGCTAATATAACAGGAGAAATCAACTGGGATTTGATAAAGCAAGGTATATTAAAAGTAACACAGGAGACATTAGGAAGGAGGAGCTTTGGTCCAAGGAAACCATGGATCAGGGAAGAAATTCTAGAACTCAATACAAAGACGTAACAAAATAGGAAAACACCCACAGAGGAAGGTCAGGAGAACTATAGATACACAAAGAACCTAATTACAATTTGTAAGTTGATAACCTAAATAAATTTAAGGCTCAACTGGACAGGTATTTCAAATGAACAGAGGGGTGAAATGGGAGTGTTTTTTTTTTTTTTTTTGCTGATGCTGCATAAGCTTGCTTTATTGCATCACATGCCTCTACTAATGCTAACAACCAAATGTCGGGAAACAAAACAAGACTGGATGAATAAAATGGCAGAAGACATTGACAAGGACCTGACAAAGTGAAGAACAGAAAAGCTTATAGAAAAGATTAAGTCATTACAATACAATCCCAAAATGAGGAGCACTATGATTAAAGACAAACAAGGGACCCTACTGATGGACCCAGAGGAAATTGGTGAGCATTGGAAGGAATGTCTAGAAGACCTCTACTGTGAAGAAGAAACAATTGATGAGAACGACTATATTGAAATAGAAGACAAGGTGGAAGAGGATGCTAAAAGCCCAACAATTACAAGGAGTGAATGAGAGTTAGCATTAAGTGAATTAAGGAACAAGAAAGCAGCAGGACCAGACAATGTTCAGGCAGAGCAACTCAAGAATATGGGAGGAGACATGAAAGATAGGCTTTATCAAGTGATACAAAAAATCTATGAAAGTGGTGAAATCCCAGACGACTAATAAAAGCAGAACAATCACTCTTCCAAAGAAAGGAAATGCTAATGACTGTGCCAATTACAGGACTATAACTGTACTGTCCCATGCATCCAAATCATCTTGAATGTAGTGGAGAACAGGATCAAGAAAAGAATAGAAAAAGTCATCGATCAAGATCAGTTTGGCTTCAGAACTGGATGTGGGACAAGGGAGATGCTTCTAGCAATGAGAACAATTCTTGAAAGAAGAATGGAAATGAATAGGAGAACATACATTGCTTTTGTTGATATACAAAAAGCCTTTGATAACGTTAATTGGAAGTTGTTCAGAGTCATGAAAAACTTTGGCCTGGACTGGAGAGACAGAAGGTTTATCCTGCATCTGTACAAGACACAATGTATTGAAATAGATATTAATGGTACCATAAAGGAAGCAAGAATCAGGAGGTGTGAGGCAGGGTTGCTCTTTATCCTTGTACCTTTTCAACATGTTCATCGAGGAATCCATAACAAAAATGAAGCAGGAAGCAATGGGTATCAAGATTAATGGACAACAGATTCACTGCATCAGATTTGCTGACGACATATCATTATTAGCTGACTCAGAGCAGGAGCTGTGTAAGATGTTGGAAAGGCAATGATTAAGGCTACAAGATTCACATCTAAAGATAAATGCACAAAAGACTAAAATACTTGTCGTCACCAAGAATGATGAACAACCTCAAACAAACATCAAAATGGGGAACAACAAAGTGGAACAAGTGAAACAGTTTTGTTATTTGGGAATTTCATTACCCAGGACAACCAGTGCGCTACAGAGATCAGAAGAAGAATCGCCCTTGCTAAGCAAGCTTTCAGTAACAAGCAAAATATTCTAACCAGCAGACACATCGACAGGGAGACCAGGAAAAACTTTGCTGTCATTTGTTTGGAGTGTACTGTTGTATGGAAGTGAAACCTGGACATTATGCAAGCAAGGTATCAAGAGACTGGAGATGTGGGTGGGTCTGGAGGAGTATTAGCTGGACTGAGCGATGATCCAACGAATCTGTCTTGAACGAGATGCAAGAAAAGCAGCAGCTACCCACAATGTTGGCAAAAAGACAATCTAAATTTTTCGGAGACACACTCTAAGACAACAAATTTTTAGTGAATATCTCAGAAGGAAAAATATTTAGAAAGAAAGGAAGGGGATGACCAAGGAAGAAAATTTTGGTAAACCTAATGAGGAAAATGAACTTTAGGGGATGTGAGGAAATGAAACAGTTCAGTAGTAGACAGATGTATGGTTGCAGCGACAAGGCGAATTTGGGAATTTTCTTTAGAGTTTGATGATGAATTGATAAACAGACAATAAACAGTATGATTTGGAAAAACTTATCTGAATAGTTGCATAGGCTGATTTCTAAACTTAGATTGGGGTAATTCAGGTAATTCTATTTTTTTTTTTAATGATCAATTGCAGTGATTTTGTAAAAAAGCTTATTTAAAATAAAAATAATCGAAAAAAACCACTTTTTTTTTGTTTATTGTTTACAGTTGTTAAATATAAGAGAAATTCTCATACCTTACTATAGGAATGCTCTTCAACCAACACTCACCCCCAACTTATCCAGTTAATCCATTATGAAAAAAAGGTTAAAGTTAGTAATGCGATATTATCCATAAAATTTATTATCAATACATACAGTTTTATTAAAAAAACTACTCTTGTGTTCAATTCCCATTATCTATCAACTGCTAAGAAAGGAAAAGTGAAGCGTAGTCGATGCACACCGAACCACCCAAGACTAAATCAACTCACAATCACAGACCGGGAATCAAAGACAATTATCAAATTTTCCTCATTATTTTTAGTTAAACTTCTTTATAAGTGACTAAGTTATTTAAGTTGAAATCCGTGCTCACAAGAAGTAAAATGACAAACTTAAAAGTATTCACTCTTATAAACCAAATTTAATACTATCCCACGTCAAAATTATTTTTGTTAACCAATGTGAATACTATTATTCACACATGCGCATAAAGGTCCATGAATCCGAAATGATGTATGGTCTATGAACATTTATAGAATTAAAATTTAACTTCATTTCAAGTGTTTCAGCTATTAAAAGTTTTAAATATTCATTTTGTATATTAATAACTTTAGCTTCGTTAAAAAGAAAAACACGGTTCTCATGGATGGCACGATAAAAAAATATATCATGCCATATGATATAATACGATACACAAAATATCATGCCATCCACGAGAACCATGTTTTTCTTTTTAATGAAGCTAAAGTTATTTGGATATTAAAAAAACTGGATATTTTTAAGTTTGTCATTTTACTTCTTGTGAGCACGCATTTCAACTGAAATAACTTAGTCACTTATAAAGAAGTTTAACTAAAAATAATGAGGAAAATTTGACAATTGTCTTCTATTCCCGATCTGTGATTGTGAGTTGGTTTAGTCTTGGGTGGTTTGGTGTGCATCGATTACGCTTCCCCTTTTCTTTCTTGATAATGGGAATTGAACATGAGTAGTTTTTTAATAAAGCCGTATGTATTGATAATAAATTTTATGGATAATATCGCATTACTAACTTTAACTTTTTTTCGTAATGGATTAACTGGATAAGTTTTGGGGGTGAGTGTTGGTTGAAGAGCATTCCTCTTGTAAGGTATGAGAATTTCTCATACCTTACTAGAATTAAAATTCAAAACTAATAATAAAACACCTTTGTAGGCCATAATTTAATCGAAATGTAAGAACAAAAACTTCATATTTTTTCTGTAAAAATTGTGGTGTGTTGCATTTTTGCTACCCCCTGCCTTCATAGTTATTCCTTAGGTGTCAAATTATTATTAAAGAAATCAAAAATCTGATTTTTCTTGAAGTGTTGAGTTACTGCTCATGATACTTTTCAAGAACAATTGGGCACTTTTTTTTTTGGAAAAAAGCACTTACTCTTGAGATTGTCATGAAATAAAGTTTGAGTATTTCCAATAATGTGAACAAACATGAACAAACTAATAATGTGAGAATTCATGTGAACAGACTTTTTTCATACTAGTTCCTCTGTTTCTTTATTGTAACTAGAGAGAGATAGTTGTTTTGTTATTTAGTAGGCAATGTAAAGAAGTCATGTCACATGGGGAAAGGGTGTTTGAGTTTGCCTGTGAAGACAACCTTTGGTTTTAAAATGAAAAAAAACAAGAAGATGCTGTTTTAGATTTATGCAAATACCATAATTAACATTCTTAAATTTAAAACGTTAGTGAATTAAAATATTTAAATTGTATTTCTCTTAAATCAGGAGCTCTGGGCTCTATATGACTTTGTCCATCAAGGTGCTTTGCTTGGATCACTTCGAACATTCAGACTTCATTATGAACACCCTATCACAAGGGTAAGTTAAAACAAATCTTTAGTAACTTCATTATTTTTAGTTTTCAGTTGTTTTTTTTTTCAGCTGATTCATAATTTCAAGAACTTTTTATATATACAAGCTGCAGTAACAACATGTAATATAGCCACTCTCCGATTTATAAGGGTTGCGTTCTGTGGAACTCTACGTAAGTCAATTTCCTCCACGCTTGTGCAGCACTCGCAGCTGTGCTCGCAGAATTGATTGAATCAAAAAAGAAATGCTCGACAAATATGTAAATAGAATTATCTATTGTATTTATTCAATTTTTCATCTCATGCGCAGGAAAAATTACAAAAGCATGCAGTTTAAAAAATTTCAAAATTATAAAATTACAAAAAAAGAGAGGAGACAGGCATAATGTCAGTAAGTTTTACCTCTCGAGCATCATTGCCAGAATCAACATCTTCAGCTGATAAGTATGCCACTGCGGAGGTTGAGGGCTGTGGAGATTTAGAAGGGGTCGGCTGCTCAACTTTACGAAAGAACATATTAATGGATGACTTGGGAAGGGGGGCTTGCTTCTGATTTTCCATCCATATTATCAATGGCTGTTTTACCTTCGATATAGCACCTGAGTGCTGTTTTGTGATCACTGTTGATCTTAAGTGCATTGATTCTTTGACTTCTTTTATATGTGCACTGCGCCTCTGTAGTCAGGTTGGCAGGAGCAGCAGTGCATAGCACACACTTCCACTGCTATGGAGGACTACTGCATTCCACTCTACTGTACTGGATTTTGATGAATATCAATCTCTTCATAAAGACCAATGAAATCAGAACAATAGCATAAGGATTCTGCAACAGTGTAAAAACATGCATAAGTGACATGTCTTTATCTGCATGTGGAAATCTATAATCCCAGTATAATCCCAGTTATCCTGTTCATCAGATTCATCATCTAATTCTGAAGATTCTTCTCTGGAAGAGTCTTCAGATTGAATTGGCAGATCTTCATTATGTAGCACCAGAGCAATAGAAGATGATATGTTGGGATACACTACAGCTTTTCTAGCTGCTGACTTTTTAAACTTTGATACATTCATCTTACAAAAGTAGCAGTCATTGTGATTGTTTTTTTTTTGGGCTCTTTTCGTATTTGAGGTATAGCAAAAGGCATAACATGCAACTACCACGAACTATCCCTATAATGTTGACCTGCAACTGTCAACAGAAGTGAGATTCCCACAACTTTTTCTGATTACCCATAGACATTCTAAAATAGGCTTTATGTGCAATGTAAAACATGATGCCACCAATGATATTATGTTTCACCTGCTTTAAAACTATATAAAATCTGCAAACATAGCAGAATAATAGAAGCTGATATGTTGGGATACACTACGAATATCAATCTGTAAGGTATCTGCAGACAGATACCTTACACCTCTGTTTTGTAGCCCTAGAAAATTGGGGGAGGGGGACCTTATACAAATACTACAGATACATATATATCACAGTATTGCTATGCACTTATATTATACCTATAAATGTTGCAAAAACAAAACCTTCATTTTCTGCCAAAATATTGAGACTAGTGAAAAGCTAGACATGAATGTGATAGCAACATTGAGGGATGGGAGACAAGGAGCAAAATATATACAGTTAAACACACACACACACACACACACACACACACACACACACACACACACACACACACACACACACACACACACACACACACACGTGATTGGAAACTTTCCAAGTCAAGATGTTTTAAAGTAGTTAATCAACTTTTGTGTGATTGAGATCAACAGAAGTGTGCATGTGTGGACAAAATTTTTCAGTCTTGGTTATGGAGAGTGGATAGGCTGAAGTTTGGTGAAAATATCGTGTGGACAGAAGAATAGCTTCTGTCCACATGATATTATCAGCAGCCGCTCAGAAACATAAGAGGGAACAGTTTGCAGCCAAAGTGGAATATGTTAGATGTTATTCATAATATTGCTAGTGCTAGGATGATATGTGATTAAGTTTAATAATCAACTACTTTGCAAAGAGTGGCTTTGGTGAGATAATCATTGGGAGAAATGACCTGGCAAATGAATGTGATAACAACATTGAGGGATGGGAGACAAGGAGCAAACATTTGAAATGTTTTCAAGTTACAGGTTACTCGAGTATTCACAACTAAAGCACACAGTTAAATGCGCTTTAGCTGTGAATACGTGTTCTCTAGTTGTTTACTGGACCAAAAAAATAAAAAAATCTAGCTACCTCCTTCCAAAGGTTCCTTGTGGGGAGAAAGATAATTTGTTTTATTTTAGAAAGTGTTATTTTTACTACAGCTTTAAAAACTGGCACTGTATTTGAGAGATTATTGGAAAAGCATATTTTATTGTAATGCATTTCATATTATATCTGATGGTTAAAAGAATGGCTTCTTCATTTGAAAAGGAGGATTTTCTTCATTAAACAATGCTTATCCAAAATGTTTGGCAATATTATCCAAGCAAAGCTATGTGTGCAACTTATTACTGCTAAAAAAAAAATAAGACAACCTATGCATATATATCAGAACATTCTTTTCTGATCTATAAACATTTTTTAATGCATTATACACTTAAACTCTTTCATATAATTCACTACTTCATTCCTGTAGTGCCTCTAGCAGTTGCACAAGTTTAATTGTTTTGTTCTTGAAAAATGTGTGCACAATCTTCTGTCACAACAATGTTGGGAGAAAAAGGTAAACTAAGCATTTAAAATATATGAATTACACTGTCTAAAACTGACTACATTTTAGAAGAATAGCAATAATACTAGTAACATTTAGATAATAACAAGTTTAACACATACAGTTGTACTGCTTGCAATGTACTTGACGGTTTCAGTCTTTCTTAAGAGAGCTCAAAGAAAGATAAAAGATATACAGTGGAGCCCCAACATTTGATGGTAATTCGTTCCACAAAACTCATTGTATGTTGAAAATATTGTAAGCTAAACCAATAATACATTGATTTCCCGTGATTCGTTCCAAACCCTTGACAGGTGACCCCAACAATACATAAAATAAGCATTTTTTATATATTATACTTAATCTTTATAAAACACTAATTTTTTTTAAAAATCATTTAGCAAATTGGTAATAGTAGTAATAGTATTCACCATACAGTGCAAGGAAGCCATAGACTTTTGCTGCATTGGAAAAAAAAAAACTCAAGTAGACAATTTTATTTGTCAGATTCAGTTTGACATATCGTTCAGGTGATTTCGCTTGTGACTAAAAAAAAATAATTAAATCTTCTGTTTATACTCTGGCATGACAACCAGGTCAGCAGAGTTTGCAATAAATTGTCAATACAAATATTTATCGTATTTAGTAGTCACGGGCTTTAACCCCGTCCACTCAAGGAACGCATGCTATGCACTCTTGCTCCTGACCGCTCGGCTACATTAGGCCTACCACTAGTTTATTGGTTCCACGTGGCTTCTTTATTTTTATTTCATGTATGATGAGTGTAAAACAGAAACGTGTTTTGGTTTCATTAGAGACTAAGTTTGCCATCAAACGAGTAGACAAGGGTGAAACAATTAAAAAGCTGGCTAGAGAGCTAGGTGTAGGTGTAGTGACTGTAGGAGATTGGGTGAGAAATCGACAGAACATTGAAAAATGGTGTTCACAAAGATTATCTGAGAAAAGTGATGAGCACATGAGAAGAAAAACAATGAAAAAGGGAGAGTTTGAACAAACATCTGAAGCACTTTTTTTGTGGTTCACGCAAATGAGACAGAAAGGAAGCCTGATTTCTGGACCGATTCTACAAGCAAAGTCTAGAATTTCAGAAAAATTTTCGTGATGGTGATGAAGAATTTACGGCTGGCATGGGATGGTTTGATAGATGGAAAAGGAGGTATGGAGTAAGACAGCAGAACATTGCTGGGGAAAAATTATCTGCTTGTCAGGAAGAAGTGCAGTCTTTTACCAAAAAGTTGGCAGAAGTCAGAGGAGAAAGGTTTAAGTTTGGATCAAGTTCACAACTGTAATGAAACAGGTTTAAATTATTGAATGCTTCTGACCAAAATGCTTGTGTCACAAGAAGAAAAAGCAGTGCCTGGTATAAACATAGTAAGGAGAGACTGACAGTGTTGGCATGTTCAAATGCTTCAGGAAGTCACAGGCATAAGTTTCTACTTCTTGGAAAGACTAAGAAACCAAGAGCCTTCAAACACGTACATGTGGAAAGTCTTACTTGTAAGTATGCTAACCAATCAAATGAGTGGATGGATTCATGTTTGTTGAAAAATGGTTCCATGAAGACTTCGTTCCTGCAACAAAGAAATTTTTGGCAGAAAAGCATTGTTGCTTCTGGACAGTGCATCATCTCATCCAGATGAAACTGAACTAGTCTCTGGTACATTAAAACTTTTTTTTTTTTTTTTTTTTTTTTTTTGCCTCCTAATGTAACATCTCTAATCCAGCCACTAGATCAAAGTGTCCTGGAGACTTTGAAATGGAAATATAGATGACGACTTTTAAAACAACTGGAAGATCTCAAAAATGATGGAACTGTTGCTGTGAACATAAACATGAAAGATGTCATTTACTGGCTGGCAGAATCATGGGAAGATGTAAAAATATCAACTCTTGTGAAGTCCTGGAAAAAAATTCTCAATGAAACCGAGGAAGATGATGAAGATAATCTTCCGCTTATAGAGCTAGTAAAAAATCTTCCAAATTCAGAACCTATTATGGCAGAAGACATTCAAGGTTGGATGAATGAGGATGAGCAACAGGAGATGACAGATGACATGATTATAAATTTAGTGAGTGTGGGAAAATGAGAGTGAAGACGAAGATGTGTGTCCAGGAGAAGGCTCAAAAATTTCGCATACGAAGGCCTAAATGTGATTGAGGCCGCACTGCGAACAGCAGAATGAGAGTACACCTGCTGATCTACTGTTGTTGAGATGCCTGTGAAACATTGCAGCAAACAAGCGAGGAACTTCTTTAAAACAGAAGACTTTGAAAGACTTTTTTTCTAAAGCCTAATGCTGTAATCACGATGATGCATGTACAGTACTGTACGTACAGTATGTACAGTATAATACTATGTAAGTAAATAAACACAGGCTAAGGTAAAGAAAGCCTGCACAAGAAGCAGAGAAAATTTCGGCAAAGTTTAGCTATGAACGTACAGTATACTGTACTTTGCTGTACAGCACTTGTGTTGCTTGCTTGGTAAACAGATGGTGGATGTTATTGGTCTGTAGTAGTAGTCGAGAATGATATATTGATTGACAGGTAGGCGTCAAAAACAATGTACTGATTGGTACATGAACAGAACAGATGATAACCTTAGTTTAGTCATTGGTTGGCATTATGACGTGTATTAAAGAATAAAGAACGGTGCGTAATTAGTTTCGGAATGAATGGCATATAGATATTACCGATGAATCTTTTAAAGTTGGAAGAAATTTGTGGAGGAAAATGAAACATTGCTTCAACCTCCTTGATTTTTTGATGAAATCTAAATTAATAAGTCCAAAACTATACTGTTTTAAGTGCAATAATTATTTTAAACTAATTGAATTGCGAACGGAGTCAAGTGGAAAGTTCTGGCATTGTAAAATGTTCTACGTGTGCGAGTGTCTTAAAAAAAAAAATAGCAAAATAAAAAAACAGTAATAACAAACAAATTATCCTCTAGTCCACCTATTATTCTATAGAAAAAAAGTCAGATTACCCCCTCCACCTCAGGAGGGGTTCTAGCTCCCATGGGATTCAATTTCTACTCCTGACCGATAATGCCTACCGTCTGTTTACCAAGCGAGCAACAATACCGTCACGGCAAACTAGTTCCACCAGTAAACCACTCCAAAATTTGTCATCCCTGTCGTGTGGGCTTTCTTTACCTTCACCATAAACACAATTACAGTATGTAAGTACATGTATTCTTTTTCTTACAGTACATATGTATGTACATGTACTTCCTTAATGACAGGAATGAGGGAGATCCTAGAGGGGAGGGGGAACATTGTCTCAAGGTCAGCATATGAAAATTTTCCGTGTTAATCGAGTTTGACCGTATTCGAGCTGTTCTTGGTCCACATTAGCTCAGATAATCGAGCTACTGTAATTTCCTTTACGTGTACATGAAGAAGACACATACTAAAAAGAAATTGTGATTAGTTCCCTACTTCTGTACAAATTCTTTCATTTTCATACTTGTCTTGAAACGAGCAATATTGTTTGTTTCAAGACAGGACTTGAAACTTTCCAGTTGATGTCTACACTCCAGCTTGTTTTGATCAATAAGGTGTTTCAATGGAAGAACAAGCAAACATTAAATTTTGTTTAAAACGGAGCAAAAATGTCACAAAGGCATTGTTGCATTGTTGAATGGTGTGGTCATTGGTGTGATGGAGTGGGGGGTGGAAAGATATTGGAGATGTTCTTGTCAGGTTCCCCTTCCACTGTACCTGTTTAGTTTTGATTTGATGGTAAATGTGAATGATATTAAGGACCAAGTGTTTACCCACAGTTAGTGATCTCATAAGTTTATCTTTGAATTTTGGAAAGTATGAAAAATTCCAAATCCATTGGCCTAGAGAATGTGGAGGGAATGGGTTTTAACAGGTAGTTTTAAGCCTAAGCAATATTGAAAGATACAGTATGTCAGTGTATTGTATAATGATAAAATTCTTTAGAAAACTTGTTTGTGTTTATTTCCTGTGAGGTATTAAATATTTAAACACAATTAGGATTCAACTTCAAATAATATTTCCTTTAATTACATATTTTCTTATACTGCAATTTTTTAACAGTCAAGAGAAAAGGATGCCACTGTGGGAGAACGTAAATTAGGAACTGAAATTGCACAGAATTTGCGCTGTTTAATTGCTCCATATTTTCTAAGAAGGACAAAGTCTGAGGTCTTGGAAATTGCTGTTGACAAAGAGAATACAGATCCTAATGCTATAAAGGAAAATACTAAGTCCAAACTTAATGGGTAAGTAGTTATCAAGGTAGTTAAATATTTACATTAAAATGAAAAATTACATTTTTTATTTTTGCTATATCTTACTGTAGTGATATCATTTAATGTTGCGCATTTAACCTAGCAGAGAACTTGACAGATGCCTCGCAAAAAATACTCCCTTGTTATCTATTGATCAATGATTAAAAATCTGAAATTTTTTTTACATTTCGAAAATGTAGTCAAACTTTTGCTGCGGTAGTTTCTGAAATGATTTTTGTACAGATATTGCATGTAAGAACCTGTCAGGTACCCTGCTACTGTTTTTGCAACCATTTGTCTTTTACGTGAAGAATGGCTTGGTGCTGTACAAGTGCCAACATTTTTGTAAAGTTTCAGTGTTCCCCCCCCCCATTATTTCAGTAAACATCTACCATCTTTTCTTAGTTGTTTTTTGGAAGATTTATTATTGTTTTTACAGAGTAAAGATAACACGAAACCTGATATTCTCTTCAAATTACACTTGTTCTGCAGGAAAGCAACATCATAATTTCATGTGCTTTGAAGGACACCAAATTTTAAATAAATTTTGAAATAAACCTGAAAACAGAAGTAACTGTTAATATTGAATACTAAATAAATGATAGCTTACAAATACTCAATTCTTCCTACATTCTATTAATATTTGAGGAATAAACAAGGAGTTACCTTTTATTCATTCAGTAGAATTTCTTCTTAACCAACTCTCCTTATGCAAATGAATTATAATTATACGTTAAAATAATATTAAAATAATTTAAAACTCAATGTGTTCCTCACTATCAACACACGGGTAGTCTAACATCCCAGAATTGTAGTGGTGAGTCCCAACCCTACCCCAGAAATATCAAACCTCCGAGCAATCTTTAGTGATGGAAGACATTTTGTCATGAACGCAAATTTAAAATACGATAAAAATACTATAAAAATAATGAAAAAAAATAATAAATATTAATAAAAAAATAAATAATTAATAAGAAAAAATAATAAAAATAATTTTATATGAAGTAGCTCATGAGGTCTTGTCAGTGATATACAGGAATTTTGCTAGCAGGGATAAGGAGATGATTGTCCTCTTGTATAAGGCAATGGTTGGGTCACACCTTGAGTACTGCATACAGGCCTCATTTTAGGAAAGATGTAGAGCTGCTAGAACGAATACAGAGAAGGGAACAAGATTAGTCAGTGGAACAAAGGGTTACTGTAACCAAGAAAGGCTTCTGCTTTGCAAATTTCAGCATCTGAAGACTTAGGCACTTGCAAGGTGATCTGATTGAGATGTATAAGGCTTGAATGGTTTGAGCAAACTCAATGCTGATGGGATTCTTCCTCTTGCTCAGATTCCACACCTGAGGGGGCATAAATTAGCTATTAGCAGTTAACAGTTGTAGAATAGATGTGCAGAAATTTGCCTTTAGCCAGCGGGTTGTTGATTGCTGGAACAAACTTCCATCTTAAATAAATTCAAGGCTGAACTAGACAAACTTTTGGAGTGAATGGTTGGTTAAAATTGAAAGTTTTTTTTTTTTTTTTTTCCCCCTTTGGCTGATGCTATATAAGCTTGCTTTCTTGCATCATATGTCTCTGCTAATGTTGGGAAGGGTTAACACATTCAGTCTTGTCTGTTTGCCTCCCAGCTCTCCCTTTTAGTAATGGAAAGACACTTGTAGTGTGAGTATGTTTACAGTTTATCTGTATATCTCTTGCATATTGTTTGTTTCTTCAATATTTTGCTTAGTCTTATATAGTTAAAATGTTTAATCAGAAGCAAAGGAAGTATCTGTCTGTCTGACTCACCCTGACAATTTCTGTTACTTGGATGGTTTACAATAAAAACTCTGAAGAAGAAAACCTACAGTATACTAACCATGTATATTCTTTGTACTTTGATTGCAAGATTGGTGATCAGGACAAAACTTGGGCTCCACATATGTGCTGTGTTACATGCACCAACAAATCTGAGAATGTGGCTAAATGGGAAAATTAAAAGTATACTTTTAGCTGTTTGTTTGATATGGGAAGAACCACACTGATGATTGCTATTATGCCTGACAAAAATATCAAGGATGTCCAGAGAAAGAAAGCACAGCATCAAATATCTTAACATATCTACAATAAGGCATGTTCCACATAATGGGCCGACCGGGCTAGCCGAGTGGGTAAAGTACCTGCCCGGCAACCCAAAGGTCGCGGGTTCGATTCCCGCCTCGGGCTTGGATCAAAGTACTGCAAAAACCTTGAGAGGTGCAATATGGCCACAGAAGCCGATGCGCCAATAACTACCAAATCAAAAAAAAAAAAAAAAAAAATCCACATAATGAAGACCTGACGATATCAGATCTCCCAAAATCATGGGATAAGAAATAGTAATGAATATGGCAAAAATTCTTGTTTCAGACTTTGCTGGACTTCCACTTCAACAGATTAAATACCAGCCAGAAAATTATAACATCACTCTTAATTAAACAAGAAGAGCTGAATAACTTGGTTTATAATTTAAACTTATTTAGATAAGTTTAAATTATGCAGAACTCCTTGGTTCTAGGTTACAACAGTGGAAGTTACTAGGAGGAGAAACTAAAAGTGCATTATATCAGAAACTTCAAGTGTTTATAAAGTTTTTCATTTTGGAAAACTATGTTTCTGTAAAGATATTACTGGTCTTTTGACTGAAATTTGCAGCACTGAACACAATCCTAATGAATGGCACATGTTTGCCTCAAAATCAAGTTTAAAAGCAGTTTTGTTGCACAGTAGAAATGTATTCCTGTCAATTCCTCTACTTTACTGTTGGCTTGAAAGACTTTTGATACATACTGAGTTACTTCTAGAACAGTGCTTACCAACCTTTTATCATTCACGGACAACTTCAAGTGTTCTTTACTTATCGCACACTCCACTGGGTAGGATTTCTTTACATCTATGGAAAAATTAGTATTGGGTTGACGTTTCAAAAATTCTGTTTTTAGGCAACTTATCCATGTTGTTCAGTATACTGTACTGAGTATTGGGCTGATATTAAATTCCTAAAATAAATAATTCCAATCTCAAACAAAATATCACTTATTAATTAAATATAATTAAAAATATACTAAAAAAACTCACTCAACATATACAGTTAAATAACCACTAGAAATTAAGTTATTCTCACACACTAGTTTTGTGAAAATGTAAAGAATACTTTATGAATACACAATAACAAATTCAATACATCACATATTACATGCTCAGAAGCTGGTGATTGACTGTGACAGACGAAAGCTTGTGGCCTCACCAACAGTGCATTGGCGACAGTCTTACATTGTAAGCCTTACATTTCAATCAGGAGGTGTCCCTTACAATGTAAGGGATACATTGTAATGTAATGTAAATACAATGTAAGGGATACATATCAAACAAACAGCTAAAAGTATACTTTTAATTTTCCCATTTAGCCACATTCTCAGATTTGTTGGTGCATGTAACACAGCACATATGTGGAGCCCAAGTTATGTCCTGATCACCAATATACCTCCTGATTGGAATGTAAGCTTACAGTGTAAGCGGCAACAAAGTAAACAGTTGATTGCCAATTTTAATTTTATTTGTGATTATATTTTATACTTGCAATAAAATTTACCTTCCCATGGTCCATCCACAACCAACTCGTGGACCACTGGTGGTCCGCTGACCACAAGTTGAGAAACACTGCTCTAGATGATAAATATTCATTAAAGCTAAATATTAAATACTGAATTCATATCCCTTGCCACACCTCTCCTAATTAATTTGAACTGCTAAATTATTCACTGTTTACCAACAGAAAATTAAAAAACCTGTAATTAAGTTAGGATTCACTAAAAACCATGAGCAGAACCATGATACTGCTAGAAGTCCATCCAAATAGATCAACACCATGGAACATTAAAAGAGCTTCACTTTCCAAACAATTTTAGTTAAACTATTGAATCAACTTCCTGTTTAAGCTTTTGTTTTTTTTTTAATTTCTGTAAAGGGCTCAAAGCATTTTTTTTTAAATTCTTTGAGCCCTTTGAATCCTAAACTTGTGAATTCCAAACCCAACCTCACAGGCTGGGTTTGGGATTCACTGATGTGAAGTGGTAAGCTTATAGTGCTTGGTAGGATGGTGTGAAGGCAAATATTACTCAAGAAAAGTTGGATTTAATGGGGCACAGTAGAAGAGGTGCTCCAGGGTCCCAATTTTGCATTAAACCTGTGAAGCAATGGTATCACCATAAATAACGTTTTATAGCTTTAAATATTTACATGTGACAGTATATTTGTAAAATATATTGACGCTCGAAATGTCCAGTGCTACCTAAATCCTGCATTGTGCTCAGACACTGCACCGGATTTTATATATTTATATATATATATATATATATATATATATATATATATTTTTTTTTATGAAAACCCCAAACACGAGGTATTAGAACCTATTGTACTTTGTACCGTGCTGGAGTTGGAGGCTGAGAAGACGAGAGAAAATATTTGTTGGCATTAGAATTGAACTTCTGTGGACTGTAATTTTCAGGAAAGACATATGAAGGAAGATTGTTCCAGAAAACAGCAGTTGAATGAATAAATGATGAAGATGAAAAGTTGGTTCTGTGACGGAACGTTGGTTCGGTGGTGGCATGTGCTCGGTCTGTTTTGAAAGCGAGAGCGGGAATTATAGAAGCCAATTCAGAAGAACAGTGCCCATGGAAGTATTTGTAGAAGAGGCATGCAGCAGAAACAGTACGTCTATGAGACAGCAAGTGGAGAGACTCTGTTAGGATGAATCATTAATTAACCTAACTTCCCTCTTCTGAATGGAATCAAGAAGCCTGAGAGAGGTTTTGGGGTCACCACCCCAGATGTGGGAACACTATTCCATGAGAGCGAATGAGAGCCGAGAGCAAAAGAGAAAACCAAGTTTTTTTAGAAGCAGAGGAAGCAGTATTTGTAATGTGCTTGTGCCAAGAGAGATTAGAAGTCAGGGTAATCCCCAAAAGAGATATATCATTCTGCCTAGAAATCGGAGTGTCACTAAAGATAAGCATAGGAGCAGAAGAATCCTTTTTGCGAGATATAAGACAAGACTGAGTTTTAGAAGGGTTGAAATCAACTAAGTTGTCTTTGCCCCACTGGAGAATTACCTGAAGATCGACATTTAAGGAATTGGTAGCAGGTTTTCGAGAAGTTCAAGCAGGACAAGGTTTCTCAAAATGGAAAGTGGAATGCAATGTGCTATCGTGGCAAAACTATGGATAGGATTTCCAGTCAATGGAAGAAGAGGAAAAGAGTGGGGGAAAGAACTGAACCTTGAGGGACACCAGCATTAGTGGAGATGTTAGAAGAGAGAGAGAACCATTTACCATCACCCTCAGTGATCAATCAGAGAGAAAACTGGATAACCAATTACTAAAAACAGTTGGGAAACCATAAGATGGAAGTTGTTTAGAAGACCTTTATGCCAAACATGATCGAAAGCCTTTGAGATGTCAAGAGCAACTACTTGTCTTTCACCGAACCTTTATTGAATTAGTCCATAAATGGGTAACATAAACCAGAATATCACCAGTGGATCGATACTGACGGAATCCATACTGGCGATTGTTGATCAGACGGAAGGTTTCTAGGTGGTTTAAGAGTTGGCAGTTAATTGATTTCTCCATTACTTTAGAAAGAGTAGAAGTAATTGCAATGGGACGATAATTGGATGGGAGGGATTTGTCACCCTTTTTAGGAACTCGCTGGATATGAGCAAATTTCCAAGCAGAAGGAAAAACACCTTTGGAATAAGAAAGTGAAAAAAGGTGGCAAAGATTAGGAGTAAGTTCAGGAGCACAGGTTTTGAGAACAAGTGGAGAAATACCATCGTGACCTGGAGTTTTCTTAGCATCAAGATTCGTCAAGATCCTTCTGATATCCTTTTGATAGAAGACAACAGGAGGTATTGAATGGAGCGTGTTGGGAATGGTGGGAGGTGTTTTACCAAGATCATTAATACATGAGTTGGAAGAAAATTGGGATGCTAGCAGGTCAGCTTCATCCTTGCCTGAAGTGACAACAGAACCATCTGGTTTGGACAGAGGGGGGAGCAGAGATGGGCAAAAGTTGCGGACAATAGCTTTGGCAAGAGAACAGAACCATTAGGGCAAGAAGCAAGATTTCTACTCTTAGCCTGTTCAAACTCTAGTTTGGACTGATTAATAACTGCTTTACAATTGTTGTGAGCTTTGGTGTAGGCAGAAAATAAAACTTGAGAATTAGAAACAAGCCAATTATGATATGCAACATACTTCTCTTGAACAGCCTTAGCACATTTATTGGAAAACCAAGGTTTAGATAAAGGACGAGATTTTAAAGTGGAGTGTGGGATAAAGGATTCCATTCCTGCAAGAATAATTTCACTGACACGATCTAAGAAAACGTTGACATCAGAAGTTTTGAAACAGTAATCCGACCAAGGAAAAGAAGTCTCACAGGTCACCCCATTTTGCATTCTTGTAATACCAAACAACACGAGGTTGGGAATAGCTACGAGATAAAGGTTCTATTAGAGAAGAGACAATCACCAAGTTGTGATCTTGACGTGCCTAAAGGACCTCTCACTTCGACCGTGTACTTAGAAGGGTTGTTTGTGCGAAAAAGATCAAGATATTGGCTGTATGATTAGGATTGTTCAGTATTCTTGTTGGTAAATGAACAATCTGTGCAAGTCATTAGTAATTGCAAAAGCCTCAGCATCTCGACCAGCTGGGTCGGTGTGAATAGAAAACGGAAGCCAGCTGGAGTTGTGAACATTAAAATCACCAAGTAAAATTACCTCACTGTTAGGAAAGTTGGACTGGAGAAAGTCAAATTGCAAAGAGAGGAAGTCAAAGAGCTCCAAGTGATTAGTGGAGTTGGGAGAACGGTAGAGACAACAGATGAATTTGACACAACGAGGTAGAGAGAGATTTTAAACCAGAGAAGATCAAAGAGAGGAGATTCCAAATTGCCAACTCTCTGACAGGGAATATCAGAACGGACATATGCACAAGTACCACCTTTGAAGCAAAAGGAATCATACAGCGAATAATTAGGGCATCTGAGATGAGCAGTAGTTGAATCAACTGATAACTGAGATTCTGTCAGAAAAAGTACATGGGGTTTGGCAGACTGGAAGTGGAAATGGACATCATTGAGATTAGAATTGAGACCACGTATATTTGTAAAATGAATTAAGAAATGTTTGGGAGGTTTAGATCTTTTCGCAGATAAGCTTGCTCTATTAGTTTGACAATTCATGGTGTATTCAATAGTAAGAAAAAGTGGGTGGGACATGCTGTATGAAGTAATGAAATTTTTGGATATGGCGTACACATGGTAAGAATATACCCAGATCCTTGACATAACGTGGCCTCAACAATGCTCCCCGCACACACACACTACTCAGACTCCCTCTAGTCACTATCTGGCAGAGTAGAGGTAGCAAGATTATACACTAGCAGATCTGGAAGTCTCCTTGAGAGTTACCCATAGGTTCGGTCCGGTGTACTAACTAGCGGCCAGCCTGCGAACACCGTTTTAGAGCTGTACCCTCAAAATGTTAGGAATATTGGATCTCGCCACGAATGTTCATCATAACCTCAAAAGTCATCAATCATACTGCATGATGGAAGAGATAGGGAAGGGTTGACCAGAACTTAGCTATAGAGACTAAACATGGGTTTCACCACTTCAAGCCTCCAATAAGCAAAGTGGTGGTATTGCACCAGTTGATGAGAGTCTCTACCACCTAGTACTGCCTGGTAACATAGAGGGGGGTAGCGTTCCTCCATGTGGTGTGGGCACCACACCTCGACCCCTGCTTATGTTGGTTCACACCTGGGTGGTCACCCACCATATACTTGTGCATGGAGGTTATACCCAGGATTACTAACAGTCCCACCATCATGAAGGTGCAAGCACGATGTGAGCTTGAAGTTGGACAATAAATGGATGGTGGCTTGTGGCGGCACATGTTCGGACTGTTTTGAAAAAGACTGGGAATTATAGAAGCCAACTGAGAAGAACAGTGCCCATGGAGGTATCTGTAGAAAAGGCATGCAACATGCCTTTTCTACAGACATTCTATGAGACAATGAATGAAGAGAATCTATTAAATATGAGTCATTAATTAACCCAACTGCCCTCTTCTGGATGGAATCTAGAAGCCTGAGAGAGGTTCTGGAGGCACCGCCCCAGATGTGCGAACAATATTCCATTGTAGGGCGGATTTTCCAATTTGTACAAAGTGAACAACTGTTTGGAAGAAAAGTAACGCTGAGAGTGGAAGTGAAAACCAAGTTTTTTAGATGTAGTAGAAGCAATATTTGTAATGTGCTTGTCCCAGGAGAGATTAGAAGTCAGGATAATTCCCAAAAGAGATATATCAACTTAACTAGAAATTGGAGTGTCACCAAAGATAAGTATAGGAGCAGAAGAATCCTTTTTGCGAGATATAAGACAAGACTGAGTTTTAGAAGGATTGAAATCAACTAAGTTGTCTTTACCCCACTGGAGAATTAACTGGAGTTCGGCATTTAAGGAAATTTTGCGAAGTTGAAGCTGTTTGAGCTGGGCAAGGTTTCTCAAAATGAAAAGTGGAATGCAATGTGCTATCATTGGCGAAACTATTGATAGGATTGCTAGTCAATGGAAGAAGGTCATTAATATACAAGAGGAAAATAGTGGGGGAAAGAACTGAACTTTAAGGGACACCAGCATTAGTGGAGGTTAGAAGACAGAGAGCCATCTACCATCACTCTCACTGAGTGATCAGAGAGAAAACTCGATAACCAATTACAAAAAACAGTTGGAAAATCATAAGATGGAAGCTTGTTTAGAAGATCGTTATGCCAACACCATCAAAACACCCATTTATGGAAAAATTCCATTGAATTTGTCCATAAATGGGTAACATAAGCCAGAATATCACCAGAGGATTGATACTGAATGAATCCATACTGGCGATCATTGATCAGACAGAAGGTTTCAAGATAGTTTGAGTTGGTGATTAATTGATTTCTCCATTACTTTAGAAATGGAGAAATTTTGGTTCCAGGAGCACAGGATTTGAGAACAAGTGAAGAAATATCAGGACCTGGAGCTTTCTTAGCATCAAGATTAGTCATAATCCTTTTGACGGAAGACCACAGGAGGCATTGAATAGAGCGTGTTGGGAATGGTGGGAGGTGTTTTGCCAAGATCATTAATACAGGAGTTGAAAGAAAAATGGGATGATAGCAGGTCAGCTTTATCCTTGGCCGAAGTGACAACAGAACCATCTGGTTTTGACTGAGGTGGGAGCAGAGATGGGCAAAAGTTGCGGCCAATAGCTTTGGCAAGAGATCAGAATGATCGGCTACCATTAGGGTAAGAAGCAAGTTTTCTACTCTTAGCCTGTTCAAAATCTAGATTGGACTGATTAATAACTGCTTTCCAATTGTTGTGAGCTTTGGTGTAGGCAGAAAATGAAACTGAAGAATTGGAAACAAGCCAATTACGATATGCAGCATTCTGGTCCTGAATGGCCTTAGCACATTTATTGGAAAACCAAGGTTTGGATAAAGAACGAGATTTTAAAGTGGAGCGTGGGATAAAGGATTCCATTCCAACAAGAATAATTTCACTGACATGATCTGAGCAAATGTTTACCTCAGAAGTTTTGAAACAGTAGTCCAACCAAGGAAGAAAAGAAAAGAAATCTCGCAGGTCATCCCATTTTGCATTCTTGTAGTGCCAAATAATACAAGGTTGGGAATAGCCATGAGATAAAGGCTCCATTGGAGAAGGACAATCACCAAGTTGTGATCTGAGGTGCCTAAAGGACCACTCACTTTGACTGTGTATTTAGAAGAGTTGTTTGTGAGAAAGTGATCAAGCATATTGGCTGTATGGTTAGGATTGTCCAGTATTCTTGTAGGTAAATGAACAGTGTGTGCAAAGTCATTAGTAATTGCAAAAGCCTCAGCATCTCGACCAGCTGGGTTGGTGTGACTAGAAAACAGAAGCCAGCTGGAGTTGTGAACATTAAAATCACCCAGGAAAATTACCTCACTGTTAGAAAAGTTGGACTGGAGAAAGTCAAAGAGCTCCAAGTGATTAGTGGAGTTGGGAGACCGGTAGAGACAACAGATGAATTTGACAGAATGAGGTAGAGAAATTTTAAGCCAGAGAAGAGCGAAAAGAGGATATTCCAAATTACCATGTCTCTGACAGGGAATATCAGAACGGACATATTCACTAGTACCACCTTTGAGGCGAAAGGAATCATACAATGAATAATTTGGGCAACTGAGATGAGCAGTGTATGAATCAACCGATAACTGAGATTCTGTCAGAAAGTACATGAGGTTTGGCAGACTGCAAGTGGAAATGGACATTGTTGAGATTAGAATTGAGACTTTGTATATTTGTGAAATTAACTAGGAAGTTTTTGGGAGGTTTATTTTCATATATAAGCTTACTGTATTAGTTTGACATTTCATGGTGTATTCAATAATAAGAAAACGTGGGAGGGAAATGCTGTATGAAGTAATTAAAATTTTTGGATATGGCGTACGAATATACCCAGATCCTTGACATAACGTGGCCTCGACAAACCCCCCCCACACTCCACCCCCGAATACACTCTACCTGGACTCCCTCTAGTCACTGTCTGGCAAAGTAGAGGTAGCAAGATTATACACTAATTGATCTGGAAGCCTCCTAAAGAGGTACCAATAGGTTCAGTCTGGTTTACTAACTAGCGGCTGGCCTGTGAATCCCATTTCAGAGCTGTATCCTCAAAATGTGAGGAAGATTGGATCTCACCATGATGTCCATCATAACCTCAATAGTCATACTGCATGGTGGAAGAGATGGGGAAGGGTTGACCAGAACTTAACTCTAGAGACTAAACATGGGTTCCACCACTTCAAGCCTCCAATAAGCAAAGTGGTGGTATTGCACTGGTTGATGAGTCATCTACTACCTAGTATTGCCTGGTAACACAGAGCGGTTGCATTCCTCCATGTAGTGTGGGTGCCACACCTCGACCCCTGCTTACTTTGGTTCATACCAGAGTGGTCACCCACAGTGTGCTTGTGTATTGTGGGTTATACCCAGGATTACTAACAGTCCCACCATCATGAAGGTGCAAGCAGAGGATTTGGCTGTCACCGGACTTCGCTGAAATTGGTCCACTTGACTTGAGTGTCACCCGAATATCAGTTCCATCAGCGTTTTAGACCCCCCAGGTATTAAGTACAGCTTGTCTGGCATATCTGAGAGAATGTCTGTGACAACCTAAAGGACCTCATATTTGTACCAAGACTTGTAGTTACCACAAATGTTCATTTCTGTAGGATATGTATAGAAGCTTCTGAGGAGAAAGTCATTGGCCATGCATGTGTGCATGAAATAGCAGTTGATTGCAGCATGATATGCATACAATTAGTCCCATCACGGCATGGTGGTGCCAGGAGTTTATATTGGTATTTATTAAATCAAGGAGCATGCTGAGAAATGTGGGCAGGATAATTAAATTCACTTAATGGGAACCCTTGCGGTAGCACAGTTCTCCCTACACTGAGTGGTAAAGGCTTGTGTTTAAATCCTGACAATTATCATCATCATCAGCCATTTTCAATCCACTGCAGGATGAAGGCCTCTCCAGCAACTTTCCAGTTCCTTCTGTTTTGAGCACTGGCCATCCATTTACTACCCAAAAACTCATGAATTTCATCTATCCATCTCCGCCTTTGTCTTCCAGGTTTTCTTCTAGCTCCTCTTGGGTACCATTCTGTTATTTTCTTAGTCCATCTGTCATCATGTCTTCGAGCTATGTGTCCTGCCCAAGACCATTTTAGTTCTTTAGTTTTGATAAGAATGTCCTTTACTTGAGTTTGCTGCCTAATCCATGTGTTTCTCTTCTTATCTAACAGTCTGATTCCCAATATAATTTGTTCCATTCTTCGCTGTGTAGTTCTCAGCTTCTCTTCCATTCTTTTGGTGAGTGCCCAAGTTTCACTTCCATAAATCATGTTGGGGAGTATACATTGATTCATTATTTTACGTTTCAGACAAACTGGGATATTGCTCTTCAGTATGTGACTATATTTCCTGAATGCTATCCATGCAAAATTTATTCTTCTCTTGACTTCCAGCCATTTATCATTATTACAGCTAATAACTTGTCCCAGATAAGTATATGACACCACCTTTTCAATTACTGCTCCTTCAATCATTATTTCCCTTTCTGTGGCATACTTGTTCATCATTACTTTTGTTTTAGCCATATTCATCTTTAGTCCAAAATCCTTACTAACTGTGCATAACTGATTAAGATTTTCCTCTAATTCTTTGGGATCGTGGCTTACGACCACAATGTCATCTGCAAATCGTAAATGGTTTAGGTACTCTCCGTTCACATTGACTCCTTTCTGCGACCAGTCTAATCTTCTGAAAGCTTCCTCAAGGGCAGCAGTAAACAGCTTTGGAGATATTGTGTCTCCTTGTCGAACTCCTTTCTCGATTTTAAATTTGCTACTGTCTTTGTCCACCGGCCTCCGTAGCCAAGTGGGCAGGAGCGGGAGTGCAGTACCACACGCTCTTTGAGTAGACCGGGGTTCAAGCCCCTGACTGCTGAATACGGTCGAACTGCCAACCCGCACTGGACCAGCGTGGCAGATTATGGTCCATTTCCCTCAGCATGAATTGCTGAGGAGGCTTCCATCCTGCAGTGGGTTGATAATGGCTGCACTTTACTTTTTTTTTACTTTTACTGTCTTTGTCTAGTCTAATAAAGGAGGTAGCACTCTCATATATTTTCTTCAAAATCATAATATATGGGGTATCTATGCCTTGTCTTTCCAGTGCCCGAAATATTGCCTTATGCTGTATGGAGTCAAATGCCTTTTCATAATCCACAAATGCCAGGCATAATGGTGTTTTATATTCATTTGCTTTCTCCATTAGCTGTGATATTACGTGAAGATGATCCATAGTTGAGAATCCTGTCCTAAAGCCAGCTTGCTCTTTCGGTTGATTCTCATCAAGTATTCTTTATAATCTGTTAGTAATGACCCTTGTGAACAACTTGTAGATGTGGGATAACAAGCTAATTGGTCTATAATTTCCAATTTCTGATTTATCTCCTTTCTTATGCAGCAAAACTATGATTGCATTATTCCACTGCTTAGGCGTCACACCTTTTCTAATGCACTTTGTGAAGAGCCTTGCCAGTTTTTGTGTTATGTCTCTTCCTCCCAATTTTAACAACTCTACAGTAACTTCATCTTCCCCCGGGGCTTTCCGATTCTTCATTTTCTTCAATGCATGTTCTACCTCATCAGGAAGAATATCGGGTATGTTGTATGTGTTGCTACTTTGCAATCCATCTTCCCCACTGCTGGTATCATTCCCTCGCTCCTTGTATAATTCTCTATAGTAGTCTTCTGCTATTTGAATTATGCCTTCTCTGCTGTTTATAAGTACACCATCGTTATTCTTCAGTTTCAGTATTTGTCTTTCTGTATTACTGCTCATGGCTGCTGATTTAAATCCTTTGTTTTCCCTTAATGCTTGTTCTACTTTTCTTGTGTTAAATCTTCTTATGTCCTCTCTGAGTCTCTTTCTAATGGCTTTGCATAACTCAGTATACTCAATTTTCTCCCTGTCAGTGTTTTTCTTGCTCTTCATTTGTCGTCTTTGGTTCATCATGACAAGTGTTTCTTGACTAACTTTTTCTTCTTTGGATTTCTGTTTCCCTATATGTTTCTTGGGCTTTATCACTTTCAGAAAGTTGTAATATTCCTCGTCGATATCTTGGTCCTGAGCAGTCTGCAGAAGCTCAAACTTGTTCTTAAGTTCCAGTACATACTGCTTTTTCTCCTCCTCTGTTATCTCAAAGTCCTTTGTATTATTTACTCGAGTCAGTTTTTTCCTTTCCTTTCCTACATCTATATCAAGTGTACATCTTACCATTCTGTGATCACTTCCAACATTTACCTTGTTCAGGACGGTAACATCATTCACAATATATCTTCTGTTAGTGAGGATGAAGTCGATTTCATTAGTTGTTAATCCATTTGGACTCTTCCATGTCCACTTTCTGTTCACCCTTTTCTTGAAAAAAGTGTTCATTACTGACAGTCCTTGTGATTCTGCAAATTCCACAAGTCTTTCACCTCTTTTATTTCTTTCACCAATTCCAAAATTTCCTATAGTTCCTCTTTCTGCGCTGTTTTGCCTTTTTCCAACCTTAGCATTGAAGTCCCCCATAATAATAGTGTAGTGGGTTTTCTGCTCATCTAGAAGATTCTCAATTTCTGTGTACATTTCTTCAACCTCTTCATCATCATGGCTCGATGTTGGTGCATAAATCATTATAATCTTTAGCTTGTACCTTTTAGAAATCTTGAGTATTAGTCTTGACACCCTTGGTGATGTACTTTTGAATTCCAAAATGTTGTTTTAAAATCTTTATCTTCTCTTACTGATAGTTTCTTAAGACAGAAAGTAAAATTGACTATAAGTAAAACTCTGGGTAGCAAACATTTCAATAAATAGGATGTACCTATGTAGTACAGTAAACCCCCGCTATTCGCGGTATCTGTTTTCACGTATTCGCGGTTGCTGATTTAATATAAAATGAAACCTAAAAAAATCTGAATTTTAAAGCGCCGTGAAC
Organism: Mastigoproctus giganteus; assembly: GCF_048544385.1. Classification (NCBI taxonomy): domain Eukaryota; kingdom Metazoa; phylum Arthropoda; class Arachnida; order Uropygi; family Thelyphonidae; genus Mastigoproctus; species Mastigoproctus giganteus. Next base: position 206,394,643 of record NC_143579.1, read on the forward strand.
ACTTTCCGCCATAAAAAAACATGGGCGTGGCTAAAATTATCTTCCCCGGTCAAAACAGCGTTCAGTGGGTGGGGGCGAGAGGGGTGACAAAATCGCTAGCGTGGATGTTTCTCGCTAATCCTTGTTCAGTATGTGCTATGCGCTTGCCATGGGAGGTTTCGTCGTTTGTTTTTAATTTATATGCTTATAAATTGAATAAATTTATCAATTTAAATCCTTTAAAAGTTCTTTCTAACCTTTTAAAGATCCTTTTAAAGTTCTTTCTAACCCGTACAAAAATATGGCTACGAATAACAAGGGAAATGTGAAAAGATCAAAGAAGGTGATGACATTAGCGAATAAAATTGAGTTATTAGATAATATTTCTAATGGTGAAAATGTCTCCTCACTGGCAAAACATAAAATCAATGAGTCAACGGTACGATCAATCAAGAAATCGGAAGAAAAAATCCGCCGTAGTGTCCTTGAAAACACACTAATTGCTTCAAAAATTTGCTCTGTAACTCGTGATGTTAAATTAGAAAAAATGGAAAAGGCTTTAAATCTGTGGAAAGAAGACCGAACTAAAAATAAAATTCCGTTAAGTTCACTCATCATTCGTGAAAAGGCAAAACTCCTTTATCAACACTTTAACGAAACTTGATAGCACTGGCGGGATAAGTTCTTTAGCTAGCAAAGGCGCTGGTTTGAAATTTCTAATAAATATTACATTTAATATTAAATTGTTTCTTATTTTCAATTCGATGCCATATGCTTTCATTTCACTATGTGCTGTCTATGTACATAGTCATATTATGAAGGTACATATAATACATACATAGACAAAATTTTAGACTAGTTTTTCTTATATATTTCATACTTTGGAACGTAACCCCTTTATTACTATCGGAGCCATAACTCAGTATTCGCGGCATTTCTCAGGAACGTAACCCCCGCGAATACGGGGGTTTACTGTATATTATATGTTTGATTAAAGTATTTTAAAATGAATAAAACTTTAAGTGGCATATGTTTATTGTATGATATTAACAAATATCATACAATTTGATATAAGTTACTAAAATTTCAGATATCTTTCAGTGGAGATGTTCTAGAGATATAACTTGGGTATTTCTGGAATTAGCAGATAAATTTCCTTTAGTATCTGCAACTTTTGCTCTGGAGATATGATTTTTTTTTTTTTTGTTGGCCAGCTTAATTTGTGAAGTTCAAATTTATTACAATGGTAATTATATTGTTAAGTAAATCCCACATCAGTACACCTTGATCACTGCCACCAAGTGGTTCCTTTTCTGCAGATTCTTAATAATGAGTAATCACTGCTGATAATCAGATGAAGAGTATTACTTCCTCTGGTTGCCTCTTGAACATGCTGCTATAGAAAACAATCATCCAATAAATCCACAAAAGCCTTGCTAGTGTGCAAGTGACCAATGCACAAGTTGCAGTCAGTATCTGGGAAGTTAAAATCCCCCATTATAAGATATTCTGATTTCCTTGCACTATTTCTCTGTACACTTGTTCGTTGTACATTTCAGAGTCATTAGGCCTATAGCACATTCCTACCCTCATTTTTGCTTTCCCAGTGCTTATGTCACACCAAAGTGACTCAACATTGCACTGTCCATCCATGTAAACTGGATGCACTGCCTTAGATTTTGAGTTTCTTAACTAACAACATAACCCTTTCCTGTCTATTCTTTCTGTATATATTGTACTCCCAAAATTTCAATTCTGCATTCCCTATATCTGTGTGACAACATGTCTCTGATATCCCAACAATATCCACCTTTGATGTCTTGACCAGCACTTCAAATTCATCAATTTTTATATACTATTCTCCTAGCATTGCTGTGCACGCAAGTATACATGCACCTATTCTTACTATTAGTTATCCTAACACAGCCCATGTATTTTCTTTTTCCATGATGACTCCCAGCAGTTCTTGAAATCCCCAGCAACTTACTTTCCAGGCTGCTGTTCATTCCAATAGAAACAGTGCAAGAATCATTTTGATCTCTGCCTGCGGCTACTGTCAATCTGTTAGTCTGTGTATCTCCCAAGATAGTTTTCTAACCCCCAACTCTTCCTCGATAGCATCAGCAAATATTCTTACACCCTTTGTTTATACTCTGGCACAACCACCAGATCAGAGGAGTTCATGATAAATTATCAATACAAACATTAATCGTTTTAGCAGTTACGGGCTTGATCCCCAGTCCACTCAAAGAGCGCTTGCTACTGTACTCTCGTTCCTGCCCACTCGGCTACATATACCATCCCCATAGAAGCAGTCTCTCCTGTTAACAAGCATAGATCACGCTGAGAAAAATTATATCCCATGAGCCTTGCACAATATCTCCAGGGCCAAACTGGTTGACAAGGCTTTCATCGTATAATCCCCTCTTATGTCTGGGCAGATTTGCAGACACTCAAATTTTACCCTAACTCTCAACTTTTTGTTCAACATTGACCTGTACTTGTTAAATAAGTCTCCAAATCTCCTACTCCTAACATCATTAGTGCCAATATATAACAATATCACCTTTTGTACCCTTAAAAGATATCTGCTCTACAATATCATCAACTTTTACCCCTGGCAGACATACCCTGGTAAAACTTGCAGAAACCTTTGCAACTAAATCATTTTATTGGAGATGGGGACAGTTGCTAAAAATGGGCAATTTATATACTTCTATATCTGTTTTGTTTCATATGTTGATCACCATACCACAGTAACAGATGCAAATTGACTATAGTAGCTTGTGCACTTTTAAACCCCCACTCCAACAACAGTGACATCTAATAAACAACCATTACTGTTATATAAAAAGACTATTATAGTAGGCCCTCAATATAGTGGACTAATTGGGGAAAGGGGTGTCCGCTATTGCCGAAAGTCTGTTAAATCGAATGTATTTTAAAAACATAAATTAATAACGACTTACAATGTACAGGATGTATTAAAATGTTATAATGTATAAGTATGAATAAAATATTATAATGTACATTGGATAATTTATACATGCCAACTTAAACATCTGTTAAAAATATAAAAATAAATTTACAACAGGAACCAAACTTTATTTTAATTAAACACATAAAAACTATACAATGTAACTAATGGAGTGTTTCCGCCAATTTTCAATTTTTTCCCCCCTTAAAGCTCACACAAAGTTATTTTCAATGTGATCATTAGTTTTTTTCATTTAAATCCATTTTAGAGGGAAAACTATAAAATCCTTAAACTCCATTTAATAAAAAACACAAAAAAAAAAACGTTAAAAAAGATACATAATATTCAATATTAATATTAACTTAATTGAAAGAATCACAATTTTCAGAATCAGAAACAACTGTCATATGGAGGGGAGAGGTGTTAATTCCTTGCAGGTACAGTGGAAGTTGATGAAGTGGTCTTGAAGAAATCATCAATCTTCAGTTGCCCTTACACCTTGGTGCTGTTTCCTTATTACTGTAGACCGAAATTCTCTAAAATGTTCATAATAAGGAAGCACATCAAGGTCTGATGATAATTCAATATAATGTATGATGTCATCTATATGTTGTCTTATAACAGACAATTTAGGATGAGGTGCAACTGATTCTTTGTCATCATCGTCGTCCTCTTGTTCTCCATAAAGAACATTTTCTGCAATCTCTCCCTCAGAAAAAATTTGATAGCCCGGATCACCTTCATCATTTTCGAGCCACTGTTCCACATCATTCTCAGTTGCATTTTTGTTGCAAGCTCTTAGAAGGGTGTCCTGAAAATTATACACCTCAACTCCCTCAAAGTCCATTTCAGGTTCTATGCCATACAACAATTTCTTCCAAGCATTAACCAAGTTAGTAATCTTCTCTTTCCACGCAACTGCTAAGTTGAAGATAGCAGATCTGATGTTGTATGCATGTAAATTTTGCAGTGTCCTGGTGCCTCTTATATTCTTCATTTTCTGTTTCTTCCAAAACAACCATCACCTCTTCCAAAAACTTCTTATACAACCTCTTACATACAATGATTACACCCTGATCCATCGGCTGTATCAGTGAAGTAGTGTTAGGAGGCAAAAAAATACATTTAATTCTCCCCCATCCCTGCTAACTAACCTCTCAGCATTATGGTGAGCAGGTGCATTATCCAGCAGTAAAACAGCCTTTATTTCAGTAGAAGGAATTTTCAGCACATCTATCTGATAGAATCGCACATCAGACAGATGTGATGTTCTGTTTGATGTGTAATGCTATCAGATGTAAGTAGGTTCTGAATTTTTCCTTTAGGACAGAAATTTTTTTTTGTTTCTTAAATCCGAAGTCCATTAAATCTGGGTCTGTTAAATTGAGGGCCTACTGTATAGTCAAAATATGAAATCTACAGACGGAATGTAGTAATTAGCTTAATTTTAAAGGCTAAAATGTAAATAGCAAATTGAGGCTTATATAATTGTGCTTATAATTTTACTTTTGTCAGAAACTTTGAAAGATTAAAAATAAGCAGAAAAATTTTTTTTTTTGTAATGTTTTGGATATTAGCATTAGTTTTCTTGCATATGTTGAGGCATATGATGCAAGAAAGCAAGCTTATACAGCATCAGCAAAAAAAAAAAAAAAAAAAAACCCTTCCCATTTCACTCATCTGCTCACTCCAAATGTTTGCCTAGTTCAGGCTTATTTATTTAATCTATCAACTTACACAACAACAGATGGAAGCCTGTTCTAGCAATTCAACTACCCACTGGCTAAAGCCAAACTTCTGCACATCTATTCTACAACTGTCTTTCCTCAATTGGAATCTATGCCCCCTCAGGTTCTTAATCTGAGCAAGCAGAAGTATCCCGTCAGCATTGAGCCTGCTCAAACAATTCAAGGCCTTATACACCTCAATCAGATCACCTCACTTGTGCCTAGTCTCCAGATGCTGCAACTTGCAGAACTTAAAGCCTTTCTTCTTTAGCACAGCCCCTTGTTCCTCTCACCAATCTTGTTGCACTTCTCTGTACTCGTTCTAGCAACTTTACATCCTTCCTAAAATGAGGCCTCCAAACCTCATTAGGATGAGGTGTGGCCTGACTATTGCCTTATACAAAGGGATAATCACCTCATTGTCTCTGCTAGTAAAATTCCTATATATTATTGACAATACTTCATGACCTGCTGTGGCAGCCCATCTGCACTGCTCTGAGAACTTCATATCTGACTGCACAATTATCCCCATGTCTTTTTCATTTTCCACCTCCCTGAGTGTAGTACCACACAGTTGGTACATTTCTCTTGGGTTACTGCTACCCACATGTAGTACTTTGCATTTGTCAATGTTAAACTTCAGTTGCTACTGACAAATGCAAAGTACTGCATATGGGTAGCAGTCCATATAGTCAGCGCCTCCGTAGCCAGGTGGGCAGGAGTAGCAGTGCATAGCACATGCTTCTTGATTAGACTGGGGTTTGAGCCCATGACCACGAAATACGGAGGATGCGGAAAGATCAGGGAATGACCATCGCATATCCCCGGAGCAATATGGCCTTAGTTGCTAACGCTCTAAAAACCAAAAAAACAAACAAACAGTCCATATAGTCCATTTTTGGCATTCTTTAGAAAATCAGTTTTAGAACAAATAAAACTTAATGCTTATTGAAAATTTTTTTATGATTTTGTGGTTATCTGATTTTTTTAATTTTGATTATGGAGGTAGGTACCTTGGTATTCAAGTAATAGGATTGCATCCTGTGAAGTATCCTAATTGTAGCATCAATGTGCTGGATTGGTTCCATGGTATTATTTAGTGTTTCTTTTTCTTGTTTTTTAGAGTAGTTGTAAGAGTTTTTTTTTTTTTTTTTTCCAGGTTATTGCCATTAACAAGAAAAAATGACTTTATTATCTGGACATTTCTTTCCTCTACCCAAATACAGATTTATAAAGAGTTTCTAGAATCAGAGACTGTTAAAATGGTCAGCATTTTTTAATTTCATATTACTATATTATTATTTTGATATGGCAAGATGTAGAATTTATCTTATGTATTATATTAATAACGGTTTATAATTATACATAATTTATAATATATAAAATTTGATTGTTATTTGAAGATAATAAACAAGTTCTTCTGACCTAAGTGACCTTTTGTTGATGGTGATATTGCAAATACAGCTGTCATCATTGAAGAAGTGGTAAGAAAATACCATGAAACATTTGATTCAGTTATGTACATATTTCCAAATCAGAAATAAACATAATTAAACCAAAATAGGTTTGAGTGGTTTATTATCTTCATATAACAGATTTCCTATGCACCATCACCATGCCACTCAAGGAATATCTTTGATTGCTACTTTGATCATGTTTATTACTCAATATCAGACCTGCCAATTCTTCTGATCTGTCCCAATTTTTACTGTTATACTTTCCTGTGCATAAGAATATTTCCAGTTCTTTTTTTTTTTTTTTTTCACAAAAAAAGCCTCAATTGCGGTCATTGAATTGTATCCCCCCCCCACTTCATACACATACAGATTTCATCATTTACCTCTAGTTCATTGATTGGATGTTCTCAATTATAATGTGATATGATTTGTTTTAACCATTGCATTGATTAAACATATCTGAATTTGAGAAATAATCGATTTTTAGTATCAGTGGTCACTTTGGGTTTATCACTGTTTACTGCATGATTTTGTGGATTCAAGTTCTACTTTCAGTAGGAAGATCCCTACTTATTATTCAAGAAATTTAACCATCATTCTAAGAAGCTGGTATAGAAATATGATAGTTTTCAAGAACTTGTTATTTGAAGTTTTCCTTGAATTAATTCAGTTGAGGAACAGTGACCTCTTTGCTTTTTATAACATGTGTTCATGTAATTTCTTAGCCTTACTTAGTGACAATGACAATCACAGTGCATAGAGAGGAATCAAACTACATTTTGTGAAAATACTGAAGTGAATGTTTTGTATTGCAGTAAAATATGCTGATTAAGTTGGTCTGCTGTTTAACAAAATTCTTCCAGAAAGAGGGAAAAACATGCTAGAATAAAAACAGCTCTAATTAGTCAAATTGGACAAAAAAAGAAGTGATGACATTTAAAAAATGGGCAGATTTTGATCTCCTTGGATGGCAGTAATCAAAGTAACAGAGTTATCTTCTGTTAACTATATTTTTTAACATTCAACATTATAGCTACACTATACGGCCAAAAATATTTGAATACATGAATACTTGTAAAATGGCTTTTAATTCAAAGTCCAGTCCATACCAATTGTAGTAGTGCCACCTTCAGCCAATATTACAGCCTGGGCACGCTTTCTATCAACTTCTAATTGATAGAAAGCATGCCCAGGTCCCAGGCTCTGAGCGAGCCAGTCCTACTTTTATTGTCCACTAACTAGTCCTACATGACATGAAGCATTGTCATGCTGATACTGAAAGCCAATTTTCTTAGTATTGCTACAATGTAGGTAGCACGGTTGTCCAAAATGTCTATGTTGATTTCATGTTTTTGGCACTTTGAGTCCAAATAAGCTGAAACATCCCCATACATACTATCAGACTGTCCCAACGAAGCTTCACAACTGAGATAGCTGGGAGCACTTTCAGTGAGAATGTACTGAAACGAAACATTCGTCATTTCATAGTGCCTGTCACCATTCTGGAGGCCATGAATCAGGAATGACACCACTGACAAACTCAAAGCTGTTTGGAGTAATGTCATTCTTGATGTTCATTGAACCAAGATTATGCAACGATGCTTGAGAGCCACAACAATAATACTACTACACTACTACTACACTACTACTACTACTACTACTATAGATAGTTAATGTACTGATGGATTTTATTGCGGCCTCTTACTCCATGGTGTTTTCTGCAGATGACATGCATGAGGAACAACCTACCTTCTTTATGGTTTGTTAACATTTTGTAAGTTTGTGAGACTATCCAGACTTTTTTTTATGATAAGGTATTGCTTCCATCTTTGAATAACAGTTGCCACAGTAAATTTCAATTTGAATGAGTCTCACTTGAGCACACTGAAAGGTTATTGATGTGTCATCTAACCACCACCACCACCACCACCCCATGTTGAAAGTTTATATGTTCAGATTCATGATCCATATGGGCTTATAACATACTTCTACTGCATAGGCAGATTTACGAGGGGTGATCATTTAATTCTTGGAGTGGTGCAAGATTTTGTTTATTGTGCGAACTTTCCATAACTTCTGCTCTCCCTGATCACCACTGAGCAGAATCTGTCTGTGTGCGTATGCCAGTACCTGTCAAGTTAGCGTTGCGTGAAGAGTTTTTTTAGCTACATGTGACTAACAATTGTTTTGAAGCAAGTATCATGTCAGACATACAGATTGAGCAGCAATATGTGATTTGTTATTGTCAGTAACAGCTGATGCTGATTTATTAGAGTACCGGCCTTAAATGGATTGGAAACAGGGGACTTAAGGGCCTCAGAAACAGTTAAGAGATGAATGAAGTGTATGGTAATGTGTGTCTTGGTAGGACCACCATATTCCCGTGTGAAGTGGTTTCTCCGTCAAGACAATGCCAGACCTCCATATGGTCAATATTGTGCGGGCAGTGACTGCCATAGGTGCTAAGGTTCTGCTACATCCCCCTTTATTCACCAGACTTAGCCCGATGTGATTTTTTTCCTGTTTCCACATCTGAAAGGCAAGCATTTCATGTCCAACACAATGATGCTTGCAAAGCCACAATGGTAATACTTCACAGTCTTTCAAAAAATGGTTTGCAAGAAGCATTTAATGCATGGGTATGGCAGTGGTGAAAGTGTGTAAAGTTCAAGGAAGAAGGAGAAATCCACAGATGATTCAGATGATGACAATTAAGATATCTTGTACCAGTCTGTGAAATCAGATGATCACCCCTCGTACAAGAATTATATTGATGTGTCTGAGCCAATACTAGTGCATGGGGAACTTCTCTCACATAGGCACCTCTGTAGCCAGGTGGGAAGGAGCAGCAGTGCTTAGCACATGCTTCTTGATTACACCGGGGTTTGAGCCCATTACCACCAAATACGGAGGATGTGGAAAGGTCAGGGATTGACCACCGCATATTCTCGGAGCAATATGGCCTTAGTTGCTAATGCTCCTAAAAACCAAACAACAACAACAACAACAACTTCTCTCACAGTACACACTATTTGTGGAATGATGTCCAGATACTTTTTGTCACAGTGAATATTTTTCTAACGATTGATGTTTTTAATAAGAGAAACTCCTTTGCTATCAGAAAAAGCTCTTATCCATCAGTTGCACTATACAACTAACACAATAGCCTGTAAAGTAAAGCAAATTATTATAATAAAGAAATTATTTATGACTTACAAATGTTAAAGAATGCTTATTCTTCATCATCAACTAAATGCACATTCATTGATCACTCATTATTACACATAGCTGCCAACTTTTCACTTTTCCTCAGAATTTCAGAAATTGCATATCTTGTATAGTTTTTTAGAAAGTTGTTGTAAGGTGGGAATTTATTTCCCATAGACATAATGTTAAAAATAGGGGTTACGTTCTCAACAATGAAATTAGGTAGCTAATTAGTTTATGTTTAAACAATGATTGATTTATCCAAAGAAATGAAAACAGCCTGTAAAGTCAAGCAAATTATTATAATAAAGAAATTATTTATGACTTACAAATGTTAAAGAATGCTTATTCTTCATCATCATCATCGACTAAATGCACACTCATTATTGGCTCGGCTCGGCACTCATTGATTTGTTGCACAAGGTGTTGTCTTCTTCAGAAATGCTTCGAGATGTTTGTTTCCAAGGTAATCTTCTCTTTTAATTATAAATTTCACGATTGCATGCATAAGCATTTTTTAACAGCACACACAAATTGCAACTAACACGATTTGCATGGAGTAACAAGTTTATGAAACTTAAAAAAAGGAATGAAGAGAAGATTCTAAAAAATCATTTTTTATACAGTTGAAGATTTCAGTAAAGGGGAAACACATTTCACCATAATAACGTAAAAAATCACACAATTCCAGCTATCAGTATTTTCGCTAATGCAAGAAGATTGAGTTTGCTACCCATTTATAATTGCTTGCGGTGACGGAAAAGCCCAATAAACCGAAAAGTGCAAATTGTTTTTGTTTTATAGTCGTGACCTCCAGAAATGTGCTTTAGAAAAATATCACAAAGGCGTTTAAAATTGATTCTTATAACGGAACATATGATAACGATGAAAGTGTAATGCATTTTACTGATTTGAATTGGTAACTAATACAATTTACAAACCATGCTCACAACTTTTTATATGACCTTAAGGTCATGCTTGTGACGTTAAAAATTACATTTTAGAGAGATAAACAGCTTAGTTATACAGTGAAAATTTCAACTTCCGAGATCTTGAAACAAATTACCAAAAAGCAATGTGTTATTGGGTTCACATTACGATATTTTAATGATACGATGATGTCTCTGGAACTGATTAATATCATAAAGCGGGGTACACTGTATTGTATAGCTATGTACGTAGTTTGGAATGCAGTTTTTACGAATGTTCATATTTTCGATTTTGTTGATACTTGGGGGGAAAAAAACTCGTAAACCCAGGAACTCGTAAAGCGAGAACTGCCTGTATTGCAAGATATATGTACTCAGTATACAGGACAAGCTATATCAGTTTACTGAGAAATTGGCTTTTCAAATCTTTAAGGCAGTTTCATGTTCATATTCATTTGTTAATATTATATTTACATGATGTTATTTATGACATTGAAATAAATTGTTCAAACTGTGTTTGGTTAACTGAGGCTACTGTATTCATTTTGTGTATTAGGCAGCAGCATTTCCATGTTTTCATGAGTCATTTGTGCCTTTTTACCTTGGAATAGAAAATATTGCCATTTTATACATGGGGAATTATTTATTTTTCATTCATAACTTTGCCATGTTTGGTTTTTTTTTTGTCGTGTATTTGTTTTGTATTTGTATTTGTTCATGTATACACAGACAACAGTGCTAGGTGGAGAGATCAAGAAGTTTTAAGAAGAATATTTCAAAATTGGAACACTGGAATTCAATCATCCATTCAGATTATCTGATGGCAATCTTAATCTTAAAACTGAATGGTGAATGATCAGCTCGCTTACATTGAAAACTAAAACAACAGGTTAATAGAAAGAAGATTAAGAACTGGATTTGATAGGATGGTCAGCATCATCTAATTGATTGTCAAAAACAAAGCTGAATGCTTTAAGTTGTGGAACATTTGCGGAACATTCTTTTGCCACTGGGTGGTTGGCTGTTGGAACAGGTTTCCATTTCTGTTGTTGTGGAAGTGGATGGGTTGAATAAATTCAAGGGAGAACTAGACAAATTCTTGGAGGGTACATATGGGTGAACTTTTTTATTTTATTTTATTATTATTTTTTTTTGTATGCTACTTAAGCTTTCTTTCTTGAATCATTTGCCACTACTACATCTTACATTAATAAAAGGTAGTAAAAAAATTTCAATACTTTCTTGGGTCAGTCAGTGAAATGAGAGATTATGAAATCAGTTGTATATACATGTGCACTCTCTCTCTCAGGTTATGTTTGACTAAATAATTTGTGAAGCAGTGACTATCTACGACTAGTCAGTTCCTGATGAAGTTAATTGCGATAACAAAAGTGATATGAGCACTTCAAAAAGTTATATTTCAAAAAATAGCAGATATTACTATTATTTACAAATTCACTATCACTTTAATAAAGATTATTAAATTCAAAATGTAAAAATTAAATTTGGATAAAGTGTCAAGAACACTCTAATCCTTTGCAGAAGCGAAGGATTAGTGTTCCTTTGCAAAAGCAAACTAAAATAATTCAGTCAAGCTGAAATACTAATCAAGTAACCTTCCCTTCAAGGCTGTTTATGTTCCTTCTGAATGTTCTGACAACTTTTCAAAAACCAAACTTAATACTTCAGTCAGATGTGCCTCTTACACATTACTGAGATCACCACTATCTTGATGTAGCCAGGTGGGAAGGAGCAGCAGTGCGTAGCACATGCTTCTTGATTAGACCGGGGTTCGAGTCCGTCACCACCAAATACGGAGGATGCGGAAAGGTCAGGGAATGACCACCGCATATCCCGGAGCAATATGGCTTTAGTTGCTAATGCTCCAAAAAAACCAAATAACAAATAACCACTATCTTGATACATTAAAGTGTACAATATCTAAATTTTTGTTGTTAAGTTTGCTACTTTTCTTCTGTTTTAACCATAGCAGGTTAAATCGTAATGAACTTGACTTAATCATTGGAAGCATTATGTCCAGAGTGTGGCTTGCCTAAAGGAATAAAACTATTCTGTTCAGTTATGAGGCACTTTGCTACAGTTGAAAACATGGTGGCAAGTACATCTGAAAAATGTTTCAATACATGATGAGATAACACAGATTTTTATCATTTAGTAGTGTGTCATGTTCAAGATTGTTTTGTGGAGATATTTCCAATAGGATGATCTAAGGTATTCCTTACAAAATCTTCAAACAAAATTTTCAATAGTTCTGAATGTCACAGAAGAAGAAGAAATACAGGTATTAGTAGTAGCAGATGCTTTGAAGACCTTAAAAGATTTATATAAGGAGGAACTGGTGTGCAGTGTTTTTGGCAGGTAAAATGATAAATACTAGTTGAAATGAAGTATAAAAAATTACATCAAGTAATGCTTTCAGTTTTGTGAATGCCTCACAGTAATGCTGAAAGGATAGTCAGTGAGGTTACTAAAACAGTTTAGTTTTAGTAACCTCACTGACTATCTCTGCCGATTGTGTGGAAGTTAGGTTACTAAAACAATTTATTTTCAAATCACCCCCTCCCATGTCTGCTGATTGTGTGGTGGTTGTTGTTGTAGTTGTTGCTATTGGGTTTAACGACACAAGGGCTGCTGTGGCCAAATTGTCTGTTCATAGTTTATGTAGAGGCAACATATAGTTATAGATGTTAAATTATATCCTCCTGTACAGGCCAATACATTTTAAATATGTCAAAAGTTTGTCTATATTTGCTTCATTTCCTATAAAATGAAATAGATCATGTGAGATATTCAAAGTGGAAAGTGACTGAAAGGTGGTTGATCGGATGGTTGAATGTAAGGGACAATCAACCAGAAAATGATGGACCGTAAGTTGTCTTTGACAGTATGAGCACTGCAGTGGACTGATTGTGTGGAAGTTAGTTTGACACACCATTATATACTGGGTAGCCACAATTAGAGTATTCCTATTCAGAGCTGTCTGGAGTTCACTTTAAAGAAGGAAATGCATCAAAATTTGGCTGATATCCTTCAGAAGATACAAAAGAGAATTATATGGAAATCATCACCTCCACTAGTGGAGAAAAGTTGTGCTGTGAACAATTTGCATACTCCATTCACACAAGGAATGGAAGGCATAAGATGTTGATGGTGGAGAATACTGGAGTGTTAGAGCAACATACCTCTCACCTTACCAGGACTTGCTTGGATTTTGAAACTCTACTACTAGTATGAAAAGCAATTTGGCAGCAGTGATTGAGGATTACAAGCATTACAGTTCCTCATTAAGAGGTCTACAATGTGTGATAGCTTATTACAATCACAGTGCTTTGATAATCAAGGCATTCAATGTGCCTAAATTTAGGGTGGTTGGAATGAATGTATCAAAGCTGGGATGTTTTCTAGGGTTCACTACATGCTAATAATTGCTGAGGAAGTTTTGGATTGTAGCACAATGCAGTGAATATGATTCAAGTTAACAAAAGCATAAGTTAAATTGAATTAATTTAATAACATTGCAGATTATGTGGACTCCTTTGCAAATAGTGGAAGGCAGTCATCATTAGAACTTGGTAAAAGGGTAAGGTAACAGCTATGTGGCAGGATGGGGGGTTACAAAATTTGCTGAGTAGCATAGAGCAAATGAAAATGTAAAAACGATAGCAGGAATGACTTGCTCTCTAACTGCCTTAATAATTTGGAAAAAATATTATTTATACATATATTGGTACTAGTATTAATCACCCCCTGGTGTGCATTCATAATGGTAAGAGTATTATGTCGGTAGAAGTTTTGTGTTTGTGGGCTGATTGCAGGCTGCAAAATCCAGAATAACTCGGAGTAAACCCACAGCCTCTGCCTGAGACTGGCTAACTATGACCTTAAATGAAGAGGACTTGAGAAATCCTCCAGTCATTGATAGGAATTGAACTTAGACCCTTCCAGATGAGTGACAGATAGCAATGTATTGTGAATGCTTAGAAAGTGAAAAATGCAAGGAATAGTGAATTCCAAAACATTTTTAGGAAGAAAATAAGTGTTTAATACTCAAGAAAGTCAGTACAATAGCAGCCCCTTAACACAACTTTGTTGTCTATATTTACTCTCATTGGTAACAAGCTTTTATCCTTATCTACATATGGATTTAATTTAGATTAAATTTCAAGAAATTTGAAAGAAATGCACTTAACACTCAAACTGCTATATACAAGATGACTCAATCGAATTTTAAAATGTTCTGGAATGTGTTTCAGGGTTCAAAATAAGAAACAGCTGCAAGAGTCCTTCAATTATTCCACTAACTTCTTTAATCATCTTTGATCACTTATTTTATTATTTTTTCAAAATTTGATTATAGAAATCCAAATTATATCCAATTTGATATAATTTTTATGTTGTACACATTGTGAAATAGACCTTCAATGACACCCAGCTGTCTCAGTGAGCAGCAAACCTTGTGTATACCATGAAAACTAATCTATGGATTACATGCCATATTTTAAATACAGATACACAGTTTATTTTCCCCAACTTTAATTTATTGGTGATTAGTATAGGAGTATATCCTTGAATGCATAGGAGTTTACATGTTGGATGTAACATTGATTTTGTAAATTTTAAGCATTGGTAACAATTGATGTTTGTTCATAATATCATACAGCCCTAACAAAGGTGATTAAATGGTTACATAATAATATTTGTATTAGGGACAGAAGTAAAAGCTTCAAAAATTTTATTTAAAATTTACATTATTAATATATAACAATTTTTTTTTTTTTAAATGCTGTTATAGATATTACTGTCCAAAAGGTCTCCACTTGTTCAGCTGACAGTTCTGAAAAAAATTTGTGATCATCTCAGATTGCTGAGTCGAAAAGCTTGTATTCAGTTGGGCTTGGATGATGATCTGAGGTGTGTGCATATAGTTAAATGTATCAAAATGCTTATTAATTAAAGTTGGTTTCTTTCTTGAACATGTTTTTTTTTTTGAAAGCTTTTGAAAATTTAAATATCTTTTTTATACATAATCTAAATAAAAATAGAAAATAGTAATCTATTGTTTTCGCATTATAAATCGGCATAGATGTTAAGAATTTTTTTTATATATCTTTAGATAGATAGATAGATATATTGAGGATTACAGCTCTTGTTCATACTATATTTATCTTTAGAAGTACCATATTGTGATTTATACTATATATTTCAAGTTTAGTATTAGAATTAGTCATATTGACTGTAGACTTGCTGCATTAACTTAAAAAGTAATAATAATTTTTAAAAAAATAAACTACCTATTGGATTTCCTCCTCATGTATGTACCCATCCTACTGAGCTTTGAATTTCCCCAAACTGGCAACCACTCATGCAAACAACTTATTCTAGTAATTAGCAACTCGCTCACTAAAAAAAAAAAAAAAAATTCCACAGTTTCAATTTTTTAGAATCACAAAAGAGTTACCTCAATCTTTTCTTCATAGGGTTCCTTCTCTACACAACTCTCCAAACCCAACATATTTTAGATAAGACTTTAAAATGATTTAAAATTACATAAACTTCATTAAAATACTATTAAATGTGTTCAATCCTCTTAGTCCATGAATGATCAGACACCCGTGGGATCACTGTCGAAAGCCCCAACCTGAACCCAGAACTATCCAATCCACCACGCAACCTTGAGTGCCTGAAAACCTTATGTCAAAAATTAAAAATAAACATTGCTAAAATTATCACGGAATATACTAAAAAAACTATGATGATGAAATAAATAAATTACAATGAAACAATTTCTTAAAAAAACTTGCTTTCTTCTTTGGGGGTGGGGGGGGCAAAATTTTCGACATGCCATTGTGTTCACAGGAAAGAATCTAAATGCGCAATGTTGAGTTTTCCTTATGCCATTTATTAATGGGAGATTACTTGTTACTATGCATGTACGAAAAGTCCACGAATCAGAGAGAGAGAGAGAGAGAGAGAGAGAGAGAGAGAGAGAGAGATGAGAGATGGTCATCGTATGTTAATTGAGTTACTTAGTATTTGCATTTCTAAGGTTTCTGGAATTAAAAGCTTTGTGTAATTGTCTTGAACACTTAAAACCTTAGCATCATCAAACAGGAAATTGTGATCCTCGTTTATGGCATGGAATGAAAGTTCAGATGCCATGGTCCTTACTGCCCCAACCAATGCAGCGTGTTGTTTAAGACGCTTGTCCAAAAAGCACTTCGTCAATCTCACATACGAGGAATCGCAATTTCCACGTGGAATATTATATACTACATCATGCATATCTATGGGGGAAGAGGAGGGTACAGAACGATTTTTTAATATGGAATGAAGTTTCTGTATAGGTTTCTCTATAACCATGAATTCAGTATCTTTGAAAAGAATATTAAGCTGTTTGTACCATTGCTGAATGTAATGAATTGTAATAAAGTGTTTTTTCCTAATTGTGTTGTTATTTAGGTCCACAAAATAAAAGGTGATATTGGGCACAAAAGGTGATATTATTACTATTATTAGCCAGATGGTGCAAGGAAGCCTGAGGCTTATGCTGCACCAGCCAAAAAAAAATTTGAGTAAACCTGAGAGAGAGAGAAAGAGAGAGAGAGAGAGAAAGAAAGTAAGTAGAAGGAAATTACCAAGAAAGAAAAGAATGGTTGGCACTAATGACCATAAGAGATCTGCAGATTTACTTAACAAGTACAGGTGAATGCTGAAAAAAAGTCATGAGTTAGGGTTAAATTTGCAAGTGTCTGCGATTCTGTCCAAACATGATAGGAGGGAGTATATGATAAGAGCCTTGTCAATCAGTTCGGCCCTGGAGAGATCGTGCAAGACTCGCAGGGCAGAATTTTTTTTCAGCGTGGTCTGTGCTTGCTAACAATGCACCTGTAAGAACAGGTGCATGTATACTTGCTTGTACCCTAATGCTAGAAGTATAGTAAATAAAATTGATGAATTTGAAGTGCTGATCAAGACATCAAAGGCAGATATTGTTGGGATATCAGAGATATCCCAACAATATCTCTGCACTGCTTATATCTGTGTCACACAGATATAAGCAGTGCAGAATTGGAATTTGGGGAGTACAATGTGCACAGAAAGGATAGACAGGGTAGGAAGGGAGGTGAGGTTATGCTGTTAGTAAAGAAACACAATCTAAGGAAGTACATCCAGTTGACACGAGTGGACAGAGCAATGTTGAGTCTGTTTGGTGTGACATAAGCACTGGGAAAGGGAAAATGAGAGTAAGAATATGTTATAGGCCTAATGACTCTGATGAGTACAATGAACAGTTGTGCAGAGAAATAGAATGGGCCAGTAAATCAGAATGTCTTGTAATAGGAGATTTTAACTTTCTGGATATTGACTGGAACTTGTGGGTTGGTCACTTGCACGCTACCAAGACTTGTGGATTTATTGGAGGATTGTTTTCTACAGCAAAATGTTTGAGAGGAACCCAGAGGGAGTAATACCCTTGATCTGATTATCAGCTGTGATTATTCATGCATTAAGAATTTGCAGATAAAGGAACCACTAGGAGACAGTAATCACAGTGTACTGATGTGAGATTTACTTAAAGATGTAACTACCATCAGGGGTAAAGGGAAGGGTTTTTGTAAAGGTGACTACAGTGGTCTCTGATAGTATTTTAAATACTATACTGTGGGATCAACTAATGATGTTACCAGGGTTGAATTCTAAATGGGAAGCCTTCAAGGACTTAACCTTGGAGGCTACTAGGCTTTTCATACCAACTAAGAAATACTGTTCAAGGTTCAGACCTAAATGGATATTGGATGAATTAATGAGGCTCGTGGCAGAGAAGAAAAATGCATGGGACGCATATAAATTATCAGGCGACACAGAAGCCTATGTGAAAGCAGATATAAGCTAGTCCGTAATCAAGTTCTTTGGCCCGCGAAGGCAAATTACGAGAAATCTTTGGCAAAGGATGCAAAGAAAAACAACAAAGAGTTCTTTACTTATGTAAACTCTAGAAGGAAGGGGAAGAATCAGATTGGTCAACTTAACATAGATGGTTTGACTATTGATGATTCTGCTCAAGTAGCTGATAAACTGAATGAGTATTTTGCATCTACATTCACACATGAGGAGTTATTCAAGGAGGGGATTGCCAGAAGTTTACCAAACTCTAACAGGAAGCTAAGTGATTTTGTAATAACTGAGAGCAAATTGTTGAAGTTAAACATAAAAAAGGCACCTGGGGTGGATGGAATCTATCCAGTTATAATGGAGGCAGCAAGGGAAGTTAGCAAACCCTTAGCCATAATTATGAGAGCATCCTTAGAGTCGGGGAAGGTCCCCATGTACTTGAGATGTGCAAATTTATCTCCAATTCATAAAGGGGGTTGGTTCAAAGGGTGACACAAATAATTATAGACCTGTTAGTTTAACTTTTCCCGGGGAAAATAATGGAGTCACTGGTTAAAGAGGTGATACAGGATCACCTAGACAAGACAGCAGTAATATTTCAGACACAGCATGGGTTTGTTAAGGGGAAGTCTTGTCTGACCAATTTGGTTGGATACTATGATGTGGTCACAAAGGAACTGGATGCAAAAAGTAATTTTGATATCATGTACTTGTATTTCAGTAAAGCTTTTGATACTGTTACGCATGGAAGACTGCTGTATAAATTGGAGTGGTATGGCATTAAGGCAAGTTATTGCAATGGATCAATGAATGGTTGAGTGGGAGACAGTGGAGAGTGGTAATAAATGGACACTGCTCTAAGTGGACTAATGTTATTAGCGGAGTTCCCCAGGGTTTGGTGCTGGGGCCCTTGTTATTTTGTGTATTTATCAATGATATCGATGAAGGTATATCAGGCTTAATGTTCAAGTTTGCAGATGATACAAAGATTGGCAGGGTTATTAATGACAGTAAAGACAGTATTCTTCTGCAACAGGATCTAGAAAAGTTAGGCAGCTGGGCTGAGAAGTGGCAACTGAAGTTTAACATTGACAAATGCAAAGTACTGCATATGGGTAGCAGTAACTCAAAGCAAATGTAACCCAAGAGAAACGTACCAACTCTCTGGTACTACACTCAAAGAGGTGAATGAAAAAGACCTGGGGGTAATTGTGTAGTCAGATATGAAGTTCTCTGAGCAGTGGAAATGGGCTTCCAGAGCAGGTCATGTGTGAATTATTACTGCTGTTTTGTCTAGGTCATGGAGTTTTTTCAATGATATACAGGAATTTTGCTAGCAGAGACAAGGAGGTGATTATCCCTTTGTATAAGGAGCACAGAGAAGGGCAACGAGATTGGTGAGAAGAACAAAGGGATGTGCTTAAAAAGAAAGGCTTAAGTTCCTGAAAGTTGGCATCTGGAGATTCAGCACCTGCGAGGTGACCTGATCGAGGTGTATAAGGCCTTGAATGGTTTGAGCAGGGTCAATGCTGATGGGATACTTCCGCTTGCTCAGATTAAGAACCTGAGGGGGGCATATATATTCAAATTGAATCTATGCAAAAGTGTGGAAGTATGCTTTTAGCCAGCAAATAGTTGATTGCTGAAACAGACTTCCATCTGTTGTTGTGTGGAAGTTGATAGCTTAAATAAATTTAAGGCTGAACTAGACAAACATTTGGAATGACCAGATGGGTGAAATGCGAAGTGTTTTTTTTTTTTTTTTTTTTTGGCTGATACTGTATAAGCTTGCTTTCTTGCATCATATGCCTGAACTAATGCTAATTTCCTGTATTATCTAACCTTTCTATGATCTTGTAGCTTAATATTGTTAATGGTATAAAGCAGATATCCCCTGTGTAAAAAGCTATATGTGAGTTCATCAATTTCATTATTTATACGTGTTTGGAAACTGGTTTAACATAAATGGAACGTTTATAGGTGAAAGGATAATGACTAGTACAGTGTAAAAACATCCCTGTATTTGTGGGTATTTTTATTGATGTTTTTACACTATATTAGTTATCACCCTTTCACCTATAAACATTCCATTATGTTAAATCAGTTTACAAACACATAAAAATTCAACAACTCGGACTGCATCAGATAATAAAATTGATGAACTTTATTCTTATTTTTACATAAATATATAATAATAACTTTATCATCAATATGCTATACATAGAACGAATAATTTGACTAGTTCCAGTTTCCCCATGAAACAAGTCTATGGACCCCCAGGGGTCCACAGACCCCGGTTTAGGAACCACTGGACTAAGAGGATTGAACACATTTAATAATATTTTAACAAAGTTTATGTAATTTTAAATCATTTTAAAATTGTCTGGAAATAAGTTGGGTTTGGAGAGTTGTGTAGAGAAGGAACTCTATGAAGAAAAGATTGAGGTAACTCTTGTGATTTTAAAATTTGATTAAAACATAGGACATACTGAGCTTGTGGTGCTCTTTGTTTTATAGTAACTGCAGTTCCAATGTACACTTCTTCCTCTGCAATTTGAATTTATGGAGTAGGTAGAGTCAGTCACCAAACTGACTACTTCTAACTGACCAACCTTTTCAACTGGATGCAGTGCCTTAGATTTATTGCTTCTTAACTAAGAGCATAACCCTTCCCACCCCCTCGTGTTCTATCTGTCCTTTCTGTACTAAAGACATTAAAGATAATGAGTTTTTAGAGGATCTTTATGAGAAAAACTTAAAGGATTTGGATATAGTCCATGAGGAATTTAGTAAATTGGTTAAAGTAAGGTTTAAAATCAAGTCTAGAAATAAGCAAAACTCTCATTGGATTTTTGAGGTTCCTCCTAGATTTAGGTAATTACTTTTGAGGTCTGATAGTAGAATTTATTTGGGCTGGTCTGCCCACAACATAAGGGATTTTGTTGATAGCTTCTAGGTCAGGGGTGGGCAACAGCTGGCCCGCGGCGATGTTGAATCCGGCCCCCTTCGTAAATGCATAAATATAGAAAATCCATACCTGACTACACTCGCCGTAAACTGTAAACGTTCGGCTTAATTCGGTTCATTCGGGAATTGCGGCCAGTGCAGCATACATCAGTAACCAGTAAGCAGTGCGCAGTTAACCAGGTGATTCTACGCAGTGTCAAAGAGTATTATTTCCTAATTATTATTGTAGCATCAATCGAACGAAGTTCCTTTGGGTTTGACTTCTTATTGAAAAAAAAATATTGGTGCAAGATATTTTATAAGTCAGTTTATGCCTTTTCTAATTATTACAATTTTTAATTTAATATAATTTATAGCCCATAAAATGAGCCAATTAAAAAAAATAAAAACTTTTGCTGAATGCTGCATTTTCAATGATAATTGGACATTCAAATATTTAATTGAAAATATAGACGATAAAGCTGTTTGTTTGGTTTGTAACAAAACTATTTCCATTTTTAAAGAATATAATATAAAAAGGCATTTTTCAACAAAACATTTCGTAAAATATAAGCTATTTTCACCGGAACAAATGAAAATTGAAGCAGAAAATATAAAATGTGGTTTGTGTAAGCAACAAAATACTTTGAAACTTTTGCCAAATACAGATAGAGCTCTGACAAAAGCTAGTTACATTGTTGCACATAAGGTTGCAAAACAATGTAAATCATTTTCTGACGGGGAATTTGTGAAGGAATGTTTGATAGATATTGCTGAATTATTATGCCCTGATAAAAAAAAAACTGACGTTTGAAAAAATCTGTCATGAAGAACTCTTGTGAGACGAATTGATAATATTTCAAGTAATTTATGTGATCAATTAAAATTAAAATTGGAAGATTGTACTTACCATGCACTGGCTTTAGATGAGTCATGTGACATTACCGATATGAGTCAACTTTTAATCTTTATTCGAGGTATAAATCATAGATTTGAAATTATGGAGGAATTACTTTCTGCATATCCTATGAAAGACACAACAACTGGCAAAGATTTTTTTTTATCTCTTCAAGAAGCTTTGCAAAAACATAATATAAAGTGGGACAAAATTGTCAACATCACAACCGATGGGTGTCCTAGTTTGACAGGAAAAAACATTGGATTATTAAAAAGACTAAGCGACGAAATAAAGCGTATTCCAGGAAAAGAAATAATTTTCTTACATTGTATAATTCATCAAGAAACTCTTTGCAAAAGAGTTTTAAAATTGAAGCATGTTATATCGGTTGTAACGAAAGTAGTTAATTTTATTCGTGGAAGAGCTTTAAACCACCGGCAATTCATAACATTTTTGAAAGAAATTGAATGTGATTTTACTGATATTCTTACCATACAGACATAAGATGGCTTAGTCTTGCAAAAGTGTTAAAACGATTTCATGATTTGTTGGATGAAATTGTAAACTTCTTAAATACTAAGGACAAGCTGAATGAATTTTGTGAATTAAAAGATAAACAATGGCTGAACGACTTTTTCTTCTCCGTTGATATGTTTTCGCATAAAGATGAATTAAATTTATTATTACAAGGGAAAGGCCTATTTATTTTTGATATGTATACAAATGTCACATCGTTTACAAGAAAACTCTAGTTATTTTTGCAACAATTCCAAAATAAACAGTTAACTCACTTTCCAATCTTACAAAAAAAGAAAAAACCTGAAATGTGCTGATTTTAAGAAATATGAGGCTATAATAAATGACTTATTTAATGAATTTACAAGAAGATTTGATGATTTTCAGAAAATTTCTAAAGATCTATCTTTAGTAACCATTTAATTTTAATGTCAATGATGCACCACCTTATATCCAGTTGGAACTGATAAATTTACAATCAAATTTAATATTAAAAAGTCAATTTGCTGAAAAAACAATAATGGACTTTTATGCCTCGTTAAATCCAGAAATGTTTAAAAATATTCTGGATAATGCACAGAAATATTTGGCATTCTTTGGATCGACATACCTATGCAAAACTACATTTTTCTTTAATGAAAAATAAAATGCAAAGAGCAAAATTATATCAAGAATAACGGATGAAAATTTAGGAGCAGTTCTATGAATAGCCACTAGTGAATTGAATCCCAATTTTGATGAAATAATAAATCAGGAACATTCCAAATGTAATCCCTCACATTAAAGTTTTTGTTTTCTGCATTTACTTTGTTATCATAACAATAAAAATGTTTATTCCAAATTGTAGTTGTTATCTGTACCTATCTATAATCGACTCTTATTTAAATATTGTATTTTTAATAATTGAGAGCTATTAAATGCTCAATAATTCCTATATTCTATTATATTATAAATCAACAGGGATTACCTTTATTTTAGATATAGGAAGCTTCTTTTCCAACTCTCCAAGCCCAACTCACCAATAATTCTTGAGGATGGCGATATCTATTTTGTAAAGCAGGTGGGACATCTTCTCCACTGTCAGAACTGTAGTGTTCAGACCGTGCGGTCTCAACAATGAGCGCTCATGGCTGCTGTCTACAAACACCATACTTCTGGCAGCATTGAAACCATTACTTGGATTGGCATAAAATTAGATTTTGAGGTCTAAACTGCTTTACAAAATAGATATCGCCATCCTCAAGAATTATTGGTGAGTTGGACTAGGAGAGTTGGAAAAGAAGCTTCCTATATCTAAAATAAAGGTAATCCCTGTTGATTTATAATTAAATATTGTATTTACTCTTTTTAAAAAAATACATTAATAATTTGGTAATTCAAGTAATATAACATTTTTTAGGTTCTGATTTTTTTTTTTTTTTTGTTAAATTGTTCAATCTATTCCGGCCCGCGTCATGATACGAAAATTTCATTCCGCCCGCTGATGAAAAAAGTTGCCCACCCCTGCTCTAGATGTTATAAATGTCTGGGCTATGGGCATTCCACCAAGAATTGCTTTCAGACTGAGTTTTCTTGTGGCCACTGTGGTCAGCAGGGCCATCAGCTTGAAGCTTGTCCAAACATTGATTCCCCTGTAGTTTGTGCAAATTGTCGTTTAAGGAAACACAAAGTAGACCATTCTTTCCGTGACCAATGACCAACATTGCCCGGAATGTATCCATGCTCAAGAAGCTATAAGATCTCGTACCAGCTATGTTCAATAGTGTTCATGGTAATAAGGTAAGTGATTCTATTAAGGTTGCTCAGCTTAACTACCAATGGTCAATTTCGGTTCTAAATTATTTGCCTAAATATATTCTGAGAAAAAATTCGATATTCTTAGTCTACAGGAACTTTACGCCTACAAGGGCAAAGTAAAAGGTCTCCCCTTTTGTTGTAGGGTTGTTCAGTCCAACACTCATGTTTCTGATGTTGATCATTCTATGGCCAGGGTTTGGGCAGTCCTGGTTGTGGTGGATGGTGGATCCTCTAATTACCATAACTAGAATTAGTGAATTATGTTTGACTCATGCTGTCTGTGCATGTTTGGAGGGTTGCTTTGGGCAAATTTTCTTTGTTTCTATTTACTTCCAATGTGCTCATGCTCATAAGTCAATAGATCCCTATATAAATTATGTTGAGATGGTTCTCAATAAACTTGCTGGTAAGAGTATTGTCTTCATGGCTGATGCTAATGCCTCCTCTACTCTCTGGAATTGTGCGGCTTCCAATCCTAAAGGAGATATCCTGGAGGAATTCATTCTGGCCAAAAATCTAACCATGTGGAACTCCCCTGACAATCCTCCTACGTTTGTTTCTGCCTCAGGTCAATCAAGTATTGACATTACTTTTTCTAATTGTGCTTTTGGACAAAATATTGTAAATTGAAAGGTTTTTGATGGGTGGAAAGCAGTGACCACAATTTTATTTCTTTTGAACTTAGTTTTGTTAAGAATCTGTGAGATGTTTTGCTGAATTATGATTTTCCTCACTTTAAGACCAAAAATGGAAACTGGCACGATTTTAATAAGAAGTTGTTGGAATGTTTTCCACCTAATGTTATTTCTCATCTTGCTGATTTGGACTTGTCTGTTCAGTTAAATAAGATTATGAGTTTGCTCTCTGTTGTATGTAGCTCGATTTTTGCTAGGAGTAATAGATGTCCTAATTCGGTGCCCTGGTGGTCAGCAAATTTATCCGTTTTGAGACATAATATGAACGGTGCACTTTTAGCTCTTTTCTAGAAGCAACGGTGTGCTTCTAGCTTTGAAAGAGCTAGAAGGTCTCATAGACTGGTTATTGAGACTCAACATCTCTATGAACTTTATAAGGAAGCTAGACGTACTTATTTTAATTCCATCTATAGAGAGAAATCTGTAAACCTGGATCCCTGGGGCCTTGTCTACAAGTTGGTTGTGGAGAACGTTCGCCCGGGTGAAATTTTCTTTACTATTCTTAATTCTGACTGTCAGGAATCCTTAGCTTGGTCTGATTCCATGAATGTAATACTTGATGAGTTAATCAGGCAGGATTCCTCTGTTCCTGAAAGTGATACTCAAACTGTGCTCAGATTGCAACATCTTACTTATGTTGGTAATTGTTCTGAAGATCAATTCTCCCCTGCTGAAATTGATTTGGCTATCTTTTGCATTTCTGGAAGTGTTGTCCTTGTTGATCTCTTTAATAAATGTCTTGTGGTTGGTCAGTTTCCCCGTTCGTGGAAGCAGGCTAACCTTAAAATTTTGATCACGAATCCTAAAAAGCCTGCAAACCTTGCCTCCTCTTACAGACCCATTGCGCTTCTTCCGGTACTTGGCAGGGTGTTGGAGAAGCTTATTGTCTCTTGGTTTTTGACTTATCTTGGTAAAGGTCTATGGTCTCCTTACCAGTTCGGTCTTCCTAATAGTGTCCTGGTCTGGATTTATGGAAATGTTGGTTTTAAAGCATTTCTGGAAGTGTTGTCCTCAGGGCCTTGTTCACCTCTTTCATAAATGTCTTGCAGTTGGTCGGCTTCCCCGTTTGTGGAAGCAGGCTAACTTTAAAATTTTGTTCAAGAATCTTGAAAAGCCTGCGAACCTTGCCTCCTCTTACAGCCCCATTGCGCTTCTTTCGGTACTTGGCAAGGCGTTGGAGAAGCTTATTGTCTCTAGATTTTTGACTTGTAATCTTGGTAAGGTCTATGGTCTTCTTACCAGTTTGGTTTTTGTAAAGGCCGGTCTACGGTTGATGCTATTAGGCATACCATGTGTGTAGTCTTCGACTGTCATTCTAAATATGTCCTCGGCCTCCTTGTGGACTTCAAAGGAGCTTTTGACACCGTTTGGTGGCAAAGTGACCTGGCGAGGTTCCGGGAGGCTGAGGTTTCTATCCCTCCTTACCGGTTGATCACGGATTATTTTTCTGATAGATGCCTTGTTGTCTCCTGTGGCTGTTCAGAGACCAATTACTCATGGATCCATTCTTTGGCCCGTGTGCTGGAACGTGGTCCTTGATGGGTGGCTCAGTTCTTAACATGATTTTGTTACTAAAGTGGCATATGTCGTTGATCTGGTTTCTGGTGATTCTAGGCTTCAATTGGAGGAACGTGCCATGACATTTTATCGGACCTTCATAGTTGGTATCAGATTCATAAATTGGAGATCTCTATCTCCAAAACTAAACAAAAGCTGTACAAGTGTTCTCTTATGAGATATTATGAGATACAATTAAAACGATGCCCTCTACGCTACATACGTAGTTTAAATATATGGGTTAACTATGGTGTATTTACACCGATACTATATAGTTAATTATCAAAACCCATAAGGATTATGCCTTGTGCATTTAATTTTCCAAATACATTACCACCACACCCTTTTGGCATCTCTCATAATGTGGATATAACTTTGCAACTGTGATGGCTTGTTGTATTACCTGGGTACCTGCCTGCCCACTGATGATGAAGCTGCACAGCTTTGAAACGATCGTCTGGGTGGTGGTACCGCTGAAAATAAATAACAGTAGTCTTCTCTACTAGAGAAGCGTTATTTATTTGAAGTAATGCAATAGTAGCTATCTCGTTGTGAAGGCAATCACATTATGAGATACAATTAAAACGATGCCCTCTACGCTACATACGTAGTTTAAATATATGGGTTAACTATGGTGTATTTACACCGATACTTTGACTTGGCGCATTATGGTCTTAGCTGCCAATGCGCCATAAAAAATCAAATCAAAATCAAAAATACACCGATACTATATAGTTAATTATCAAAACCCATAAGGATTATGCCTTGTGCATTTAATTTTCCAAATACATTACCACCACACCCTTTTGGCATCTCTCATAATGTGGATATAACTTCGCAACTGTGATGGCTTGTTGTATTACCTGGGTACCTGCCCGCCCACTGATGATAGGCCAATAGCCTTGAAACAGTCGCTGGGGGGAGCCTGATAGTCACGGAGTTTCCGAGAATGGGTAACAACAGTCTTCTCTACTGGGAAGCGTTACCTATTGGAGGAATTTGAGTTTTTGAGTGGTGTGAGTTGAGTTACTGTCCCTTTCATTCTTCGACGACGTTTCTTTTCCTCTTCCACTCCTACTATTACTTTCCCTTTACCTTTTTGCTTTTCTAAGTCTAATAGGGACAATGGTTTGAATTTTATAATTCATTTGTTTGGTCTTAATAGATCTGGTCCAATGGGTTTTTTCACATTAAATTCACGCACAGCTTCAAAACGATCGTCTGGGTGGTGGTACCGCTGAAAATAAATAACAGTAGTCTTCTCTACTAGAGAAGTGTTATTTATTTGAAGTAATGCAATAGTAGCTATCTCGTTGTGAAGGCAACCACATTATGAGATACAATTAAAACGATGCCCTCTACACTACATACGTAGTTTAAATATATGGGTTAACTATGGTGTATTTACACCGATACTATATAGTTCTTAATAATGTAAATATCATCCTGTTGTCTCTGTGGGTTGCAGAGGGCCATTGCATTTAATTGGCTAACTGTATTTTGTTAATTCACCTGTTCTGTTGATGAATTATTCATGCTAATTATTTTTAGCTGATGATTCAGGGTTATAGTGGGTCTTTCACCCATAGCTTGGGTCATATGTCTTTGGCAGCAGGGGTGCTGTTGTCTTAATAACCTTAATATTTGTTTAAACCTGAACTTATTTAAAATGATTTTATGCAAGTTGCTGCATAAAATGTTTTAGATTTTGACCTGTTTTATCGTTTTAACTTCTATTTATTTATTCGTGCTGATAGTTTCAGCTGAACTTGTATATTATAGAAGTTGTCGTAGCTGTTTAGTAAATTGCTATCAGTACTGGTTGAGGATTCTCAACATTAGTGTTTTCTTCTTGTTTTGTTTGGATGTCTCTGTTGTGGCAGCCTGTATTTGTGTTTTCTGGCTTGACCCTGATCCCAATTCATATCTCTAGAAAGGAATGGGGATTAACCAAAAAGATCTTATTTTTATATTATAAAACAATATTTATTCCTATTATGTCTTATGCTTCCAGGATTTGGCTTATTGTAGCTACTAAAACTAAGGTAAAAACAAAACTAATTTCGATGCAAAGATCAGTGCTTTTTTCTATCATGCATATGCCACATAGTCTCTAAAATGCCCTGCTAGTGCTTGCTAGCACACTACCTTTAGATCTACATATTATTTATTTGCGCTTGATAAGTAAATTAAAAAAGGGCTTGTCTACTACCCAACTAGACATTACTAGGCTAATAATAAACCTGGCTAATAATCTCAAAAATGAGAAAACAAGCATTTGGACTTGCTTGGTAGAAGTTTGGCAACAATGCTGGAATAGCAGTGAATACCTCCAATGGAAAGGTAACAAGAAAATTCATTCCGAAGGTTGAGTATGTGGATTTGAAAACTGTGAAGCCATAGTTTTCTCCCAGTATGAATACTTCGTATTTACTGACTGGACATGGCTCACTCAGGTCAAAACTGTTTGAGAGGGGGCTCGAGCCAGATCCTTGGAGTACACGTGGAGAAGCAGAAACTTGGCTTTGAGTTTTGTTTCACTGTTGTTTTTACTCTGATGAGAAAAATTCCTGAATTGTTAGACTGTAATGTTCACCTGCTTGTGGGTGGTCCAGGAAATTTTGAAGCCTTCCAGGATTTTGCGACTAATGTGTTTCTCAATAGACTTGAACTAAGATCCCAAATGGTAGATACAAGGTAAGTGGATAATTGTTCCCTTTCCTTGAGTTTGAGTTAAATTTGTTGCATTGAGGATTTACCCTGCTTTATTGTCCAGTGTTTTTATCTACAGCAAAGTTAAAAATTTAGAACTTAACTTCTAGAAACAATTACAGATTTTATTTTTTATCCTGTTTGCTGAATAGTTGGTTATAGACCAGTGATAGTTTGTATGGTGACATACAAACTATACACGTACAAACAAAAGAGTAAAAAAGGGATAGTACTTAAATATGAACACCATTAATTTAATCCAATTTCTGTTTTTTCTGTTTAGGCTGGTTAAATCTTCAAAGTTGTAGATATACATATCTGGCTAAGCTAGATATGTAACTTACATTTTCACCTCAGAGATGAATGATTGAATATTTACTTATAACTGGATTTTAGCAGAATGTGAGGCAAGGCAATGTGTGTGTGACAGAAAATTTTGAATAACTTAATGTGATACAATGGTATGCGACATTTGTAAAATTTGAAAATACTGCTGTTACTGTGGCCTTCAGTTACAGGTGGTTAGAGTCAAACTTGTGTTGAAAGGTGGTGGAAACTGTTGAGATAATCAGAAGAGCATGTATGGATAGCATGTTTGTATGAACCTGCACGTCTCCTACACTGCTAGAAACAGGATTCCTGAAGTATGTTAAAGTAAACGTTTTGCAGTCTAAGCCTGCCATAGTTCTGTAAGATGTACAAGTATAGATCCTAAGATTGGAATAGAATGAATAATCTTTGAGTTGATCTACTCTGTGCTAGAGGTGGAAGGAACGTCTGATGTGATATTGTAAATACATTAAGAGTAATGAGTAATTCAAGGAGGAAACTTTATATATAAGTTTATATTGTATGTTTGTGCTTTCGATTTTTTTTTTTTTTTTTTTTTTTTTTTGACGTGTTTGATTTCCTTTGACAAAATGTCAGGAATTTTTGAATTATTTTAGTCCGTAGTTACAGAGTACTGTACTGGTGTGAGTCTACTGGTGCAAAATTTTATTTTATTTATTTATTTTTTTGCTGGTACCTAGGACTGGGCAGCCTGGGTACAGGATTTTGTGCATTGCGCACAAACAGTGGAAAAAGGCCCGTAGTTAAGATAGTGTGGTATTCAGGACTGGGCAACCCGAGTATGGGGTTATTGCATCTAATAGTTTTCCACTACCTCCAGTGAATGCAGTAAAATACAGAAAACAGGTCCGGCTCCACGTGCCGAGGGCAGGCACTGGGCAGCAGCTGCAGCTGGTCCAGGTGATGGCTGCTCCCTAGTGACAAAGAAGCCTGATACTCAAAACACATACTACAGAACATTCATTAACACAACATATAAATTCATTAACCACACATCAGGCCTGTTTTACAGAGTTTCTGTATTTCATCATAGTGACACTAGGTGGGAATGGACATTAGTCTGGGAGCCACCACAGATAGGGTACATATACATGCATACATACGTATCCTTTCTGTACAGAACAGTGAATTGCCCATGCTTTGTGATTTAGTAACTTTAGTTAGCTCTGGAAAATCCATTTTAATCTTGTATTCATTGTCCACCCATCTTCTAAAAAAATTACACCATGGGAACTATGAATGCCTGGTGAGTGCAATGATTCAGAGGTTAACAGTTGGGGGATTGCCATCCAAAAAGTGTTTTAAAAATCGTTTAGTTTTTACCTGTCTTTTCCTATAATGGCTACCATAGAAATAGTGAAGCCTTAACTATCAACTTTTTCTGTCCAGGTCTTTTATTTTAAACTTGGGCTTTGTCATTAAACAACATAGTGCTTTATATATTGCCATATTGTCTTCCCCAATATTCTGTAATGGTGGAAACAAACATCTTGGCAGGAAGGTAGTACTGGAGGCTGCCATTTTGTGAACATCATAGAGAGCAACCATTTTGTGAACATCATAGAGAGCCACCATTTTGTGATTCTTCAGTGAAATTTTGAAGCTACGTAGTGATTTATTCATACAGCCATATTATCTTCTTCGGTGTCATGTAACAGCAGAAACAAACAACTTTTTGATGGGATCGTAGTACTGGAGGCTGCCATCTTGTGAACACCTTATTATGGAGGTTTTATAGCTTCTATGTGGCCATTTTGTAGCTTCTATAGTAAATATACCTTGAAATGGGATATTGCTGAAAATGTGTTTAAATAAATAAATGTTTATTTATTGCATCTCTATTGGTATATATAATATATAAAATATGGTATATACAGGGTGTCTCAAAAATATTGGTACAAACATTTAGGGGAGGTAGGTAACATCTAAAGGAATGTGAATCGCATAGAAACCCATAACCGGAAACATCACCGTAAGTCGGTACACTGCACTGTTCATCAATTCGCGAGAGGGAAAATTTCTGGTTTACTCATTCAAGCAGTAGTCGCCGCATGAAGAGCATGCATCGATATACGAACTGTGAGCTGGCAGACATGCACCTAGTGTATGGATTAGCAGAGGGCAATGGACGAGCCGCTCAACGAATTTATGGAGAACACTTTCCAGACAGACAGACATGTACTGGACCACCGTTTGTTTGCACGTATGCATCAAAATTTGTGTGATTATGGGTCATTTAGAGGTAACAGGAGTAGTGCGGGCAGACTACGTTCGACGCAAACTCCCGCCATGAAAGAAAGTGTGTTAAATGCCGTCCAGAATAATCCTACTACCAGCACAAGTGCCGTTGCCTCTGCCTTAGGAGTGTCTCATTGCAGTGTACAGCGTGTCTAGCACAATGATTCCTTACACCCCTTTCATCTCCAAAGGGTTCAGTTACTGCTCCCCCAAGATCATCCTGCACGTGGTTTCTCCAAGAAAGTGTTCAAGACTTGAATTTTCCAGCCTATGTTTTTTTCACGGATGAGGCTTATTTCACTTGGGAAGGCTAATTCAATCAGCCCACACAATGCTCATGTGTGGGCTCATGACCAACACTGTGCGCGCCCCCATGCGGCACAACATCGCTTCGCAATAAATGTGTGGGCAGGTATGGTCGGTGACTGCTTAGTCGGCCCATACCTGTTACCATCCCGCATGAACTCCGCTAAACATTGGATCTTTCTTGAACAAGTTCTACCAGGTTACTTGACGATGTTCCAGCAAATGTGAGACGCAACATTTGGTTTCAACATGACGGGGCGCTTGCCCATTATGGAAGGTGTGTTCGTGACCATTTGAACAAGCGTTTTGGGTGTCGATGGATTGGCCGTGGCGGACCCGTTGCCTGGCCCCCCACACTCACCTGATTTATCGAGCCTTGATTTCTTTCTGTGGGGCCCTCAAATCTATAGTGTTTGAATCGCCTGTGGAGACGAAAATGGATCTCGTGGCGAGAATCGTCTGTGCTGCTGCTACTGTCAAACAAACTCCAGGTGTGTTCGACCATGTCCGCCAATCCATGCTGCGTCGGTGTCACGCATGTATCACGTCTTATGGTGGAACCTTCGAGCATCTGTTGTAACATCATGAAATGCATCCATCTCGTACTCCATTGTTAATATTATGTCAAATAAATGTTTGCCACTAATTACTGTCTTGTGTCATTTCTGCTTCTTGTGCCTCTACTACTACTTTCCCGTGACGTTTCCGGCTATGGGTTCCTATGCAATTCACATTCCTTTAGATGTTACCTACCTCCCCTAAACGTTTGTACCAATATTTTTGAGACACCCTGTATAGCTTACCTAAATAAGAAAGGGGCCCAGGTAACCCTTTAAAGTGAATACAGTGTTGAAATAAGATTTGTCTACAAACTGCATTAAACTGATACTTGGGATCTTTTGGGCAAACCTTTGTCATTTCCTGGAGGGTTGCCAAATAGTCCCATTGTTGTGAAACTTTTTCTGTGGAACCTCAGTGCATTTACTATTTTTGTGGCATCCCCTACTGCAGTATTTCCTAACTTTTTTATATTTGCAGCACCCTTAAGCAGCTTTTCAGATTTCGGTGGCACCACCCCTTCTCTTCCCCAACCAGTAGTAATTGTGGTTTTTCATTATCACACGAAGCGAGAAATCAAGATTTTATTTATTCTACTAGTTCAATGGTTTTTTACCCTTTTTTTAATAATGGCACCCTCAAGTAATTTATTTTATTTTGTAACACCCCTACTCAATTTTCTGCCTGTTAGATCCGATTTTGTGTGTGTGTGCATGTGTGTGATATTAAAAAAATATGTTATATGATACCGCTTATTTCGATACATAATTCCTGAAGCATGTGTTTGTGTTATGTCGAGTGCCACTCGACAAGGGAGCATAAAAGGTTAACTGTAACATAATATTGTGTAATGAAGCTGTTATCTTTTATAATGTGAAGTTTTTATAATTTTTTTTATTTTGGAATTGTAAATAGAATGATCAGTTGACATATGTAAATACTGTCATTGTGGTTTAATGAACACAATAATAAGGATGTCCCTTTTTATAATGAAATAAATATATAAATTTTTTAAAAAAATAAGTTTAAGTAACTTAAACCCAAATTACATGGTACCCCTGGAATGTTGTTGTGGCACCCTGGTTGAAAACCTCCCTACTGGATAGTTTTAAAGATTGAAAATATCAAAATTTCAGTTTGTCACCTATCTTATACATTGTGTACAGGGACTGGTTAACATGGTCACAATTGTTATATGCTATGTTTATCACTTAGAATAGTTTGTTAGTGATATATTTGGTTATATTATTGAATTTAAACATAGCCTTGAACTTTGAAGTTATTTTGGCCAGTTCTTGAGGACCTTCTTGTACTACCAGAAGACATCGTTTTATTATTTCAGTTATAATTGAAATTTTAGATATTTTTGTGAATATTGCATTGCATTGCATTTCTGTTTCAAAAATGTCAGATGAAAGCTCATCTGCTTCTACAATGCCTGCAGATCTCACTATGGCCCCAGGAGCTCTAGAGGTCGACCTGCAGAAGTTACAAACTCCTTTTGTCAAACTAGTTGACATATTGGAGAAAACACTCCCTCCACTAAATACAGATGAAATTGATGCAGTTACCTCTACACCTAATGTCTAGAGAGTTTCTGGACAGATTAATTGAAACTAGTGCTCTTGATCTTGTATATACTTTGAAAAATAATTTGCTAGATGTATTGAAAGAAGGATAGAAGGTAACTCCATCTATGATATCATAGATGTTAGTAAGATCTTCAACCCTTTAGAAAGATTAGTTTTAGAATTAAGCTCTGAGAATGAGACTTAAAAATAGATTGGTATAGCAAGGTACATCTGCTAAGACTTCTGCTCCAACCTATGCAAGTGTGGTAGCAGCCTACTTAGGTGAACAAAACAGGGTTAATACGATACCTAAAGGTACACAACCGAAACACGTGGTTATTATATGTTCTGGTCAAGATTCTGATCTTATGACTAGTGAGGAAGTTAAATCAGAAGTGACTAAACAATTCAAGTCTGAATTCAAGCAAATTAAAATCAAATCAGTCCATAAAATAAGGGGAAACGGTATCCTTATTGAAACCTCTTCCAACAAAGATTCAGAAACACTTAAGAATTGTAATAAGTTTAAAAATGTAAACCTTACTGTAGACAAACCGAAAAAGTTAAACCCTACAGTAATTATTTACGATGTGGGGAAAGATGTCACAAAGAAAGAATCCTTGAACAACTTATATGATAAAAATCTAGTGAACCACAGATATACTGAGGAAGAAATTAATGATTAAATTAAAGTCAGATTTAAAATAAAATCAAAAAACAAAAACTGTATGCATTGGGTTATTTGAGCTTCCACGTCTTATCAGGAGATCTGTGATAGTCTGACAGTAAGCTATACATTGGTTGGTCAGTCCACACTGCAAAAGACTTCATTGCCGCTTGCGGTGTTTTAAATGCCTAAATTATGGGCATTCCTCGAAAAACTGCCCGACAGACAAAACACCTGTGATCATTGTGAGGCTTTAGGCCACCAGTTCAGTGACTGCCCCAGTAAAGACTCTCCCATTGTATGTCCCAATTGCAAATCCCGTAAAAGAAACTCTGGTCACTCCTACAGGGATCCAAAGTGTCCCGAGTTCGTAAGAGCTCAGGATACAATCTAACTTCTCACCAACTGTGTATAGTACACCACAAACAGTTA
The DNA here is from genome assembly GCF_048544385.1 of Mastigoproctus giganteus. Lineage (NCBI taxonomy): Eukaryota > Metazoa > Arthropoda > Arachnida > Uropygi > Thelyphonidae > Mastigoproctus > Mastigoproctus giganteus. The sequence goes on from NC_143579.1 coordinate 206,430,077, forward strand.
CTCAGAACAGTGGAAATATCAAAATTTTACAGCTGAATCGTCAGATCAATTTTGGTGACAAATGATATTGCAAAAATCATAACAGATCATAGTATTAAGATTTTGGGACTGCAAGAGCTCTATTCATATGGGGGTGTGGTCAAGGGTCTGCCTTCCAGCTGTTGCATAATTCATTCGAACCCAGAGACTGTTGGAGCTGGTGGTAATCCTGTAACCAGAGTTTGGGCGGCTTTGGTTTTGTGACAGACCCACACATGACAGTGACTAGGATTACTAGTCAAATATATTTTATTTCCTATACATGAAATGCAGTCAGCCACATCAACAAATTGAACCATTTCTAAACTAACTTGAGGATGTCCTCCTTAAATTATCTGTAAAATGCATAATTATACTTACCGTCCTCCCCCCCCCCTTTGAAATAGTTCGGCTTCAGATCCAAAGGGGAAGAATTTATCATCACAAAAAATTTAACATTATGAAATACTGCTGGGCATCCTCCAACTTTCATTTCCTCTACTGGTCTATCATACATAGACTTAACACTTTCAAATTCTATCCTGAGTCAATGCATTAGGAACTGGCAAGTGCACATGTCATGGTCATCAAGTGACCACAATGTTATCACCTTTGACCTTGTGTACTTTCCCGACACTGTTCGGAGGCTGGTCTGTGACTTTCCCAGGTACAAAACTGCTAATGCTGACCGGGTTTCTTTTGCCCAAGGCCTTAAGGCTGCTGTTCTGCCAGAAAATCTTCAATATATTGCTCAAATACCTGCAGCTCAACAGGCTGATGAGGTATTGAGGTTGATTACAGCCATGTGCGATGCAAGCTTGCAAAAGAAAGAGCGAAGGTTAAATTGGGTTCCTTGGTGGACTCAACATTTAACAGAATTAAGAAATACGAATACTGTTAGATGGGACATTTAACGATCCAAAAGAATTAACTGAAGACAGGAGGAGATTACTTGTCTTGTTGAATTATACAAGGCAGCTCAGAGAACTTATTTCAATGAAATATATCATGAAAAAAAAACAGGCGTGGGATCGTTTAGTTCAGACAACCACGCAAAAAGAGCCACAGGGGAATGGCCTATAAAATTGTTATGGAATGACTTCACTCTCCTGAAGTTTTTTCCTCTATCACAATGGAAAAATGTAGAGACTCTTACATGGTAATGACTCCATGGGGCAATTTTGGATGGAATTATCCTCCAGAATCATCCCTTTCTGGAATCCACAGAACGGAACGGACATTGATGAGGTTTGCACATGTTACTTACTGGCCCTTCCCACGAGGACCCTTTTACTCAATTTGAGATTTCTGGGGCCAACTCTACTATGCATGATGGTAAATGTCCCGGATTGGACCCGTTAGAAGTGGCCATGTTAAAAAGAGTGTGTCCCCAACTATTCATCACCTTGTTGAATAATTGTCTTTTAAATGGTTGCTACTCAAAACTGTGGAAGCAGTCCAACCTCAATTTTACTCAAAAAACCTGAGGACCTGTAAAATTTGCCTTCTTCTTATAGACCCATAGCACTTCTTCCTGCTCTCAGAAGAGTCCTTGAGAAACTTATTGCTATTAGATTAAAAAATTACTATTTGGGTAAAAATTTACAGACAGATATGCAATTTGCTTTTGCCAAAAATAAATGTACAACTGACGTTATTGGTATGCTTTAGATCTGGTTGCTTCCTCTAATTCTAAGTATGTCCTTGGCCTCTTCATGGACTTCAAAGGGCCTTTTGACACCTTATGGTGACAAACCATCCTGGCGAGGTTCTCGGAGGCTGGGGTTTCCTGCACCACTCTACAGATTAACTATGGATTACTTTCAGTACCCCAGTCTTGTGGTTTCTGCTGGTTCCTGTCAAATTACTAGGAATGTTACTAGAGGCTGTCCTCAGGGATCCATTACCTATGCTGACGATTTAGCTATTCTAGTTTCTGGGAATTCTAGACGGGAACTAGAACACATATCAAATGTGAAGTGAAGTCTTATGGGACCTCTTTGGTGTAAATACAGGTTACACGTGCACTTTCGTAACCAGTGGAGGGAATGTAGATTGACGAGGCACCCCTCTGATCAATTGTCGATTGAGATCTTTGACCCATAAACACTGCAGTTTCATCCATAGCAATCATGTTGGAGAGATGGTATTTAGAAAAGTCGATGCTATCAACAAAAGACTTGAATGCAAGTGCACGTTTAATAAATTCAGTATCTTCCAGCCTGAACAGTGTTGTCGATCTTCTTAGAGACAGTTCATATCGCTGAAGGGAGCCATCCATCCAGTGTTGTGATGCTTTGAATTCTTCTGGGGATATGTCTAACTGTGGTGCCATTGCAAGGGCAAATGCTTGAATATCAGCCCTGCGAACAATCAATACCTTTGTTCTTCTGTCAGAAATCCATTCACAGATGTCTTCCAACTGAGAAAATAATGGTTGCTGACCGGATCTACACTTTCGCTTCTTAGCATTTCCCTCGTCCACATGTTGACTGAGGTTAAAATCACCTTTATGTGATTGTGACGTTATCTCTACTATCAAATGTTTCATAAATCATCGATAGGACACCATGCAACATTGAAACCTGTCTATAATTCTCAGACAACTTCATGTCTGACCGTATCGTAACTCCCAAGTCCCATTCCTCCCCTACTGACTTAGTTCAACTCCACCAAGTGTATAAGTTATTTTGGGGTTGATGTTCAAGGTGTAAGACCTTGCATTTTGCTGAATTAAAGCATAGCTGCCACTTTTCTGACCATCCCGGAAGTCTATCTAGGTCACTCTGAAGAAGCTCTGCTTGGCGGCAATCATTAACTACTATACTGATCTTTACATCATCTGCAAGTTTAGACCTCACGCCATTCATCCCTTCATAGATGTCATTTAAGATAATCAAAAACAGCAGTGCTCCCAATACTGATCATTGGAGAACCCCATTACTTACATTAACCCAATCTGAGGAATAACCATTTATCACAACCCCCTGCCTGGTTCCCTCAAGCCATCATGCTATCCATTCAAGAATTTTCCCTATGATTTCAGCCTCCAACTTATAAAGTAACCACTCGTGTGGGACTGAGTCAAATGTTTTGCTGAAATCCAAATAAACAATGTCGAAATTATTCCTTAAATCCAGCTCACGAGTGACCTGTCAAAACGACTAATCAGATTTGTTAAACATGATTTTCCCTTTACAGAACCATGCTGTGTATCCTACAGAATTCCATTTCCATCTAAATGATCCTGAATTCCACCCTTGATCATTGCCTTCATGATTTTCCCTACTACTGAAGTTAGACTGGCCGGTTGGTAATTTCAGTAATTTCAATTTACACCAATCCAACGGGATCTCTCCTGTCCAGTGATGCTCTCATAACTAGCCTTAATAGTTCAATGCACTCTCTTGCCACCTGCTTTAAGATTATAGGGTTATGCCAACAACTACAGGAGCCTTACTCGCATGTAGATGCAAAAGTTCTCATTAAATAATCATTTGAAATCTCAACATCATTAATTACATTTTTTTTTCGACTTCACTTCCATAATATCTCATTGACACAAAGGGTTTTTTTATGTAAATATCGATGCAAAGTAACTGTCGAGTTCATCTACAACTTCAGCTGTTATTTAATACTATCCCACATCCATTACATAAGGGTCCAATCTGATTTGTCCTTCTGTTCTTTGCATTTATATATGTGAAGAATTCCTTAACTGCACTCTTTGCTCTCTTCCAGACTCAGTAAAGATACTATATAAAAATTATACTTCGCTTAATAAAACATCTTTCTCCTTCAGAAAATGACGAACATAATTCAACCATGGAAGACCAACATGGGACAGAACATCAGTGTTCTGTAAATTCTTTCCAAAATAAGAAATTGCCTGACTCCAATGAGATATTAAAGGATGAACTTGAGCCGGAAATTAATGAAATACTTTTAACTATTTTGGCTAAAAAAATTCAAAGCCTAGAAAATATGGACTGAGATCGTCTATGATTATCTCAGTACCAGAATAGAATCCGAAAGGGCATTTTCTGCCACTAATCAAATACTGTATGTACCAAAATTAGATCCATTTTAAACGATCATACTATTGATTGCTTATGTTTCTTAAGAGCTCACTTTATTTAGACAGGTAGTGTGGATACTTAAACATAACTGAACTTTGCAGTAACAATATTTATTTTTTTGTTTTTAGAATAACTGTATTTTACTGTTTTTTTTTTTTTTTTTTTTTAGGCGCCTCCGTAGCCAGGTGGGAAGGAGCAGCAGTGCGTAGCACACGCTTCTTGATTAGACCGGGGTTCGAACCCGTCACCACCAAATACGGACGATGCGCAAAGGTCAGGGAATGACCGGAGCAATATGGCCTTAGTTGCTAATGCTCCTAAAAAAACGAAAATAACAAATAACTGATTTTTTTTTTTCAGAATATTTATTATTGCAATAAATGTTTATTTAAAACATGAATAATTCAAGTAATTACAGTACTTGTTTTTTTCCTTTCTTTATTGCACCTAATTGTCATCAAAATTTATTGAGAAAAATGTTTGTTTTTGGAATACCAGTATCCCGGTTTCATAAATTAAAAACCGAAATATCGGTATTAAGATTTTGACTGGTATTGTAGACCCTAGTTATAACTGTTCCCTCAGATGTCAAATTCCCTAGAGATTTGAGACACCTTTAAGCGTCTGTCATTCAGCACAAGGGTTTTCACAGCTTGGCACATTTATGAGTGGTCGCTCTCACAGGCCTTCCTGGATGTGGATCATCATCAATGGATTCTCTACCCCCACTTGAATTGTTTTGACCAGAATTTCACGAGGTACTCAGAAGATGCACTGTTGTCATACACAGCCACAATCCTTTCATGAGGTTGGACCTTGAGGTTGTCACAGACATTCTCTCAGATATGCCAGACAAGCTGTACTTGCTACTTGGGAGTCTAAAACGCTGATGGAACTGATATTCGGGTGACACTCAAGTCAAGTGGACCCAATTTCAGCAAAGTCCGGACAGTCTGTGACAGCCAAATCCTCTGCTTGCACCTTCACAATGGTGGGACTATTAGTAATCCTGTGTATAACCCCCAATACACAAGCGCACTGTGGGTGACCACCCAAATGTGAACCAACGTAAGTAGGGGTCGAGGTGTGGTGCCCACACCACATGGAGAAATGCCACCCCTCTGTGTTATCAGGCAGTACTAGGTGATAGATGACTCATTAACCGGTGCAATACCACCACTTTGCCTAGTGGTGGAATCAATGTTTAGTCTGGCTGATGATATTTTGAGGTTATGATGGATATCATGGCGAGATCCAATATTCTTTACATTTCGAGGGAACAGCTCTAAAACGGTGTTCGCAGGCTGGCCACTAGTTAGTACACTGGACAGAACCTATTGGTAACTCTCTAGGAGGCTTCCGGATCAGCTAGTGTATAATCTTGCTACCTCTACTCTGCCAGATAGTGATTGGAGGGAGTCGGAGTAGTGTGTATGCGGGGAGCATTGTTGAGGCCACGTTATGTCAAGGATCTGGGTATATTCTTATCATGTGTATGCCATATCCAAAAATTTCATTACCTCATATAGCATGTCCCACCCACTTTTTCTTACTACTGAATACACCATGAATTGTCAAACTTATAAAGTAAGCTTATCTGCAAAAAGATCTAAACCTCCCAAACACTTCCTAGTTCATTTAAGAAAATGCTTGACAGCCATGTCTGGATAGTAACTATATAAGTAGCACTTGAATAAAACTTTGACTTGACATTTCTGAAGGGGGTAAAGTCTGCAACAGATTTTCCTTGAAGCAGTCATCAGTTGATGTCTAACAGACAATCCAAACAGAAATCCACAGAAAAATCCTAGGTAAACTAATATCTGAAAGCATATCAAATATCAAGCATATCACATATCAAATATGATATCAAAATTATTTTTGGCATTCAGTTCCTTTGTGACCATATCATAGTAACCAATCACATTGGTCAGACAAGACCTCCCTTTGGCAAACCCATGCTGTGTTTTAACTATTACTGCAGTGTTGTCTAGATGATCCTGCAATGCTTCTTTAACCAGTGATTCCATTATTTTCCCCGGAACAGAAGTTAAACTAACATGTCTGTAGTTACTTGTGTCACCTTTTGAACCTCCTTTGTGAATTGGTAATACATTTGCACACCTCCAGTTCATGGGGACCTCCACCGAGTCCAAAGAAGCTCTCATAATTATGGCTAAGGGTTTGCTTACTTCTTTTGCTGCCTCCTTTAATATAACTGGATAGATCCCGTCCATCCCAGGTGCCTTCCTTATGTTTAACTTCAACAATTTCTCCTCCACTTTACTCTCAGTTATTACAAAATCACTTAGCTCCCTGTTAGCGTTTGATACACTTCTGGCACTCCCCTCATTGAATAACTCCTCATGTGTGAATGTTGATGCAAAATACTCATTCAGTTTATCAGCTACCTGAGCACGATCATCAATAGTCAACCCATCTATGTTAAGTGGTCCAATTTGAATCATCCCTTTCCTTGGCCCCGAGTGCCAAGCGAGTGACTATAGCGATTTTGAAAGCGATTTACTTAAAAGAGCGGTTGATTATAGAATAGTGTTATTTTTCTGAAGTTATTTAATTTTGCACTTCTGAAGTAAAGAAGTTAGCTCACTTGACAGAAAGGCAAGACACCTTTCTTTTTGTATATAGGAATAACTTATTAACACACTAACAACTAATCTCTTTATCGCTTGGTCACTGGTGGCACCGCTCCTGCCTCCACGTGGCGGGGCTGGAAGTCTGGGAGAAGAAATCCACTCTCCCAGGGCTAAAAGGAGCAATGATGGACAAAAATAAACAGTCCTCGTGTGGATGTTATGATTCAGAGCTAGACAAACATAATCCAGATCATGACGACACAATTGTATCCCATGCTAAGAGACAAAAAAAAAAGAAGGAATGGATAAGACCACACCACTCTTTCTAATACTACACTCCTCCACAGACCAACCATTGAGTAAGCTGTCCCCATTTTTGATACAGAAATGTCTCGAAAATGTGGCTGGCCCTCCAAAAATGGTTCGGCTATTAAGATCTGGAGATTTATTGATCGAAATGACCGAACATAGACATGCTGAGAGGCTATTGAAAATATCTACTTTCGGTGGAATTCCCCCTCAACGTGGGCACCTGTACGTGGTGAGGGGACCTCCCAGTGACGCTGCTGGACTTCCAGACTAGCATCACTGGTATCCAACGCCCACAGCCCAGGTTCCAGGCTTACATCAATGGAATCCGGCGTGTTTGCCGTGCGCTGCGACTCGTGGAAATTCGGAAAGGGGGATCCTGGTGGTTGAGGGGCCCAGCTTCAATACACCACTTTGGCCCCTGCTTCGACAAGACGGGTGGTCCTGGAAGGCCCGGCTAGGATCAATCGGCTAGTAGGCTCACCTGCGAGGGTCAACCGTGTCAATGTCACGCCCCTACCCTCATGGTCCGAGGGACAGGATTCAGGCTGGCGGCGGTGCGGGTATAGTGTCTGGGTAGCCCTGGTGTTCCACTCCCGAGCGCATTTATTGCATGCTGGGTAGTGGGTGTCCCTTTGGGCTCCGTGGTGGGTGGGGAGCCCGGGCACTGAACAACTTAAAACCTATATGAATCCTGATAAACTTACTTCTTCAGGGGCCCCAACCCGGTCCCTATCTGAAAATACAGATGGAGAGGCAGATAGCATTATTGCTACAAAGAGGCAGCGAACAGAAATATCATCTGGGCCTGTTCCAAGATTTTTAATTATTCATTCTACCACAGAAAAACCAATTGGCAAAATGTCACCCTTCTTCATACAGAAAGGGTTAGATGGGTTAGCAGGTCACCCAAATCAGTTAAGAGGCTCCGTTCTGGAGACCTCTTAATTGAAACCAAAACTGACAGGCAGTCTGAGCAGCTACTCCGTGCAACATCAATCGGAAGAGTACCCATAACAGTGACACCACATAGAACACTCAATTCATCGAGAGGTGTCATTTCGGAATGGGACCTTCTCGACGTAACCGAGGAGGAAATCTGCTTAGAATTGAAACCACAAGGAGTTACTGCCGTTAAGAGAATTACTGCGCGAAGGGATGAAAAAATTGTTAAAACCAGGAGCGTTATCCTGACTTTTAACTCTCCTAAACCTCCTGATGAGATTAAAGCTGGATACATAAATTGTTCAGTGCGTCCATATGTTCCGAACCCTTTACGGTGTTTTAAATGCCAGAAGTATGGACATTCTCAAATGGCCTGCCGTGGAGTCCTTGCATGCGCTCGATGCAGTGCAAAGGACCATGAAACAACAGCATGTTCAGCCGCAAAACCCACCTGTATTAACTGTGAAGGTGAACACCCGGCCTACTCACAAGCATGCCAGAGGTGGAAAGAAGAAAAAGAAATTCAACGGCTGAAGGCAGAGCTAAACATATCGTACCAGGAGGCAAGGAAAACAGTGAAACCTCTCAACATCAAAAAACCTACCTATGCCCAGAAGGTAGCAGGGAGGTGTTCCATTGGAACTCAGACGGACATGTCCATCCCTCCAAAAGAATCATTTACTCCCATCGCACGTTATCTCTTAAGCTCCCAAAAACCTGCACAAAAGGACCAATCAGCTGCCACTCCTATATCGGTACCTCCTAATGCTCCGCAAGTAATGAAAGCAACTGGAAAAGAAAAGAATAAGAAAGGTGAAATACCACCTAGTACCCAAGAAAACATGGATGTTGAGCAGAAGGAGGTACAAGAAGACTCAGTTTTGGAGCTCTTTGCTGAGGAGGAAATGGACACTGGACAGCGTCCATACTTCCCCAGGAAGGATAAATCCAAGACTGAAAAAGGTAAGCCCTCAGCACCTCGGAAGCCGCCTGATGGACCCACCAAGCCAAAATAATGGATAAATTCCTGCAGTGGAACTGCCGTGGATTCCGGCAAAATACTGATGACATCAAGGCACTCCTGCAAAAGCACAAACCAGTTTGCTTTTGCATACAGGAGACTTACTTAAAGGCAAATGATGACCCCACCATGCATAACATTACCATCATTCGTAAGGACAGAATTGTGGATGGTCCTGCTCACGGAGGAGTCGCAATCCTCATCAGCAACCAGATCCCATTTCAGCCTTTGCAGCTTACAACTAGCATTGAGGCTGTAGCAATTCGCCTTACAGTGGGGTTCTTATTAACTGTTTGCTCTGTCTATTTGCCACCTGGGATTGACATCCCCCTTGATGATCTTATCATGCAATTGCCTTCCCCTTGTTTAATTCTTGGGGATTTCAATGGACATAATACTCTGTGGGGTAGTGCTCACATCAATGGAAGGGGACGAGTCATAGAGCATATGCTCACTGACAATGACCTCTCCCTCTTAAATGTGGAAAAAAACACCTTCTTCCACATGTCTACCCGTACATTCTCTGCCATTGATCTTTCTATCTGCTCCGCTTCTCTCCTCCCTTCACTTACTTGGGAGGTAGAAGAAAATCCATATGGAAGCGATCACTTCCCCGTGATAACCACCCTAACTAGTGGAAGACCGTGTCTGCCGTTTAGTTTACCGCGGTGGAAGATTGATCAGGCTGACTGGAATGCCTTTCAACATCTGGCAAACCTTGATATCCGTACAGTCAGTCAGGAGCCAATCAATGAAGCAGTCATTCATGTCACAGAAACGATTGTCCAAGCAGCTGCAATTGCAATCCCAAAATCATCGAGCCGGTTCCCACTATTTCCGAAACCTTGGTGGAATTCAGAATGCACAGCAGCAAAAAAAGCACAAATCGAAGCCTGGGGGATATTCCGCCGATATCCCACCACTGAAAATTTAATATCATTCGAACGTGCACGTGCAAAAGCACGTTATGTACGACGTCAGAGCCAAAGGAAATCTTGGATTCATTTTACATCTTCCATAACTCAGGCTGCTAGCTCAAAAGTAGTGTGGGATAAGATCCGGAAAATGAAGGTAAAATATCCACCATGCCCTTCAGTGATCCTCGAGCACAGCGGATGTCCAATTGCAGATCGAACTGCAGTTGCAAATAGTCTAGGGGAAACATTTGCAAAAATCTCTGCGATAACATCTTTTCCCGCAGAGTTTTTGGCCCTGAAAAAGAAAATTGAGAAAAACCCACCGAACTTCTCTTCAAAAGGGCTTGAATCGTATAACAAGCCCTTTTTACAGGAAGAGTTAAATGCAGCACTCGCTCTTATGCATGCAAGTGCCGTGGGGCCCGATGTCGTCCACTACGAAATGCTAAAACACCTCTCACCACAATCTAAGGATCACCTTTTAATTCTGTTTAACAGAATTTTTTATTCACAAACAATTTCCGGATTCCTGGCAAAGGGCTATAGTCCTTGCTTTCCCAAAACCAGGAAAAGATCCTAGCAATCCAAGTAACTATCGTCCTATTGCTCTGACAAGCTGTTTTGCAAAGTCCTGGAAAGAATGGTAATGCACGACTGGTATGGTATTTAGAAACAAACGGTCTGCTTTCCAGGACACAGTGCGGCTTCCGAAGAAATAGGTCCACTCTGGACCATTTAATCCGATTGGAAACGTCCATTCGTGATGCTTTTATTAAATCCGAGCATTTGGTAGCAGTTTTCTTTGATATTGAAAAAGCGTACGACACAGCCTGGCGATTTGGAATTTTAAAAGACCTCTATAACCTTGGTCTTAGAGGTAACCTTCCTGTTTTTATTAAAAATTTTCTTTCGAATTGCCAATTTCAAGTCCATTTAGGATCTACCCTCTCTCGAGTTTTCTCTCAGGAAGAGGGAGTCTCACAAGGATCCGTTCTAAGTGTCACGCTTTTTGCAATCAAAATAAACTCTATCGCAGAACAACTTCCACCCACTGTAAACAATGCCCTCTATGTAGATGACTTTGCTATATTTTGTCATTCATGCAATATGAGGGTCATTGAAAGGCAACTGCAGAAAACCATTGATCATCTTACAGCTTGGTCTTTAGCTAATGGGTTCAGATTTTCATCACAGAAGACTGTTTGTGTACACTTCTGTCGCAAACGTAATCTTCATCCTGACCCAGAATTAAGGCGCAAAATAACATCCCAGTTGTAGCAGAATTCAAATTCCTTGGACTTATTTTCGACAAAAAGCTGACATTTTTACAACATATTCGTCAGCTGAGGACAAGATGTGTCAAAGGCTTAACATCCTTCGTGCCCTTTCGTCAACCTCATGGGGCGCAGATTGTGCTACCCTTCTTTGTCTCTATCGGGCACTTGTCCGTTCCAAACTCGAGTATTGGTCTCAGGTTTACGGTTCTGCTAGAGATAGTGCACTTCGGTGGTTAGATCCAATCCACCATCAAGCCATCCGGACAGCCACTGGAGCATTTCGCACATCTCCTGTCCAAAGCCTTTACGTTGAAGCAAATGAACCATCTCTGTCTCTTCGACGTAAGCAGTTGTCCTTACAGTACGCCTTCAAATTGAAATCCCTGCCCGATCATCCCACGTGGCCATCCGTTTTTGAGCCGCGCTGGGAAAACCTCTACAACACCCGTCGGACTGCTAACAAACCTTTTGGTATTCGCATTCAAGGGCTGCTGAATGAGCTAAACTTGACGGTAGACAACGTTGCCCAGTCCCCAAGGCAATTCTTTCCATCCTGGCATGCTTATTTTCCAACTTGCGACCTCTCCCTTAAGATCTGGGAGAAGGCTACTACACCGCCATCTGTCTACCAGCAACTCTTTGCATCACATAGACAGCAGTATTCTGACTTTCTGCCAGTCTACACAGATGGCTCAAAGTTAGAATGTCATGTGGGATCTGCTGTTGTGTTCCCTCACAAAACATTATCCTATAAGATCCCACAAGAAACTAGCATATATACTGCAGAGTTGCATGCAATACAAACAGCCCTAGGTCACATTCAAAATCGCGACTACCAGAGGTATATGATTTATTGCGATTCATCGAGCGTGTTACAGGCCCTGGTATCGGTGAGTTTTAACCCTCATCCGATCCTGTCCAGGATCCGGCAGATTCTTTTCTCTCTCATGAAATTAGAATTCGATATTCGCTTTTGCTGGATCCCAAGCCACATTGGGATCCAGGGAAATGAATCGGCTGATATCGCTGCCAAATCAGCCATTTTCCTGGATAATCATTGCCTGTCAGTCTCCTATACAGACTACAGGCAAATAATACGCTCTAAATTATATTCCCAATGGCAAGATTCTTGGCACGGACAGGCCACAAATAAACTACACCACATAAAGCCTGTAATTTCGCCATGGCAGTCCAGTCTACGCAGGGTCCGAAGAGAGGAAGTTGTTCTTGCTCGGCTCTGCATAGGTCATAGTCATCTAACCCATTCCTACTTGCTGAGGGCGGATGACCCACCTATGTGCGAGATGTGTAATGTTATTTTAACCGTCCGTCATATTTTTATAGAATGTCCTGTTTTTATAGAAGCACGACGCTTGTATTTTACCGCTTTTAATAATTTGACTGAGCCATTTACACTCAGTCAGGTTATAGGTGACAGACACCATATGTCTGACGTTTTTAATTTTTTGCAATTTATTAATTTTTATACAAGATCTAAGTTTTATGCTTTTACTTTTATACCTTTTTAACACAATAATTAATTGTTTGACGTGGTAGCCTTGGCTACCAAAATGTTTAATAGCATTTTAAATTTGACTTGGCGCATTATGGCCTTAGCTGCCAATGCGCCATTAAAAACCAAACCCAAACCCAAATTCGGTGCAATTCCCACGAAGGTTACCCCACATGCCACCTTAAACTCCTCTAAAGGGGTAATATCAGAGTGGGATCTATTAAACGTATCAGAGGATGAACTTGTGCATGAACTAAGAGATCAAAACGTGGTACAAGCCAAAAGAATTGTTATTAAAAGAGACGGAGAACCTGGTCCCCACACGGACGGTGATCCTAAAATTCAAAACACCAAATCTACCTACTTCTATTAAAGCTGGTTATCTTAGATGCCAAGTAAGACCATACATTCCAAATCCAGTCCCGTGCTTTAAGTGCCAAAAATTTGGTCATTCCCAAGCTGTCTGCAGAGGTGAAGCCACTTGTGCTAACTGCAGATCAAAAGAGCACACACACACACACAAACTGTAACACTGAAGTGCAAATTTGTCCTAACTGCCATGGTAACCACTCTGCCTTCTCTAAGGAATGCCCTCAATGGAAAAGAGAAAAGAATATTCAAAAATATAAGATTGAGCAGAAAGTATCCTATCAAGAAGCTAAAAAACACTTTGCAGTACCTGCTAAGTCACCTACATATGCTTCAGTTACCCAACGGCTACGCTCAGTAGAAACTCAGACAGACTGCTCAGTCCCTCCAAATATCTCAATATCTGGTTGGGCTAAATCACTCCTCTCCTCATCAATGGAAAAACCTATTCCGAAATATGCTACTCGAGAAGCAAATACTCCTGTAACAATACCTCCGGATAAGAAGCCTAATGAACAACCAAATGAACGAGCCAAGACTCCTGAAAGAAGCAACACTACTAAATTTATATCCGATACCATGGATATTGATGAAAAGATAGATGAAGATGATTCAATTCTTGAGATTCATCCAGAGGATCACATTGACATGGGTAGGCCAGTCTTCCCAAAAAAAGAAAAAGCAAAAGTAGACAAGCGCAAACAAAAATATCCACCGTAAGAAACCAAACCCTCCTTTTAAAACCAAACAATGCACACAGTGATTCAATGGAATTGTCGTGGATTTCGTGCTAATTTAGATGACCTCTACGATCTCCTAAGTGAATATAAGCCCATTGCAGCATGCATACAAGAAACAAACCTGACGAATGCAGTATCTGTAAAAATTAAACGCTTCACCATATATAGAAAAGATAGAAACTGCTCTAATGCAGCACACGGAGTAGCGCTGTTAGTAAACTCTTCAATTCCCTCCAGACCTGTTCCCTTGCAAACACCGTTGGAGGCAATTGCAGCCCGTATCACCATTGGCATAACGATAACATTAGTCTCATTGTATCTGTCACCAAACCACGCTTACACCCTTGCTGATTTAGATGACCTAGTAGGACAAATACCCGCTCCTTTCTGTATTCTGGGTGACTGGAATGGCCATAACCCCCTATGGGGTTCTCAACAACTTGACTGCAGAGGAAAAATAATTGAGAAATTCTTGGATAAACACAATCTAACTATTTTAAACACAGGTGATCACACATATGTTCATGTACCATCTGGCTCAAGCTCTGCCATTGATCTAACAGTATGTTCTCCAACAATATTTCCTCTCATAGACTGGACAGTTACTGACAACCCTCTTGGTTGTGATCACTTTCCGATCGTCTGTAATTTCTGTACAAGTTCTCCTCCGCTCAACAGAATTAGAACAATTTGGAAATTTGACAAGGCCAACTGGGCTAAATATCAAGAAATAGCTCATTTAGATTCCACTATCATTGCTACTGACAAGATTGATTCCAGTAAGCTATATCACAGAACGAATAATGACAGCAGCTGAATCCGCTATCCCGAAATCATCATTTAAAATCCGACTCCATCCAAAAATGTGGTGGAATGAAGCATGTAGCATTGCTAAAAGAGAAAGAAATAAATCCTGGAATCAGTTTAGAAAACATCCAACCACAGCCAACCTCCTACAGTTTAAAAGAGCAAGGGCTAAGGCTCGTTATATAAGACGAATGAGTAAAAAAGAAGCATGGGCACGCTATGCTGCCACAATAAACAGATTCACAGATACTGCTACAGTCTGGAAAAAAATCAAACGTATCAATGGCAAATACCCACTTGCTACTTCTCCTATTCTATTTCTGAAAGGAAAGGAAATTTCTGAACCTGAGGAACTTGCTAATGCATTCGGCTCGTCTTTTGAATCACTCTCAGCTGTTTCCGCCTATGAACCAGCCTTTCAGATGCTAAAACGCAGTACAGAAAAGTATAAACTGAATTTTAATACCGCTCTCCAACACTCATACAATCTGCCGTTGACCATGACTGAATTGCTTAATGCACTCACAAAAGTGAAAAACAGTGCCCCAGGTCCTGATGGAATTTATTACGCAATGATTTCCCATTTAAGTGAAAGATCATTAAGTGGTCTCTTACTTCTCTATAATAGAATTTTCTTAGAGGAATATTACCCCACCAGCTGGTGCCATTCTTATGTGCTAGCCTTCCCGAAACCAGGAAAAGACCACACAGATCCAAGAAACTATCGACCTATCTCCCTAACAAGTTGCTTGGGAAAAACAATGGAGAAAATACTTAACACCCGACTAACATGGTATTTGGAGACTCAAAACATTCTGAGTCCAAGCCAGTATGGTTTTCGGAGAAGTAGATCGACGCTTGATCTCATTATCAAATTGGAAGCAAATATTCAGAACGGCTTTCTACGAAATGAACACTTTGTTATGATATGCGTAGACATCGAGAAGGCATTTGATACAACTTGGCGTTATGGGATTCTTCGGGACTTACATAACTCTGGTCTTCGGGGTCATCTTCCGAAATTTATTCAGAACTTGCTATCTAACAGATCCTTCCAAGTCCTCTTCCACTTGTCACTTTCTGGAACATATGTTCAAGAAGAGGGAGTTCCCCAGGGCTCAGTGCTGAGTGCAACGCTTTTTGCCATCAGGATCGATTCTATAACCAATTGTATACCTAACACAGTTGATACATACCTGTATGCTGATGACCTTGCCATCTCATGTCATTCTCAAAATATGCGACTTATTGAGAGACAACTACAAGGCACCATTAATAGAATAGTCTCTTGGGCCAAAAACAATGGCTACAGAATTTCTAAATCGAAAACAAGTGCAGTACACTTCTGTCGTAAACGTTCATTGCATCCTGATCCAAACC
Organism: Mastigoproctus giganteus; assembly: GCF_048544385.1. NCBI lineage: Eukaryota > Metazoa > Arthropoda > Arachnida > Uropygi > Thelyphonidae > Mastigoproctus > Mastigoproctus giganteus. The sequence goes on from NC_143579.1 coordinate 206,446,049, forward strand.
TTCAGTTAGACTCCCATTGTATTACATTTCAACCAATTACTCATTTTCTGGGTATAATACTCGATAAAAAATTAAACTTCCTTGAACATATAAAATATATTCGTACCAGCTGTCTTAAGAAACTAAATATTCTCAGAGTAATTTCCTCTATGTCATGGGGTGCAGATCAGTACATGTTGCTACATTTATATCGCTCATTAATTAGATCCCGCTTAGACTATGCATCTCCTGCATACGCCTCAGCCAGGCCAAGTGTACTGAAATGGCTTGATCCCATTCATCATAGTGCACTTCGAATAGCACTGGGTGCCTTTCGTACATCCCCCATTTTAAGTCTATATACGGAAGCCAATGAACCGCCGCTAGACCTTTGGCGACAAATCCTTCTCCTAAATTATGCCGCTAAAATAAGCAGCTTTCCACATCACCCGACATAGCAATATCTCTTCAGACCAAAATGGGAAAACCTCTATCGAACTAAATCACGTCTCAACAAACCATCTGGCATTAGGCTTCAAGCTCTAAACACTAGCTGGGGACTCAACATGAATAACATAATGCAGGATACTAGCATGCAAATCCAGCCATGGCAAATACTCACGATACATATTGAAAAATACTACCAGAAATGGGGAAAGAATAATCTTTCAGATATTAACATCAGACAATTACATCTGGCCCACTCCACTCAGTTTAGGAGTTACGTGCAGCTATATACAGATGGATCCAAGACTGCTAGTAAAGTTGGTACAGCTGTAGTCCTGCCAGATGCTATCATCGCCAAACAGCTCCCCTCAGAATGTAGTAATTATACTGCTGAGTTGTATGGTATTTTACTAGCTCTGGAGAAAATAAAAGAAGCCTCATATACTCAATCCATAATATATACCGATTCATTAAGTGCCGTGAATTGTATCCAATGTAAAAGCCCCAACAGTCATCCTCTGGTACAGCAAATCTGGACTCAGTTAATGGCAATTCATGCACGTGGTCACCAAATAATTTTTTGTTGGATTCCTGGACACTCTGGAATCCCAGGAAATGAACAGGCAGATTTAGCTGCCAAAAATGCTTCAAATCCTATGTCTTCTAATTTCAGGACACCTTATGTTGACTATAAATGTATTATACAGCAGACCTCTAAAGAACAGTGGAAATGTATATGGGAAAAAGAAACAAATAATAACCTTTTTTGAAATAAAGAAAGAACCCAAACAGTGGCGCTCCAGTCTGAGAGGAAAAAGAAAAGAAGAAACGGTACTAGCACGACTGTGCATTGGTCACAGATACCTCACTCACAATTATTTATTAAGAAAGGAAGATGCCCCACAATGCAGTAACTGTTCATGTCCACTCACTGTAAAGCATATCGTTATCGAATGCCCACTATATTTAAGAGAACGAAAAACTGCTTTCTCCTTACTTATCAAAAATTGAAATCAATTAACACTACATAATGTTCTAGAAGATCGTCAGGATATGGATGATGTTTTTGTTTTCCTAAAATCGATTGATAAATATCACCTTGTTTGAATTTTTATCAGAATCAGCACCAAAAACAAAGATATACTAGTCAGAAATCAGTGCATTATAGCCACAGTTGCTGATGCACCAACAAATCTAACAACAACAACAACATCCCTTTCCTTCTAGAGTTTACATAAGTAAAGAACTCCTTGTTGTTTTTCTTTGCATCCTTTGCCAAAGATTTCTCATCTGCCTTTGCCTGCCTAACCTCCTTTGTGACTTGATTACAGACTAGTTTATACCTGCCATAGGCTTCTGTGTTGCCTGATACTTTATATGCATACCATACATTCTTCTTCTCTGCCATTAGCCTCATTAATTCATCTGACATCTATTTAGGCCTAAACCTTGAACAGTATTTCTTAGTTGGAATGAAAAGCCTAGTAGCCTCCAAAATCAAGTCCCTGAAGGCTTCCCATTTAGAATTCACTGTTGGTAACATCATCAGTATCCCACTGTACAGAATTTAAAAACTGTCTGAGACCTCTGTAGTCACCTTTACGAAAGCAAAAGCCCTTCCCTTTAGCCTTATTGGTAGTTACATCTTTAAGTAATTCCCACATCAATACATTGTGATCACTGTTGCCCAGTGGTTCCTTTATCTGCAGATTCTTAATGCCTGAAGAATCACTACTGATAATCAGATCAAGAGTATTACTCCCTCTGGTTGCCTCTTGAACATGTTGCTATAGAAAATTATATTAATTTTCTATATTATATTAATATAAAATACACATGTGGTCAGTAAAATTCTGCTTAAAATTACCAGATTTTCAGCTTTACGATAGACAAAAGCAGGCAGCTATGCTAGTATTACATACCTTAGTGATCTGGGATTTCTGCATGTGGTGCTTCCCATAATTTGGTTTTTCTTTATACTTATTTATCCAGTAATATATAAATTTCACTAAGGATAGTTGGCAGAATGTTGCAGCAAAAACTTCTCTGAATTTTTGTATTGTAATATGAGTAATCTTTTTTGGCACTCTGATATTGGTTTCTTTATGTAAAAAAAAAAAAAATTAAGGAACAAAAAGAAAATTGATTGCTAGTCTTCCATGTACAGAAAAATGAAAGAGTAGGCCATTACAGAAACTGATTTATTTCCACTTTTTGTGAAGACAAGTCACATAGTTTTGAAGAAAGTTTTCACAATTTACATGGGGTGAACTATTGATAAGATTGTTTAGAAATCTAAATACTTGTATACATAGTTTAATATTGGGAATTCTAATCATCACTGGACAGATATAATATAAATAAACAAGTCTGTTTTATTCTAACAAATAATTGCTCATAACAGAAGACTTGGAAAACTCTCCAAATCTTGTAACAGTCTCTACACAGGTAGCACGTTCTCTGGGTATGTATTTATTAATATATTCTTACAAAGATAATTTTTGTATTTATTTTATAGGTTAAAAATAAGTAACACTTATTTTACTCCAATTTATAGTTCTCATATACAAGACAGCGAGCTTGAAGATGATGATGCATTATCGTCAGTATCCTTTGACAATATCCCAGATGAGGTTCTTATAGAAGAATCTGGAAAACTATCTTTCCTATTAAAACTTTTAGAAAATCTGCACTCTGAAGGGCATCGCACATTAATATTTTCCCAGTCAAGGAAAATGTTAGATATCATTCATAAAATTTTGTCCAACAGGTAATATATCAAGTTCTTAAAACAAAGAATAAAATAAAATGTGGGTTGTTGATTAAATATTTATTATTATATAACTAATATAGTGAGGTTTTAAATTTCGTTTGGTTTGAGTGAATTGCTGATTTGTTTGCAGAAGATTCTGATAGTGTTAATATTTTATTAGAAATTTTTGCAATTATTAACATATTCCCTGCTGCTTGATGCAAATACATATCCTACTTAGGCAGTCACTGAATGTGTTGGGAAGGCAAGCACAGAGAATGTGACAATTTCTCAGTGTTAATACACTGAATCCTGCTAATCCAACTATCTTTGGTTTTTTTTGCTGATATAAACTGTATACTCTAGTTGGCAATGTAAAGGAGTAAAGTTTGTGCACAATTTTCAAGAAAATTTTCACATGTAATTTTCAAGAAAATTGTGCACCAACAAAAAATTTTTATTTTGGGAAGTATTTGCTGTATTTTAACCCTTTAGAGCAGGGGTTGGCAAACTTTTTTTGGAAAGGGCCAGATAGCAAGCTCGAAGATATTTACATGGGTAATTCTACTCATAGAGCAACAAAAAAAAAAAAAAAAAAAAAACAGGTTCAAAATCTTTTTATTAGGAAGTGATATTTTACATAATATTTATACACATGCTGACACTTACAAAAAAATTAAAATATTTCCATTTATTAATAAACGTGTTATAGAACTGGTTAAATTTTGTACTAATGCGATGAATGTAATTGTTTTTTCTGAGATAATATTTCATCATACTGGAGTTCGAAGTTAGTACTTCCTATCATTGAAGTTGTTTGCAAATGGTCATCCGTTAATAATGATCTGTATTGTGATTTTACATATTTCATTTTCGAAAATGTCTTTTCACATTGGTAAGTACTCCCAAATACAGATATAAATCCCTGTGCATATGATTTTAATTGACCGTATTTATCTTCCAAAAGATATTTATAGAATTGGGTTAGATCCATTTCTTTAAACCTAACCATTAGCATATCATCATTTTGCAGATCTATCACTTCCAATTGAAGGTCTGATAGAAGCTCCTCAATTGTACACCCAACTGGATTTTGAAATATGGAAATGTCTTTTGCACTTGCATCAAGATCCAAAAAATGCTGTTGTAACTGTAGTTTAAGTTCAGAAAATATATCTGCTGCGAATTTTTTTGGGAATGGGGATTTCGTCAATATTTGAAATTTTTTACAGCATGGAAAATGGTCAAACTTGGTTAATGTGATTTGTGTTTCAAACAATGCAAATTTTTGATTATATGACTTTACGATAGAATTTGTTTCACCTATGAGCACTGTTTTCCCCTGTAATTTTAAGTTAAATTCGTTAAGATATCCCATGATGTCTGTAGCAAATGCTAATTTCCATAGCCATTGCTTGTTAGATAATAGTGGTTGTGGGCAGTTTTTCTCATTTAGAAAAATTTTTATTGCTTCTCTGAGTTCAAAAAACCTCAATAAAACTTTTCCATTGCTGAGCCATCGAACTGCTGTATGGTAGGGCAAATCAGGATATTCAGCTTCAATCTCTAATAAAAAATCACGAAACTGACGATGGTTAAGTCCACGAGAGCGAATAAAGTTAACCGATGACACAACTGGTTCAATAACACATGACAGATTGAGGTGTTTCCCACAAAGAGCCTGCTGGTGAATAATACAATGGTGAATAATACTAATCCTTTCCCCGTTCCACACATATTTTTACCATCATCAGTTGTGACACATTTTTAACTAATTCCACTGCAAATTGTACTGTTAGCGTTTTCTCAACTTCCGTGAAGATATCTTCGCCTGTAGTTGTTCCATGCAGACTATTCATAGATGCTAATTCTTCAGTAACCTCAAACTCTGTATTGACTTCTCGAATAAGCAGCAACAATTGGGCATATCAGTAATGTCCGTAGACTCATCAAGAGCCAATGAAAACTACTTGAAATTTTTTGCTTTGTCTTTTAATTGACTCTTGATGTGGCTCCCGATGTCCTCAACTCTTCTAACAGTTGTTCTCGCCGAAAGACTGACAGATCGAAACAAATCCATTTTCTCTGGACACATTTCTTCGGCTGCCACAAGCAAACATGATTTAATGAATTCACCATTGGTAAATGGTTTCCCTTTCTTGGCTAATAAATGAGCTATTCGTAAACTTACTTTAGTTACTGCTTCATTATCATTTTTTATTTTAACGAATAAATTGCATTGTGATGATGCATTAAGCTTTAAACTTTCCAGTTTTAGCTTCCGTTGATTTTCTGTGAGTTCTGAATATTGCGCCGCGTTTGGTAATGACTACATTTATTGTACTTTTTTCGCACAGCTATTATGTCATTACATAATAAACATGATACTTTATCATTTATTTCTATGACAAAATAATTCACACCCCATTCAGCTTTAAAAGCACAAAATTCGAAGTCCACTTTTCTCTTCAAATTTGGTCTTGAGGGTGACATGGAAACGGTGGGTAATAAATAAAAGGGGGAAAAAAAGATCGCAGAGCGCCGTGACAGACAATACCACGTGCGCCACTAAAGCAAAACTGAGAGAAATGCTGGCAACACGTGTTCTACGGTAGATGACAGAATGCGAATATGTGACGCCAGTAGCGCCACGTGTGGTCATTATTCTCAACTCGACTATCGGCTATTGCAGCGCATAATTTGATTTATTTATTTTTTTTTTTCATATAAAAAACAATATTAACCTGTGGGCCGGATTAAAAAGAGGGGCCATAGTTTGCCAACCCCTGCTTTAGAGAATGATGATATGGCAACAACCTAAAATGTCTAATATCTACTGTAGGATATACCCATGTGCACCGACTTACAGTAGTGATTTAAAATGGGAATTGATTCCCACTCCCAGTCTGCTAACTGAAGGGGGGAAAATTGTTTGTCACTATGCTGATGCTATATATGTAGGGTGTTTAAAGTTGCTGAATCCATACAATTGCACATATATCTGGTTGCCCTTGCGGAAACATAATTTGATTGATTGGTAGGCTATTAATGTATAAGGTCTCAGTGTGTTATAAGAGATGCTGGAAGTGCTCACCTTTCTGGACTAAACACTCAAATCTAATGGCATGTCCTAGGGAATGCTGGCAGTTAATGATTGAAAATTAAATTCCTTAGCACCTTTTTTTGACTGTGACTGTAAGAAATGCCCAATTTCACCTGATACTCTTCTGAGTGATTTGTTTGTGCTCTGTTTAATTGCTCTCAAATGTCTATAATTATGGTATTCAACATTTTAGGCTAGCTGTTTGTGATTTGTCAGTTAAACATCCAGTGTCATGAATTTTTTTAATAAACTCCCATATGTCAGACTTATTTGCGAACTTATCTTTAAATATTGTTTCTATTACTGTTGCAGGATTAATACCATCGTGCGAGAGCGATTTTTATTTTATTTTATTTTTTTCCATTTCCATGTAGCACTAGTAGTCAGACAGCACTGAGTGCTATATCAGATGTTATTTAATTCTTATATTTACGTTTGTACCACTAAAGTCTTTGGTGAATGGCAGCTAGTAGGATGAAGGAGTGTGGTATACTGAATGCTCTCCAGTGATATGATAATAGACGTAGTTGGCTTAAGATAATTCACTTAATTTACGTGGGAAATGAATATGCAATGAAGTTGCCAAAGCAATGGCATTATTTGATTACAGCAGAAAACTGATTAATGATTTTTTTTTTTTTTTTTAGTTATGCTGCCAGTTGAGTGCTGTCTCTTCTTATAATTGCATATTAGAAACTTTTTCTACATTTTCATGAATAACCCCAACCTGTTTAATTATATTACTTTAAGTTAGGGAAATTTTAAAAACTAGAATCTTGCAATCCAGAAATGTACACACAATAAAGTTGTATAGGTCCATCATCCAAAAAGCCTGTATAAACCAATAGATGTTGTTATGGCAAAGTCAGTTGGCTAACGAACTGAAGAAAATAAAACATGAACAGTTATGAAGCTGACATGATATTATTTGTGGAAGTTACTCCCAGGACTTCTCAGGAATATTTTAAATGAACATGTCTGTCATGTGTCCAAACTGATATTCATTTGGTAGAAAGGATAGATAGAAAAGCTTTTTTCCAGTAGGCTTTCAAGGACCTGTTAAGTTAATCAATTTTGCATTTCTTGATGCATGCAACCCATTTTCATAGTTACCATACAGTAGTAACTGTTGATCTGCTAAAATACAAATAAAGCATTTAATTTTAATATACCAATATATTACAAACCTACAGCACTTCTTTAAACACAATATTCTTTACCTGTATAAATTTGTAAATTTTATACTTTGTAGATTTAAGGCATTACCGCCTGGAACTCTGCTATATAGTGTTATTGCTATTTTCTTCTCATTCAGAAAGGTTTGAATTTGATTCTAATAGCTAATTATAGGAAGTTAGTTTTTTTAACAAGGCTCAGCAGAAGCATAGGATTTTTCAACCTGCAAAACTTGAAAAACAAAGTAAACATATGCAGATTAGAGATGTAATACACAATTCCCACCTGTTTAGTTAATAGGTGAATTTTACTGACTCTCATGATAAGCTGATTCAACATCGATTGAACATAAGGCCAAAAGGAGAAGAAGATGCGTGTTGCTGTTATATCTACCACTCAATGCATGTGATGTATTGATGGTTAACAGAAGACTACAGAAAAAAATAAATAATAAATAAATATTCTTCTTTACACTTGCACGACCACCAGGTCAGTGGAGTTTACATTAAATCAATTAATACGAATTTTAATCATATTTAATAGTCATGGGCTTGAACCCCATCCATCAAAGAGCACGTACTACTGCTCTCGTGCTCATGACCACTCGGCTACGTCAGGCCCAGAACAGTAGTACGTGCATTTGAGTAGAATTAAGTTGGCCAGGAGTGGCCAACTTAATTTTTGATGTAATCTACTTTTTTCCTTCAAAATGTGCTACCATCTCAAAAATTTCATTACACAAGGTGCACAAATCGAGGGATGACTGTATATTTAAAATTCGTCATGATCGACTGGTAGATCGCGATTGACTCGTTGGCTACCCCTGGAGTAGACCATGGTTTGAACCCACATAACTGATAATTATGGTAACATTCTTTTATTCTCTTTCTTTGGAACTTTGCTGACCATACAGTGGGGGACAAAAAAACTGCATCACCTTAAAAAAAAAAGTAACATTTGTAGTGAAACGTATAAGATATTGTTTGATTACAGTCATTTTGTTTCTCATAAAGCAAAGGTTATTGCATCAGAGAGTAATTGCAAAATATTGCATCGGCTGTTTCTATAAATATTGCAGTGGAAGGGTTAATACACTCATTAGTATCCTGTTTTGTGCAGGTGTAAGCATGGCTCCATATGTTCAGTTGACGCTAAGAAAAAACAGTGTAGCTGTTGCTCTGACCCAGGAAGGGCTTTCTATTCATACTATTTCTGATAAAATAGGCTGCCACAGGTCTACAGTATCCTGGATGCTGAAATTAAAGTGTGAAACCAGTGATTAGCATTAGTTGATTCATATGATGCAAGAAAGCAAGCTTATACAGCATCAGCCAAAAAAAACCCTTCCCATTTCCCCCATCTGATCACTCCAAATGTTTGTCTAGTTCAGCCTTAAATTTATTTAAGCTATCAACTTCCACAACAACAGATGGAAGTCTGTTCCAGCAATCAACTACCCATTGGCTAAAGGGAAACTTCTACACATGTATTCTACAACTGTCTTTCCTCAGTTTGAATCTATGCCCCCTTAGGTTCTTAGTCTGAGCAAGCGGAAGTATCCCATCAGCATTGAGCCTGCTCAAACCATTCAAGGCCTAATACACCTCAATCAGATCACTTCGCAGGTGCCAGGTCTCCAGATGCTGCAACTTGCAAACTTAAGCCTTTCTTCATAAGTGCACCCCTTTGTTCCCCTTCTCTGTACTCCTTATACAAAGGGATAATCACTTCCTTGTCTCTGCTAGCAAAATTCCTATATATCATTGACAAATGATATATAGGAAACTCCTGACCATCCCATCTCCCACAGGATTAGTGTTTGTTGGTGACTATTGTCAGGGAAACAGGGAACATGGTAAGTAAAAAGGATAGGTGGAACAGGACCAGGCCATGTCTGCCAGGGGCAAAGGTTGATGAGGTTGTAGAGCAAATATCATCTTTTAAGGACAAAAAAGGTGATACTGTTGTATCCATTGGCATTAATGATATTAAGAGTAGAAGACCTTGTCAATCAATTTGGCCCTGGAAAGATTGTGCAAGGCTCAAGGAGTAGAATTTTTTTCAGACTGGTCTGTACTTGTTAATGAGAGAGACTGCTTCTACAGGGATGGGATACACTGAAATAGAAAGGGTGCAAGAATATTTGCTGATGCTATCAAGGCAGTGTTAGGTGGGTCAAAAAACTGGTAGCTTGGGAGGATACAAGGACTAATAGATTAACAGTAGCCACTGGCAGAGCTGAAAGTGATTCTAGCACTGCTTCTATTGGAATGAACAGTAGCCTGGAAAAGAAGATGCAGGGTATTTCAGAGACTGCTGTGAGTCATTACGGTACAAGTAAATACATGGGTTGTGTTAAGGTAGCTAAGAATAGGAACAGGTGCATGTATACTTGCGTATATACCAATGCTAGGAGTTTGGTAAATAAATTTGATGAATTTGAGGTATTGCTCAAAACATCAAAGGCTGATATTGTTGGGATATCAGAGATGTGGTGTCACACAGATATAAGGAATGCAGAACTGGAATTGGGGGAATACAATGTGTACAGGAAGGATAGGAAGGGAGGAGGGGTTATGCTATTTGTTAGGAAACACACAAAATCGAAGGAAGTGAAGTGAATCGAAGGAAGAAATACATAAAATCCAAGGAAGTGAAGCCAGTCGACATTGCTGGAGAGTGCAGTCTCGAATCAGTTTGGTGTGACATAAGCATTGGGAGATAAAAATTGAGAGTAGGAGTGTGCTATAGGCCTAATGACTCTGAGGAGTATAATAAGAAACTGTACAGGGAAATAGAGTAATAGAGTGGGCCAGTAAATCAGAGAGTCTTATAATGGGGGATTTTAATTTCCCGGATATGACTGGAATTTGTGTGTTGGCCACTCACACACTAGCAAGGCTTTTGTGGATTTATTGGATTATTGTTTTCTACATCAGCATGTTCGGGAGGCAACTAGAGGAAGTAATACTCTTGATCTAATTATCAGTAGTGATTCTTCATGCATTAAGAATCTGCAGATAAAGGAACCACTAGGTGGCAGTGAACACAGTGTGCTGAAGTGGGATTTACTCAAAGAGGTAACTACCATCAGGGGTAAAGGGAAAGGGGTATTGCTTTTGTAAAGGTGACTACGGTGGTCTGAGACAGTATTAAATTCTATACGGTGGGACCAACTGATGATGTTACCAACAACAAATTCAAAATGGGAATCATTCAAAGAATTTATCTTGGAAGCTACTAGGCTTTACATACCAACTAAGAAATATTGTTCAAGGTTTAGGCCTAAATGGATGTCAGATGAACTAATACACATATGGCGGAGAAGAAAAATGCATGGGATACATATAAATTAATGGGTGACATGGAAGCCTATGATAGATATGAGAAATCTTTGGCAAAGGTTGCAAAGAAAAACAGCAAAGAGTTCTTTCCCTATGTAAACTCTAGAAGGAAAGGGATGAATCAGATTGGTCCACTGGATATTGATGGTTCAACTGTTAATGATCCTGCTCAGGTGGCTAAGAAACTAAATGAGTATTTTGCATCCACATTCACATGTAAGGAGTTATTCAGGGAGGAGAATGCCAGAGGTGAATTAAACTCTGGCAGTGAGCTAGATGATTTTGTAATAACTGAGAGAAAAGTGGAGGAGAAATTGTTGAAGTTATAAAAAAGGCACCCGGGGTGGATGGGATCTATCCAGTTATATTAAAGGAGGCAGCAAAGAAAGTAAGCAAACCCTTAGCCATAATTATGAGAGCTTCTTTGGACTCGGGGAAGTTACCCATGGACTGGAGATGTGCAAATGTGACCCCAATTCACAAAGAAGGATCAAAGGGCGACACAAGTAATATAGACCTGTTAGTTTAACCTCTGTTCCAGGAAAATTAATGGAGGCACTGGTTAAAGAAGCACTGCAGGATCATCTAGACAAGACTTCAGTTATAGCTCGGACACAGCATGGTTTTGTTAAGGGAAAGTTGCCTGACCAATTTGATTGGATACTATGATGTGGTCACAAAGGAACTGGATGCAGGGAATAACTTTGATATCATATATATTGGATCTTAGAAAGGCTTTTGATACAGTTGCACATGGAAGACCGCTGCACAAATTGGAGCAGTGTGGCATTGGAGGCAAATTGCTGCTATGGACAAAGGGATGGTTGAGTGGGAGAAGACAGAGTGGTAATCAATGGACACTGCTCATCATGTACTAATGTTATTAGTGGAGTTCCTCAGGGTTCAGTGTTGGGTCCGTTTTTGTTTCCTGTATTTATAAATGATATTGATGATGGTATATCAAGTTTAATGTCCAAGTTTGCAGACGATTCAAAGGTTGGTAGGGTTGTTAAGGACACTAATGACAGTTCGCTGCTGCAACAGGATCTAGAAAAATTGAGCAGATGGGCTGAGAGGTGGCAAATCAAATTTAACATTGAGAAATGTAAAATACTACATATGGGAAGCAGTAACCCCAGAGTAACGTATCAACTCTGTGGTACTACACTAACAGTGTTAGAGAACGAAGAGAACATGAGGGTAATTGTGCAGGCAGATATGATGTCTTCTGAGCAGTGCAGATGGTGTGCAAGAGTAACTAATGGCATCTTGTCAACGATATACAGGAATTTTTCTAGCAGGGATAAGGAGGTGATTATCCCCCTTGTATAAGGCAATGGTCAAGCCACACCTTGAGTACTGTATACAGGTCTGGAGGCCTCATTTTAAGAAGGACTGAGGTGTATAAAGCCTTGAATGGTTTGAGCATGCTCAATGCTGATGGGATTCTTCCTCTTGCTCAGAATAATCACCTGAGAGGGCATAAATTCAAATTGAGGGAAAACAGATGTGTGGAAGTTTGCCTTTAGCCAGCGGGTAGTTGGAACAGGTTGGACTTCCATCTTTTGTAGTGGAAGTTGATAGCCTAAATAAATTTAAGGCTGAGCTGGATGGACAGGCATTTGAATCAAACGGAGGAGTGAAATGGGAGCATTTTTTTTTTTCCTTTTGGCTGATGCTGCATAAGCTTGTTTCTTGCATCGTATGCCTATGCTAATCTGCACTGCTCCAAGAACTTCATATCTTACTAAACAACTACCCCAAGGTCTTTTTAATTCTCCACCTCCCTGAGTGTAGTACCACAGAATTGGTACGTTTCTCTTGGGTTACTGCTACCCATATGGAGTACTTTACATTTGTCAGTGTTAAACTTTCAGTTGCCACTTTTCAGTCCATCTGCCTAACTTTTCTAGATCCTGTTTCAGTAGCATACTGTCTTTACTGTTATTAACAACCCTGCCAACCATCGTATCATCTGTAAACTTGGACAAACAACTCTAAAGGCTCAAATCTGGTGGGTATGGGCTTGGCACACCCAGGATCCTGAGCTGGATATCATCATTCTTCTCTTTCTTGGTGATTCTCTTCTACTTCTGTCTCTCTCGCTCTGTGTGTAATTCAGATATTTTTTATTTTGGCTAGTGCAGCATATGCCTCAGGCTTCCTTGCACCATATAGCTAATAATAATGATAAAGCCTGATATATACCTTCATCAATATCATTGATAAATACACAAAACAACAATTTTGTGTATTTGGGCCCAGCACCAAACCCTGGGGGGGGGACACCGCCAATAACAGTAGACCACGTAGAGCAGTGTCCATTTATTACCACTCAACCATCCCTTTATCCATTGCAGTATCTTGCCCTTAATGTCATACTGCTCCGATTTGTATAGCAGTCATCCATATGCAACAGTATCAAAAGCTTTCCTGAAATCCAAGTACAGTGAAACTTCCCTTTAACGGACAGCCATGGGGAACGAGAATGTGTCCGTTAGAGAGAAGTGTCCGCTAACAAGAAGTCTAAGGGAGAAAAAAAAAAGAAAGAAAGAAAAATCGTTAAACGTTTAATGTAAAATTAAATTAAAATATATACAGATTTTGCACAATATTTTTGTAAATAATATACATACAATTGTGCTATGCATATTATGACTTTATCTTAAGAAAAATACATACAGTAATCACTTATTTTCTTCTGCACCTTCTTCCGGCTGTTAATTTTGTTTTCAACATTTGTTTGGAGTGTGAAGAAACCATCGAAAGTCCTTCAGTATCTTCTTCAGCGGCGAAAAACATTTTTAAACGATTGATTTGTATGAGCGCTTCTATTTTCATCGGTGGTTCGTTGTTAATATGTTCTTCGACAGAATGATCTCCTTCCATTTCTTCATCCTCATGAGGAACTTCTTGAAAAATATCGATGATAATATCGTTGATATCTAGAGCACCATCTTCTGTAGTGAGGTTCGAGTCTATATCTTTGTAGCCAGGGTCACTTGTAGCGGAAGTATCGTACATTATCAATAGATGTTGAAGTTCTTCTTGGTGCTCCACATTGCTGTTCACAACTTCAATTTTTGTGTTTGAGAAGCCAGACTTTACAAAACAGTTCACGACAGTTTGTTTTCTAATTGCGTTTACTGAAGAGGAAATCCATTGAATCGCATCTAGGATGCTGAGTTTCTTTGCAAGTTTACTCACACATGTTACATCTTTTTTCTGTAGTGAAGTTTAAATTTTTTTATTATCCCTTGATCCAAGGGCTGACACTCTGCAGATGTGTTTGGTGGCAGAAAAATGATTTGAATGTTGGACAATTCAATGTGCGGGTGAGATGCAGCATTATCCATGAAAAGAATAATTTTTCTGTTTTGATGAATCATGTTTTGGTTAAAGTGACTTATCCATTCGCCCATGATATCTCGTGTCATCCACGCTTTTTTATTAGACTTACAGTCAACATTCAAAAGATTCAACTTTATGCCCTTGAAACAATGAGGATTTTGTGGTTTTCCTATAACAAGAGGTTGTTCAAAGTCTCCCAGCATATTTGTACACAATAGTACAGTCAAGCGTTCCTTAGAAATTTTTCCGCCCTGGCACTTTTCTTTTTTTAGACTCATTGTTTTTTCAGGAAGAGCTTTAAAAAACAACCCTGTTTTGTCACAGTTGTAAATATCCTTAGCTTCAAAATCACAACATAAATCTTGCAATTTGGCGGTCCACTCTTGTTACAACCCCAGTATCAACAGATCCACCTTCACCACTTACGGTTTTCCAAGAAATTTTATGCCGAATTTTGAACTTGTTTAGCCATCCCACAGAAGCTTTGAACTCATTTACTCCCATAGATTTTGCAACCTCCAAACCCTTTTCCCTAATAATAGGCCCATTAATGGGAATTTTTTTTAGCACGTGCGCGACAAAACCACTCATACGTAACATTGTCAATTTGAAGTCCAACAGTTTTCGGGAATGATATTTGAACCTGATCATTTACGTGTTGCCAAAATTCTTTGAGCAGTTCATTTTTTTCCTTTAGGATGTCGTTTACCTGCGTCTTCCCGATTTTGAATTTTGCAGTGAGATTGCGAACACTATTTTTTTTTGCCGATCATACGCATTAATGAGTTCGACTTTATCTATTAAAGTTAAATGTTTACGAGAAGATATTGTGCACTTCACACAACACTGAAAACTGAAACTCAAAAGACGAAAGGCCGACAAAATTCCCCCCCCCGCACACACAGAATTCATCAGAAGTTTTACACGTGTCTTAAAATTCTTGAAAAAGGGTTTAGAACCGCGACGTAAACCTTGATAAAATTCAGAGAAATGGAAATAGAAAATAAACACATGATTGAGGCAATACGTGGAAGAAACGTTCCTAGAAAAAGGGCCGTGAGCTCGCCCGCTGTCCGTTATGGGGAGATCAAATTAAGTGCTAATCTAAATGAAACAGTGCAGATTGCCTGTCTGCGTCCATTACAGAGAATGTCTGCTAGACAGAATCTGAAAACACGTTAAAACCAATAGAGGAGAGTTGGGGAATTTGAAAATGTCCATTGTAGAGAGATGTCCGTTAAAGAGAGGTGTCCTTTAGAAGTTTCACTGTTAGCATTAGTAGAGGCATTTGATGCAAGAAAGCAAGCTTATACAGCATCAGACAAAAAAAACCACTTCCACTTCACCCCTCTGTTCGTTCAAAATTGTCCAGCTGAGCCTTAAACTTATTTAGGCTATCAACTTCCACGACAAGGGATGGAAGTCCGTTCCACCAACCAACCACCCGCTGGCTAAAGGCAAATTTCCGCACGTCTATCCTACATCTGTCCTTCCTCAATTTGAATTTATGCCCTCTCAGGTGATTATTCTGAGCGAGAGGAAGAATCCCATCAGCATTGAGCATGCTCAAACCATTCAAGGCTTTATACACCTCTATCAGATCACCTCGCTGGTGCCTAGTCTCCAGACACTGTAATTTGCAAAACTTAAGCCTTTCTTCATAAGAGCATCCCTTTGTTCCATTCACTAATCTTGTTGCCCTTCTCTGTACTCGTTCCAGCAGCTCTACATCCTTCTTGAAATGAGGCCTCCAGACCTGTATACAGTACTCTAGGTGTGGCCTGACCATTGCCTTATACAAGGGAATAATCACCTCCTTATCCCTGCTAGAAAAATTCCTATATATCATTGACAATACACCATGGGCTATCCTTGCAGCCCGTCTGCACTGCTCAGAGAACTTCATATCTGCCTGCACAACCACCCCCAGGTCCCTTTCATTCTCTACCACTGTCAGTGTAGTACCACAGAGTTGATACGTTGCTCTGGGGTTGCTGTTTCCCATGTGTAGTACTTTACATTTGTCAATGTTAAACTTCATTTGCCACCTCTCAGCCCATCTGCTTAACCTTTCCAGATCCTGTTGCAGCAGCATAGTGTCAATAGTGTCCTTGACAACCCTGCCTACCTTTGTATCGTCTGCAAACTTCAACATTAAGCTTGATATAAGATCATCAGTATCATTTATGAATACAGAAAACAATAATGGACGCAACACTGAACCCTGAGGGACTCCATTAATAACATTAGTCCACGACGAGCAGTGTCCATTGATTACCACTCTCTGTCTTCTCCCCCTCAGCCACCCCTTTATCCACAGCAGCAATTTGCCTCCAATGGCACACTGCTCCAATTTGTGCAGCAGTCTTCCATGTGCAACAGTATCAAAAGCCTTTCTAAGATCCAAGTATATAATATCAAAGTTATTCCCTGCATCCAGTTCCTTTGTGACTGCATCATAGTATCCAATCAAATTGGTCAGGCAAGACTTCCCCTTAATAAAAACCATGCTGTGTCCGAGCTATAACTGAAGTCTTGTCTAAATGATCCTGCAGTGCTTCTTTAACTAGTGCCTCCATTAATTTTCCTGGAACAGAAGTTAAACTCACAGGTCTATAATTACTTGTGTCAGCCTTTGATCCTCCTTTGTGAATTGGGGTCACATTTGCACATCTCCAGTCTGTGGGTACCTCCCCTGAGTCCAAGGAAGCTCTCATAATTATGGCTAAGGGTTTGCTTACTTCCTCTGCTGCCCCCTTTAATATAACTGGATAGATCCCATTCACACCGGGTGCCTTTCTTGTGTTTATCTTCAACAATTTCTCCTCCACTTTACTCTCAGTTATTACAAGATTCTCTAGCTTACTGCTAGAGTTGAATACACCTCTGGCTTTCCCCTCGCTAAATAACTCCTCATGTGTGAATGTCGATGCAAAATATTCATTTAGTTTGTTAGCTACCCGAGCAGGATCATCAACAGTTGACCCATCGATATCAAGTGGACCAATCTGATTCATCCCCTTCCTTCTAGAGTTTACATAAGTAAAGAACTCTTTGCTATTTTTCTTTGCATCCCTTGCCAAAGATTTCTCGTAATCTGCCTTCGCCTGCCTAACCTCCTTTGTAACTTGTTTACAGATCAACTTGTATCTATCATAGGCTTCTGTGTCATGTGTTAATTTGTATGTATCCCATGCATGTTTCTTCTCTGCCATATGCCTCATCAGTTCATCTGACATCCATTTAGACCTAAACCCTGAACAATATTTCTTAGTTGGTATGTAAAGTCTAGTAGCTTCCAAGATAAGTTCTTTGAATGCTTCCCATTTTGCATTTGCTGTTGGTAACATCATCAGTTGGTCCCACTGTATAGTATTTAAATACTGTCTCTGTCCATCGTAGTCGCCTTTACGAAAGCAATAACCCTTCCCTTTACCCCTTATGGTAGTTACCTCTTTGAGTAAATCCCACTTCTGCACACTGTGATCACTGCCACCTAATGGTTCATTTATCTGCAGATTCTTAATGCATGAAGAATCACTGCTGATAATCAAATCAAGAGTATTCCTCCCTCTAGTTGCCTCCCGAACATGCTGATGTAGAAAACAATCATCCAATAAATCCACAAAAGCCCTGCTAGTGTGTGAGTAACCAGCCCCCAAATTCCAGTCAATATCTGGGAAATTAAAATCTCCCATTATAAGACTCTCTGATTTACTGGCCCACTCTATTTCCCTGTACAGTTCCTTATTATACTCATCAGAGTCATTAGGCCTATAGCACACTCCTACTCTCAATTTTGATCTCCCAATGTTTATGTCACACCAAACTGACTCAACACTGCACTGTCCAGCGATGTCGACTGGCTTCACTTCCTTGGATTTTATGTATTTCTTAACTAATAGCATAACCCCTCCTCCCTTCCTATCCAGTCTATCCTTTCTGTAGACGTTGTACTCCCCAAATTCCAGTTCTGCATTCCTTATATCTGTGTGACACCACGTCTCTAATATCCCAACAATATCTGCCTTTGATGTTTTGAGCAATACCTCAAATTCATCAAATTTATTTACTAAACTCCTAGCATTGGTGTACACGCAAGTATACATGCACCTATTTTTATTCTTAGCTACCCTAACACAATCCATGTGTTTACTTGTACCGCAATGATTCCCAGCAGTCTCTGAAATATCCTGCATCTTGTTTTTCAGGCTTCTGCTCATTTCAATAGAAGCAGTGCAAGAATCTCTTTCACCTCTGCCGGTGGCTACTGTTAATCTATTTGTCTTTTTCTCCCCCCAAGCTACCAGTTTTCCGATCCACCTAACACTGCCTCGATAGCATCAGCAAATATTCTTGCACCCTTTCTATTTAAGTGTATCCCATCCCTGTAGAAGCAATCTCTCCTGTTAACAAGTACAGTCCAGGCTGAAAAAAATTCTACCCCTTGAGCCTTGCACAATCTTTCTAGGGCCGAATTGATCGACAAGGCTCTCATCATATACTCCCTCCTATCGTGTCTGGGCAGAATCGCAGACACTTTCTAATTCCACCCTATTTCACGGCTTTTTTTCAACAGTGACCTGTACTTCTTAAGCAATTCTGCCAGTCTCCTACTCTTGATATCATTAGTGCCAACATGTACAACTATATCACCTTTTGTGCCCTTAAAAGATGATATCTGCTCTACAACGTCATCAACCTTTGCCTCTGGCAGACATACCCTGGTCCTGTTCCACCTATCCTTTTTACAAAGCATGTTCCCTGTTTCCCTGACAATAGAGTCATCAACAACTACTAGTTCCTTTGGGACCAGCGCATTCTGCCTTGGGGGTTGCCGCTGTGTTGCGCGATGACCAAGTGCAAGCTCTGGCGTTGATGTGGGCAGCTGAGAGCTTGATGGGCCCCTCAATTTAGTTCCTTCGAGGGCATCCACCCTGTCCTTCAAGCTGTCATATAGGCCCATAAGAACGCTGAGTTGTTGCCTGATTTCAATACACTCCTTGCATCGTGCACACACAAAGACATCCCCCATGGCAATATCATGGCCCGTACCTGAATGCTCCACAAACATCATGCAAGCTGTGCATTTTAGAAGGCTGTGATTCAGAAGGCAACTGCCCCCCTCAGTTCTCCTCTGAGCCACAGCACTTCCATTAGCTTGAGCCTTTTGTTTTGCTGCTCTGGTCTGAGTCATGATTTCTTTTAATTTAAATAAAATTTCAATTTCAGTTTATAACCCTAACTTATCTCCCAACACAGTTATAACGGGATATATATATTTTTAGTGTCAAGTATTAATTATCTCCGAGTTCCCTTTATATAACTTCCGTATCAGTTATGTATTAATTAATTATGTTACGTTTGTAATCTAAGTCGGTATATGTATTTAGTTAAAAGTACAATTTAAATGCCAACGAAGTTCAACATGTTTAATAGATTTTACCGATCACCGAAAATATTATAACCTATACTATACTAACGCTATCTAGGTTCGATATATAATGATCGTATGACAAGGACAAAGGCGGGAAGTTACAAACAGTAATCTATGGACACTTAAGTATTAATTAACTTTCAAATCTCGCTGTCTCAATTCAGAATAAACTAACGATCCTTACTAGGTCTATAAGCTACTTACAAAAAATAATTTGATGTTAAAAAATATTCAATAAGCAGCTAAATATGGCTAAAAAACTTCTCGTTCAGCGGAGTTGCGACTTGTAACACGTGGATACCCTTACCGATACTTTTATGCAATTGAAAGGCCGAATAAGAATAAATACACCAAATTAATCAGAAAATCACAAAATAATGCTATACTACTAAATTTAAATCAAAAGTTTTAGAAAAACAATGTAGAGAGATGTCCGTTGTAGAGAGATGTCCATTAAAGAGAGGTGTCCGTTAGGAGAAGTTTCACTGTATATGATATCAAAATTGTGTTTAGCATCCAGTTCCTTTGTGATCACATCATAGTATCCAGTCAAAACTAGTCAGACAAGACTTCCCCTTAACAAACCCATGCTGTCTCTAAACTATTGCTGCTGGCTTGTCTAGACAATCCTGTATCACCTCTTTAAACAGTGACTCCATTATTTTCTACAGAACAGAAGCTAAACTAACAGGTCTATAATTATTTGTGTCACTCTTTGTGAACTCCCTTTATGAATTGGCGATACATTTGCACATCTCCAGTACATGGAGACATCCCCTGACTCTGCGGATGCTCTTATAATTATGGCTAAGGGTTTACTTACTTCCCTTGCTGCCTTCTTCATTTTAACTGGATAGATTCCATGTGCCTTTTTTATGTTTAACTTCAACAATTTCTCCTCCACTTTGCTCTCAGTTATCACAAAATCACTTAGCTCCCTGTTAGAGTTTGATAAACTTCTGGCATTCTCCTCCTTCTTGAATAACTCCTCATGTGTGAATGAAGATACAAAATACTCATTCAGTTTATTATCAGCTACTTGAGCAGGACCATCAATAGTCAAACTATCTGTGTTAAGTGGACCAATCTGATTCTTTCCCTTCCTTCTAGAGTTTACATAAGTAAAGAACTCTTTTTGCTGTTTTTCTTTGCATCCTTTCCAAAGATTTCTCGTAATCTGCCTTTGCCTGCCTAACCTCCTTTGTGAGTTTATATCTGCCATAGGCTTCTGTGTCACCTGATAATTTATATACATTCCATGCATTTTTTCTTCTTTGCCACGAGCCTCATTAATTCATCTGACATGCATTTAGTCCTAAACCTTGAACAGTATTTCTCAGTTGGTATGAAAAGCCTAGTAGCCTCCAAGATTAAGTCCCCTGAAGGCTTCCCATTTAGAATTCACCCTTGGTAACATCATCAGTTTATCCCACTGTATAGAATTTAAAAACGTCGGAGACGACTGTAGTCACCTTTACAAAAGCAAAAACACTTCCCATTACCCTTGATGGTAGTTTCATCTTTAAGTAAATCCCACATCAGTACACTGTGATCACTGACTCCTAGTGGTTCCTTTATCTGTAAATTCTTAATACATGAATAATCACTGCTGATAATCAGATCAAGAGTGTTACTCCATCCTGTTGCTTCTTGAACATGCTGCTGTAGAAAACATTCATCCAAAAGAAGTCTTGTTAGTGTGCGAGTGACCAAACCACAATTGATATTTGAAATGGCTATGCCTTCGTAATCACCAAGCTTGTGCTCCTGATCTAAAACTGGACTTTCAGATTGCCTCAGGTGTTGAAACAAGTACACGAACTATCTAACTGCTTTCAGTATGTGGTCTGCCTGCCTATCGGCCCAAGAAGAAGCCTTGGTTGACCTAACAAATGAGGAAGAAGCGACTTGCTTGGGCTAAAACATGTTTCATGGACAAAAGAGCAATGAGACACCATTATCTTTTCTGACAAATCAAAATTTAACCCGCATGGTTATGATGGGAAGAAATTTATCAAAAGACGAAAATCGGAGGCATACCATTCTGACTGCATAACACAGTGTAAAGTTTCCCACTGGTCAGATGGTCTGGGGATGCATAACAAGCAAAGGGCTATGGCCAATTAAGTTTATTAACGGAACTGTGAATGCAGAAACCTACGCTGCTATCTTGGAGGAGTGCCTGAACCCCATTATTAGGGATCACCACACATACATCCAAAACTGCATTTTTCAACAGGACTCAGTACCTTGCCACACAGCAAAATTGGTAAGTTTTTATTCTATTTAGATTTAATGATGAATTTGTCTTCTTGTCTCACAAGGCTTAAAACATACTTGCCCCAATGTTTTCCCTCACTTTTCTATCTTAAGGTGCAATCTTACCTCAAATGCTGGCATTACAGTGTTTGACTGGCCTGGCAACAGAACCCTAATGAAAATTGCTGGTACATAATGTCATCTAAAATTGCTCAGAAGAAGCCAACAAGTAAGATTCAGCTGCAAGAGAGCATTGTACCACGAAATTGGGCAGCCGTATATCCAGAAGTTGATTAAGTCTATGCCAGATCGTTGCAAGGCTGTAATTGCAGGTTATGGAGGAAAAACAAAATATTGAGGACTTATTTTGCTTATTTACAGTACATAATACTATTACATTAACTTATCATTTCAGTTTGTACATGTACATGTAAAGGCAATAAAATGTATGTTTGGTTGTCGTGATTGCCATTTGCATGAGTTCTCATATTTCCATTAATTATGAATTTTACTCTTTGGGAAGATATTTATAGCAATTAGGTGTATCAGGTGGAGTCTTTTTATTGGATTTCATTCACAGAGATATATATCCCATTTAAACAATGCATTTTGAACATTTCTGCAACCCACAATGCAGCGCAAAAGATATATATAACAGGAACATAACCCCCGCTATTCGCGGGGGTTACGTTCCTGAGAAATGCCGCAAATACCGAAAACGCGAATACTGAGTTATTGCTCCCATAGTAATAAAGGGGTTCCGTTCCAAAGTATGAAATATATAAGAAAAACTAGTCTAAAATTTTGTCTATGTATGTGTTATATGTACCTTCATAATATGACTATGTACATAGACAGTACATAGTGAATTGCAAGCATATGGCATCGAAATGAAAATAAGAAACAATTTAATATTAAATGTAATATTTATTAGAAATTTCAAACAAATCTTTCAAACCAGCGTCTTTGCTAGCTAAAAAAACTTATCCCGCCAGTGCTATCACCACTTTCGCCGAAGTGTTGATAAAGGAATTTTGCCTTTTCACGAATGATGAGTGAACTTAACGGAATTTTATTTTGAGTTTGGTCTTCTATCCACAGATTTAAAGCTTTTTCCATTTTTTTAAATTTAACATCACGAGTTACAGAGCAAATTTTTGAAGCAATTAGAGCGTTTTCACGGACGCTACGGCGGGATTTTTTCTTCCGATTTTTTGATTGATCGTACCGTTGACTCATTGATTTTATAATGTTTTGCCACTGAGGAGACATTTTCACCATTAGAAAATTTGTCTAATAACTCAATTTTATTCGCTAATGTCATCACCTTCTTTGATATTTTCACATTTCCCTTGTTATTCGTAGCCATATTTTTGTACGGGTTAGAAAGAATTTGTCCACAATAAAGTCACTTTCTTCGGGTAACACACTTGAAAAAGTCTGTTTTACACTGCAAAACGGTAGATTTATCACTTTTGTAAGCATATCAATTTATAAATTGATAAATTTATTCAATTTATAAGCATATAAATTAAAAGCAAATGACAAAACCTTTCATGACAAGCGCATAACACACTAAACAAGGATTAGCGAGAAACATCCAAGCTCGCGATTTTGTCACCCCTCTCCCCCCCACCCACAGCGCTGTTTTAACCGGAAAAGATGATTTTAGCCACGCCTGTTTTTTTTATGGCGGAAAATGTTCACAGCGCTTTAAAATTCACATTTTTTTAGGTTTCATTTTATATTAAATCAGCGACCGCGAATAGCGGGGGTTTACTGTATATCCCCTCTTTTTGTTCTCCACAGTATGTGGCCATCTTGGAATACAGACAATTTTTTTTCATCCTGCAGGATTCCATTTTAAGTACTTGTGATAAATTCATGATCAGAATGAATCAGTTGTTGCTCAGGTCTGTAATGTTAAACAAAGATAATAATTCTAGTAATCAAAGATTGCAACAGCAAATCCTTAAATGAATGGTAAAGGTCTAGTATAACCCATCACTCACCAATATTCATCTTGACATGCCAGTTTAATTATAATTAAGTTATTAATATATTTATGCTTAGTCATGCTTAGCCAATGTCTAACAAATTAATGTAACAATTTATGAAAATTCTGTTACTTTTATTTGTAATTTTATGCAATATTCTTTTAGAAAGTGGAGAGTTATAAGGATTGATGGGACCATAAACAAGATAGAAGAAAGAGAAAGAAGAATTCAGAAGTTTCAGAATGACCCTACTTATAATGTTTTTTTACTCACCACACAAGTATGTTCCTTTCTGTTTTTCTGATGTTATGCACAATGGAAACAAATATGAGCATTCAGTACAAATTCAAATATATATATGATATAATATAAATTCAAACAGGTATTGTAAACAAGTCCAGGAAAATAGGTTTTTTATATATATCCCAAACGTGAAAGATATTACAATCTTCATGGACTAAGGTTATTAGTGGAGTCCCATGGGGTTCAGTGTTGGGTCCACTGTTGTTTTGTATATTAATCAGTGATATTGATGAAGGTATATCGGGCTTAATGTTGAAGTTTGCATATGATACAAAGGTTGGCAGGGTTGTTAATGACAGTAATGGCAGTGTGCTACTGCAACAGGATCTAAAAAATTTGGGCAGATGGGCTGAGAAATGGCAACTGAAGTTTAACATTGACAAATGCAAAATACTCCATATGGGTAGCAGTAACCCAAGAGAAACATACCAACTGTGTGGTACTACACTCAGAGAGGTTGAGAATGAAAAAGACCCGGGGGTAATTGTGCAGTCAGATACGAAGTTCTCTGAGCAGTGCGGATGGGCTGCCAGAGCAGGTCATGGAGTTTTGTCAATGATATATAGGAATTTTGCTAGCAGAGACAAGGAGGTGATTATCCCTTTGTGTAAGGCAATGGTCAGGCCACACCTTGAGTACTGTATACACGTCTGGAGGCCTCATTTTAGGGAGGATGTAGAGTTGCTAGAACGAGTACATAGAAGGGCAACAAGATTGGTGAGAGGAACAAAGGAGGTGCGCTTAAGAAGAAAGGCTTAAGTTCTGCAAGTTGCAGCATCTGAAGACTAGGCACCTGCGAGGTGACCTGTTCAAGGTGTATAAGGCTTTGAATGGTTTGAGCAAGCTCAATGTCAGGATACTTCTGCTTGCTCAGATTAAGAACCTGAGGGGGCATAGATTCAAAGTGAATCTATGCAGAAGTGCGAAAGTTTGCCTTTAGCCGGTGGATAGTTGATTGCTCGAACAGACTTCCATCTGTTGTTGTTGTGAGGAAGTTGATAGCTTAAATAAATTCAAGGAGGAACTAGACAAACCTTTAGAGGGAATGGTTTTGTGAATTTTTTTTTTTTTTTTGCTAATGCTACATAAGCTCATAACGCTTTCTTTCTTCCATCACATGTCTCTATTACTATTACTACTATTATCTACACAGTGCAGCAATTGGAAAAAGAGACTGATTCCAGAAAAAATAATTATCCCATGCATAAGTAAACTTTCTCTTGTGTCCAGACACTGCATGCAATGATCACGAATGACTGCAACAATTGGTGTAGGGCTGTGACTAGTATACTGTTCATTGTTTTCATCACAGCTCTTTGAATGGTGCCGACTTCATCAAAATAACAGCTTTTCAGTGGGGCCTTGAGCTTCGGAAGCAAGGTTAAGCTGTGTTTGTTTTGATTGCATTCTCCAGGGTTTCCCCTATAAGCTGAAGTAGCAGCTGAAAGGCAAAGCCAAGGCCGGCAAGTGTATGTAGGTGTGTAAGTATGAGCTTCAGGAACAAAAATTAAACAAAAGTGGCATGAGGTTAATTAAACAAAAGTGGCACAAAAGCCTTGTGAATATGGCTGGTGCGACAGTATGGAGACTTTTTTTTTTGCTAGCAAAAAACTCCCAAACAATGAGAGTGGCTTTGTGCATTGTCATGTGAGAGGAACTGACTGCAGTCTTTTCAATATTGAGGCCACGCGTGACAGATTCTCTACAACAAACATTTCAAAATGTTCAGATACTAGGCAGCAATAACACTTTGGCCATTTGGCATGAACTTTTTGTGTGCAATTCCCCTGCTATTGTAGGAAGTGATGAGCATGGTTTTGAATTTTGACCTTTCTTGATGAACTTTTTTGGCTTTGGGAGAGTTTGCCAACTTCCACTCTGCACTTTGTTGCAAACTTGTACTGTGAAAACACCAGGGCTCGTCACCGTTATGATCAGATTCAGGAAGTTTGGTTTGCTTTGCTTCCAGTGGCCTCAATGAGTTCTCTTCAGTGTTCAACATGTAGTTGTCATTGATGATTAACAGATGGTCACCTGTCATTGACCATCTGTTAATGAATATGGAACAAACTGCACAGACCTTCATTCCTAAAATTCTCCATTATTATTTGTCGAATGGTTTCCTTATTAACACAAGGATCTTCTGAAATCATTCAGAGTGTTGCATGTTAGTCATTTGTAATGATTTTCTACACCTTTTCAATCAGCTTTGATGTTCAAACTGTTTTTGCTGGGCTTGGATGTTTGGCATCTTTCAGTGGCTGTCTTCTATGGGCAAAACATTTATGCAGTGCGAACACATGTGCACGAGACAGACAATTCTCTCCGTACACTTGCTTCATCATTTGAAGCATTTCCATGGCACTTTTGCCCAGTCAACCACAAAACTTGAGGTTTACTCTTTGTTCCCTTGTCTGTATACATAATACAACACAGGAGAGACTTGCAGTTCAGCTCATACTGTGTTCTGAAATGGTGGCAAATTTCTGCTGACCTTGAGTGCAGTACTTGAAACAGTGCAATCACTGTTTCATTTCATGTTTACTTTTAGTAGATGGCAGCTCCAGCACTCGTCTCATAACATAAGCTTTGTTTTCCAATTGCTGCACTGTGTATAGCCCTAAGTTAAGAAGACAGAAGATACTTGTTGACAGGATAAATAAGAAAGAGAATTTAGTTCAATGAGTTTGGAGTTGAACAGTGAATGGATGTTGACTAGTTCAGGTACATGTTTGAAAGAGGTAGAATCACAGATGCCAGTTCAATATAACAATGCCCATGGAAATATCTATAGATAAAGCATATAGCAGAAACTGTGTGTGAGAGAGAGAGAGAGAGAGAGAGAGAGAGAGAGAGAGAGAGAGAGAGAGAGAGAGAGAGAGAGAGAGAGAGAGAGAGAGAGATTATTCATTAACTTGACTGCCCTGTTTTCAATTAGCTAGGTGCATAAGAGATGTGTTCAATGTCTGGAAAGGCAAGAGACAGTTGCTTCATGAAACATACCAGTTCATTTAATTGATCAGCCACACCACAGTTCATTACAAACACTATTGCATGAAACCTGGCATATGCCTATTCTTTTCTTAATGGACTGCATTAAGTATTATGTATAGTTTTTAATACAAACTTTAAAAATTTTATTTTAAAAAATTTATTCTGCTAAAAAAAACAAATATTCATAAAATATAAATATGAAACTAATAGTTTCTTCTATTTTCCCATTCAGAGAATCATTATGAATGCACAATTTCAAACTTAAGTTTCCACACATTAATTTGCTTTATTAACTAAATAAAGGAACAAACAAATAAATTATAATAATCTGGAAAAAAGAAAATAACAAAACATTGTTGTAACAATAAACATAAAACAAAGAAATGCTGCTTTCCATAGCAGATGCTATTGATATACATCAGCCAACACACCGATTTCATAACATTTTATTTATGAGACATTAAAAATTAAACTAACATTAAGTTTAGTAGCAGTAGAGGCATGTGATGCAAGAAAGCAAGCAAGCTTGTGTACCATCAGCAAAAAATTTGTCGCGCAAGACAGAAGACATTTCATGCATTAAGGGCATTGTTCGCGAAAACAAGATGAGTGAAATTACAACAAATATTGAATGTGAGTAAGTTGACTGTTCACAATGTCCTTGGCTTTCGAAAGGTGTGCTGCCGCTGGGTGCTCGGACCATTGTCAGAGGAGGACAAAGCAAAACACATGGGGATGTATCTGGAGAACCTTTTGCGATACAGCGACAAAGTAGAGGATTTTCTTGCTCACATAGATTTTCTTAGTAGAGGATTTTCTTGCTCCCATGTTTCGCAGACGAAACATGGGTTCATCACTTTGCCCTGGAGTGCAAACAAGACTCCATGACCTGGAAATAACCTCAATCTCCTGTGCGCAAAAAATTCAAAACTGTTCCCAGTGTCTGAAAAGTCATGGCCACAGTATTCTGAGATCGCCAAGGCGTTCTGTTGGTGGATTTCTTGCCGAAGGGAGGAACAGTCAATGTTACTATGCAACATTGGAAAAACTGAAAGCTAACATTCGATGAAAATGACCAGGACTCCTGACAAGCAGTGTGATTTTGTTGTACGACAGTGCAGCTCTACACACTGCCCACACCACTCGTGAGTGGTTGCGAGGTAATCGTTGGGAAACTCTGTCACATCCCCTACAGCCCAGTCAGCACCTTCAGACTTCCATTTGTTTGGCCCTCTGAAAAAACACCTTTCAGGAAAGCATTTCATCAGGCGGTGCGATGTTGGTTACTGCATGTGGGCACAGACTTCTTCAGTACTGATATTGATAAACTGATCCATCGTTGGGACAAGTGCATCAATAAAACTGGAGATTTTGTGGAGAAGTAGTGCATGTTCACTTATTTCTTGGTGTGTAATTTCAACTTCATATTATTAAACACTATTCTGCTAAAATGCCAGAGAGAAAATGTGTTACCTCACTTTTCAGAAACCCTTCATAATAAGTAAATATTTCTATAAGATTTAAGAATTTAATTTGATTTTTTTTTTTTTTTTTTTTTATGAACGTCCCAAGCAAGAAAGGTATTAGAATGTATAGTACTTAGTACTCTGTGTCGTTTGAAGATTGAGATGATAGAAGATACTTGTTGACATTAAATTTGATTTTCTGTAGATTTTAATTTTTAGTAAATATGTGTGAAGGGAAGTTGTTCAAAAAATGGAAACTGAAGGGATAAATGAGGAGGAATAAAAGTTGGTTCTGTGAGTTTGAAGTTGGACAGTAAAATGGATGTTGACTGGTTGCAGCATGTGGTCGGACTGGTTTGGAAGATAGAAAATGAATTATAAAAGCCAATTCAGAAGAACAGTGCCTATGGAAGTATATATAGAAAAGGCGTGCAGCAAAAACAGAATGTGTATGAGACAAGAGTGGAGAGACTTTGTAAGAGATAGGTCATTAACTAACCTAACTGCCTTCTTTTGAATGGCATCTAGAAGCCTGAGAGAGGTTATAGGAGCACCTCCCCAGATGTGCAAACAATATTCCATAGTAGGGTAGATTTGTGCACAGTGAGTAGTGTTTAAAAGGAAAGTAATGCTGAGAATGAAAGAGAAAACCCAGTTTTTTAGATGTAGTGAAAGCAATGTTAGTGATGTGCTTATGCGAAGGGAGAGGTTATGTGTCAGAATAATCCCTAATAGAGATGTGACCTTGTCTAAAAATCTGAATATCATTGAAGATGAGCACAGAGAAGAAGAATCCTTTTTTGCGAGGTATAAGAGAAAACTGAGTTTTAGAAGGATTGAAATTAACTAAGTTATTGTTACCCCATTGGAGGATTACCCCTGCAAATTAGCAAAGGAATAATAGTGGATATTTGAGAAGTTGAAGCTGTTTGTGCAGGGCAAGGTTTCTCAAACTGGAAGGTGAAATGCAATGTACTATCATCAAAACTATGGATAAGATTTCCATTCAGTGGAAAAAGGTCCTTAACATACAAGAGGAAAAGGGTGGAAGAAAGAACTGAACCTTTGGAGGACACTGGATACGAAAGAGAGACACATCTACCATCACCCACAATGAGCAGTCAGAAAGAAAACTGGATGCCCAATTACAAAAAAACAGTTGGCAACAACCCATAAGATGGAAACTTATTTAGAAGACCTTTATGCCAATTGCAATCAATCTTGGAAATGTCAAGGGCAACTGCTTGAGTTTCACCAAAGTTTTCCTTTGAATTTGCCCATAGATGTAACATAAGACAGTGTATAACCAGGAGATCAACAAGACAGAATTCATATTGGTGATCATTGATCAGATAGAAGGTTTTGAGAGAGAGAGAGAGAGAGAGAGTTTAGGAATTGTCAGTTAATGGATTTCTACATTAATTTAGAAAGAGCAGAAGTAAGTGCAATGCAATGATAATTAGATGGGAGGGATTTGTCACCCCTTTTCGGAACTGGTTGGATATGTGCAGATTTCCAAGCAGAGGAAAAACACCAGTGGAATAAGAAATTGTAAAACAGCAACACAGACATCAGTAAGTTCAGGAGCACAAGTTTTGAGAACAAGTGGAGAAATACCATCAGCACCTGGTGCTTTCTTGGTATCAAGATTGTTAAATTCTTCTGACATCCTTTTGATGGAAGATCTCAGGAAACATTAAGTGGGGTGTACTGAGAATGATAGAAGGTGGTTTGACAAGATTGTCAATACAAGAGTTTACTGTATTAGAAAAAAAATAGGATACTTGCGGGTCAACTTTACCTTTAGCTGTGGTGGCAATAGAACCATCAGGTTTTAACAGCAGGGGGAGCAGAGATGTGCAGAAGTCATGGCCAACAGCTTTGGAAAGAGACCAGAATGCTCAATTACCTTTCAGACAAGAAACAAGTTTTATACTTTTAGCCTGTTCAAAATCTAGTTTGGACTGATTAATAACTGGTTTACAATTGTTGCAAGCATTGGTGTAGACATAAAATGAACCTGGAGATTTGGATTTGAACCATTTGCAATATGCAATATTCTTATCTTGAACAGCCTTAACACATTTATTGGAATATCAAAGTTTAGATAAAGGATGAAATTTTAAAGTCGTGTGGAATAAAAGATTACATCCCTACCAGTAGAATTTCAATGGGATGTTCTGAGCAAACACTGACATCAGAAGATTTAAAACACTAATTCAACTAAGAAAAATAAGAATAGAAGTCTTGCATATCATTCAATTTTTAATTTTTTAAATGCCAAACAACAGACTCAGATTTTTTACGGGAGAAAGGCTGTTGGAGAAGAGCCAGTTGCCAAGTTGTGATCTGAGGTGCCTAGAGTACCACTCACTTTAATCTTGGAATTGGAATATTTGTTTGTGAGGTGCACTATAGCCCCAGCAGCTTATGTGCAATTAAATCTCCATCACTCTCATACATGTGCATGCGCTTCTGAGATCATCAAAAGTATTGACTATGTGGTTAGGGTTTTCTGGTAGGTAAGTAAATAATCTGTGCTATGTAATTATTAATTCTAAAAACCTCAACATCTATACCAGCTGAGTCCATTTGACTAGAAAACTGAAGCCAGCTGGAGTTGTGAACATTAAAATCACTAAGGAAAATGACTTCACTGTTAGAAAAGTTGGACTGGAGAAAGTAAAGTTTCAAAGAAAGGAAGTCAAAGGGCTCCAAGTAATTATTGGAATTGGAAGATCAATACAGGTAACAGATAAATTTGACAGAATGTGGTAGAGAGGTTTTAAGCCAGAGAAGATCAAAAAGAGCAAATTCCAAATTACTAAGTCTCTGACGGGGAATATCAGAGCAGGCATATGCACAAGTACCACCCTTTGAAGTGAATAATTAGGACAATTGAAATGAGCAGTGGTTGAATCAACTGATAATTGGAATTCTGTTGGAAAATTTTCAGAAAGTTGAAAATTGGAAAGAGACCACATATATTTGTAAAATGAATGAGGAAGTGACTAGGATGTTTAAATCTTTTTGCAGATAAGTTTGTTCTATTAATTTGATTGTTCATGATGTATTCAGCAGTAAAAAATGGTGGGAGGGGTCATGTTTTATGAAGTAATGAAATTTTTGGATATGGCTTACACACAGCAAGAATATATCTAACTCTTTGACATAACGTGGTCTCAACGATGTCCCGGCATACACACTACTTAGACTTCCTCCAGTCACTATCTGGCAAACAGAAGCAGCAAGATTATACACCAGCCAATCTGGATGCCTCCTAGAGAGTTACCAGTAGGTTCGGTCTTGTAGACTATCTAGCTGATAGCCTTCAAACACCATTTTAGAGCTATACCCCTGAAATGTAAGGAAGTTTGGATCTTGGCACAATGTCCATCATAAAAGTCATCAATTATACTGCTTAATGGAAGATCTGGATGGGTTGCTAGAGATTTCTTCTGGAGACTAACGTGAGTTTTACCAATTCAGGCCTCCAATAAGCAAAGTGGTGGAATTGCATTGGTTGATGAGAATCATCTACCACCTAGTATTGCCTGGTAACACAAAGGGGTAGCATTTCTCTGTGTGGTGTGAATTGCACACCTCTACCCCTGCTTATGTTGATTCACGCATTGGTGATGCCCTACAGTATACTAGTTGCTCATGGAGGTTTACCCACGGTTACTAATGGTCCCACCACTGAAGGTGCAAGCAGAGGATTTGTTTGTCGCAGAACAACCTGGACTTTACTGAAATTTGGTTCATTTGACTCCAAGTGTCACCTGAATATTTGTTTCATCAGCATTTTAGACTCCCAGGTACCAAGCTATAGTCTGTAATACCTGACAGAATGTGCGTGACAAGCCTCAAGGACCAATGATATGGACAATAAAAAAAATAAATTTACTAAATATTTCTTATGATTTTATTATGTGGTATGGTTGTCAGCTTTTTACAGAATATAGATTGTTATGTAGTAATATGAGAATTATCTATAGCAAATTAATACTAAGAAAAGTGATTTTCTTAATTTATAATTTTTAACTTTTATATACTTTATATATTTTTATATACACTTATAATTTTTATATGGTATTAATAAATCTATTTATGCCACTATATGTAAGCGTTCACTGTAAGTAACATCACTGTTCATGTGATGGTCACTTGATCACATACTGCAAATACCTAAAAAATTTTTCCATAACTATGAAATTTTGGGTAGTGGAGAGTTGCTATTACTGTGAATTGCTAAATACAGAAGCTGTTAAAGTGGAGCTTTTTTATGTAGTGAAAGTTTCATGTCCATTTTATTTTTACTAAAACTAGATCAAACTGAAATAACTGATAAGCAGAAGTGAAGCAACTTGCCATTTCCACGTATAAAATATGAAGAGTCCCTGTTTAAGATATATTTTCTTGTATTTTTAGTTAATTTTACAGTTTATTTCTATCATGGTTTTAAAAACAAACTCTGTGTGGTGCATCCTTCTCTTTCAATACCTCTATACCCTTCTTTAATCTTTTAAGATACTTCTTTAACATTTAAAATATCTTGTGTAAGGTGAATTTTATTTGAATTAAGTATTCATTTTTTGCATATTTTGTTTAATTTTTACATTTTACAAGATTTTGTTTTCCTTTGTGTTTCATCAAATTGTAATTATGAACACAAAAATAATTTTACTGATATATTAAGATTTTATAAATTCACTAACTATTTTTGATGTTTATTGTAAATTAGGTTGGTGGTGTTGGTATTACTTTAACTGGAGCAGACCGTGTTGTTATATGTAAGTACAGCCTTACAGAAGAGTATTTTTATGGCTAAATGGATTTTTTTTAAATGTGAAATTAGTATTAATATTGGCTATACAGTGCAAGAAGGCCAGAGCCTTTTACTGCACCTGCTAAAAATAACTAACCTAAGTGGGTCCCCTCTCTTCTCATTGGTTTTGATCCAGCAAGCATTTGAATTTCTCAAACAATTTGTCTCATCTTCCTGTGGAAGCAGTTTATTCCAATGAATAACAACTTATTGGCTGAAGGAAAATTTCCTACAGTTTAGTCTATAATTCTTCCCCTTAGTTTGAATTTATGCTCTCTGATTTAATGGTGTTTAATATACCGAAAATTTCACCTCCATTCATTTTATTACCTTACCTCATAGGTTTACAAACTGTAATCAGATCCCCTTTAAGGAAGTCTCTTATGTGGGTATCCTTTTGCTTAGTAAGATTGTTATCCAATCTCACTGGGCTCATTGACAGTCTTTGTATGTTTTCAAGAAGCATGCCTTATTTTTAGGTGTGACCTCCATATATGCACACAGAATTCCAAATCCAGTCTCACAATTACCTTAAACAGTGCAATAATGACCTCTCCATCTTTATAAACAATTATTGTATAAATCATTGATAGGATATCATAGGCTCTCTTTGCTGCTTGTATTGTACCTCGAAATCCTTTTTTTCTACCTTTTGTAATTCCACTTCTCATCAATGTAGTTAAGAAAATCAGAAACAGGAGTGGTCCAAGCACCAGTCCCTGAGGGGACCCCACTTCAAACTGTAAGTTGCTCTGAAGAGTAACTATTAATCATAGCCCTTTTCCTTTTGTGTAGCCATTGCATAATCCATCTAAGTGGAGCCTCCATAGCTAGGTGGGAAGGAGCAGCAGTGCGTAGCACACGCTTCTTGATTAGACCGGGGTTCAAGCCCATCACCACCAAATACGGAGGATGCGGAAAGGTCGGGGAATGACCACCACATATCCCAGAGCAATATGGCCTTAGTTGCTAATGCTCCTAAAAACCAAATAACTAACTAACTCCATCTAAGTATCTTATGTGAAGTCCCAATATGTTCCAACTTTTATAGCATTTTTTTTTTTTTTTTGGACTGACTTTAGCATGTCAAATGTTAAAGTCTAAATAAACAATGTTATTTCCTACATCTAAGTCATGAGCGATACTCTCATAATAGATTATCAGTTTAGTTAAACAAGATTTTTGCTTTTCAAAACCATGACAGGTTTCTTGAGAAAACCATTCCTATCTGTATGACCTTGAGTTGCATTCTTACTTGTCACCATGATTTTCCCAACCACTGAAGTGAGACTGACTGATCTGTGGCTACCTACTTTACTCTAAACCCTACAATTTTGATGCAGTCTTGCAGTCTTATATTAACCATTATGAAAGTAAAAATTATAAAAGGATCACAATATGCTCAATGAATTACTAATTTAAGTCACAAAAATATCAGAAATTAAAAATTAAGTTGAAATTACAAGAATATATTTAGTGAAATTAACCAAGTATACTTAATTGTAGTTGTTAACAGTGGGTTTTATATTAGCCTTGTGTGCAATCACCCATCACTGAAATATGAATGTACCCATTGCTGATAGAAATAATGCCAATAGATATCAATATTCAGCAATATGCAGACCTTTTACAATGGCAAGGAGTTAACCATTCATAACTTCTGTGATACAACTTTAAAAGGAGTATGATAATGGGTATGAAGAGGATAGGTGAAACAAGGAGGTTTCCTAATGGGACGGTAATTTTGGAGTAACTAACATGACAATGTGTTTCTGCTGATGTCCACTTCCAATGGCATAATGAATCAAGCCTTCCATTGGTTGAACAGACTTATTAACAGCATCAGTATCATCCTTGCCTGATAAAACATCATGGGAGATAGTGACTCATATGGTATCAGGAATATCATGGGTGGATCATTTATGACTGATAAAGTGCCAGTTTTGTACAGTACCTTTTGCATGGTGTAAATAATGGAAACAAGAATCAGTGGTTATAAAAATTTATCATTCATTTATTTGATTTATTTGATCAACTTTCATTTATTTTATTGTGGAAGGGAGAATTTAAATGAAATATTCTTGCACCATTAGATAAGTAAAAAAAAAAAGGGGGGGGGGAGAGGTTAAACTGCAGGCATTATCAACCCACTGCAGGATGGAAGCCTCCTCAATGATTCACGTTGAGGGGAATAAACTGTAATCTGCCATGCTGGTCCAGTGCGGGTTGGCAGATTGACCATATTTAGCAGTCAGGGGTTTGAACCCCAGTCTACTCAAAGAACATATGCTACTACACTCCTGCTCCTGACCACTTGGCTAACAACCATCTAGGTAATGGTTTCCCCATCCTAATAACTGTTTGAGTGATTTTAAAAATGATAATCAATATTAAGTCTGGGAATATAGGAAGGGTATGATAGAACTTAAAAATGCAAACCTTGAATGGTGTCAGCAGTTGCCTTTTACAGAATAAATATGGATAGTTTTATCAATCCACCTTTGCCAGCAGTTGACTAATTCAGCCATAGAAAGAAACCAAAGAATGTCTCTGACCTCTCCAATCCAGGTTGACTCGGTCCAATAATTTTGAATTCAGTTCATAAAGGTTGTAGGTCAAGCTAGCAGCAAAGGCATTAAATTTCTTTTGAGATCAACTCTTGATTGTTTTTTTATCTGAATTTTGGTTTCAACTGGCTCATTAGCATATTACAGGATGAAGCACTGTTAAGAGGGACTATATGAAGCACCTTTCATATAACTCTCCAGTTATATGCAAGCCTCTACTCAAAATATGGTTGGCATCACCTTTCCTATAGATGTCATGGCTTCGAATTCCTTATGCTTTGGGGAGCTGAAATCTTTACTGACTTTTTCTTACTTTCAGCCTGAAATTAATACACCTATGACTCATCGAAGGTCATCATGAAGTGTAGGAAATCATCTCCTTCAATGTCATACCTCAGTATAAAACTTTAGCTATGCGTGTGTGGTGACTCTTTGTTTCATATAAAATCCCAGCTTGTTGTGGGAAGTGTGGTGAAGAGTTCTGACTGAACTCTTCACCACACTTGAGGAAAGAACTGAACCTTGGGGAACACCAGCATTAGTGGAAGTCAGCAGACAGAGAGCCATCTACCATCACCCTCAGTTAGCGATCAGAGAGAAAACTGGATAACCAATTCCAAAAAACAGTTGGCAAACCATAAGATGGAAGCTTGTTTAGAAGACCTTTGTACCAAACATGATTGAAAGCCTTTGAGATGTCTAGAGCAACTGCTTGTGTTTCAGCGCCTCCGTAGCCAGGTGGGAAGGAGCAACAGTGCGCAGCACACGCTTCTTGATTAGACCGGGGTTCAAGCCCGTCACCACCAAATACGGGGGATGCGGGAAGGTCAGGGAATGACCACCGCATATCCCGGAGCAATATGGCCTTAGTTGCTAATGCTCCTAAAAACCAAATAACAACAACAACAGCTTGTGTTTCACCGAACTTTTCCATTGAATTTTTCCATAAATGGGTAACATAAGCTAGAATATCTCCAGTGGATTGATGCTGACGGAATCCATACTGGCGATCGTTGATCAGATGAAAGGTTTCTAGATAGTTTAACTGTTGGCCGTTAATTGATTTCTCCATTGTTTTAGAAAGAGTAGAAGTAATTGCAATAGGATGATAATTGGATGGGAGGTATTTGTCACCCTTTTTAGGAACTAGCTGGATATGAGCAAATTTCCAAGCTGAAGGAAAAACACCTTTGGAATAAGAAAGTGAAAAAAGGCGACAAAGATTAGGAGTAAGTTCAGGAGCACAGGTTTCGAGAACAAGTGAAGAAATACCATCAGGACTCGGAGCTTTCTTAGCATCAAGATTTGTCAAAATCCTTCTGACATCCTTTTGACGGAAGACCACAGGAGGCATTGAATGGAACATGGTTGGAGGTGTTTTACCAAGATCATTAATACATGAGTTGGAAGAAAAATGGAATTCCAGCAAGTCAGCTTTATCCTTGTCTGAAGTGACAACAGAACCATTTGGTTTTGACAGAGATGGGCAAAAGTTGCTACCATTAGGGCAAGAAGAAAGTTTTTTACTCTTAGCCTGTTCAAAATCTAGTTTGGACTGATTAATAACTGCTTTACAATTATTGCAAGCTTTGGTGTAGGCAGAAAATAAAACTGAAGAATTGGAAACAAGCCAATTACGATATGCAACATTCTCCTGAACGGCCTTAGCACATTTATTGGAAAACCAAGGTTTAGATAAAGGATGTGATTTTAAAGTGGAGTGTGGGATAAAGGATTCCATTCCAACAAGAATAATTTCACTGACACGATCTCAGCAAACATTGACATCAGACATTTTGAAACAGTGGTCTGACCAAGTAAATGAAGAAAAGTAATCTTGCAGGTCATCTTGCATTTTGCATTCTTGTAATGCCAAACAACACGAGGTTGGGAATAGCCATGAGATAAAGGCTCCATTGGAGAAGAGACAATCACCAAGTTGTGTTCTGAGGTGCCTAAAGGACCACTCACTTCGACCATGTACTTAGAAGGGTTGTGTGTGAGAAAAAGATCAAACGTGTTGGCTGTATGGTTAGGATTGTCTAGTATTCTTGTAGGTAAATCAGCAATCTGTGCAAGGTCATTAGTAATTGCGAAAGCCTCAGCATCTCAACCAGCTGGGTCAGTGTGACTAGACTGAAGCCAGCTGGAGTTGTGAACATTAAAATCATCAAGGAAAATTACCTCACTGTTAGGAAAGTTGGACTGGAGAAAGTCAAGTTGCAAAGAGAGGAAGTAGAAGAGGTCCAATTGATTAGTAGAGTTGGGAGAAGGTAGAGACAACAGATGAATTTGACAGAATGAGGTAGAGAGATTTTAAGCCAGAGAAGATTGAAAAGTGGAGATTCCAAATTACCAAGTCTCTGACAGGGAATATCGAAATGGGCATATGCACAAGTACTACCTTTGAGGCGAAAGGAATCATACAGCGAATAATTTGGGCAACTGAGATGAGCAGTGTATGAATCAACCGATAACTGAGATTCTGTCAGAAAAAGTACATGGGGTATGGCAGACTGCAAGGAAATGGACATCGTTGAGATTAGAATTGAGACTACATATATTTGTGAAACGAACTAGGAAGTGTTTGGGAGGTTTAGATCTTTTCGCAGATAAGCTTACCCAATTAGTTTGACAATTCATGGTGTATTCAATAGTAAGAAAAAGTGTGAGGGGACATGCTGTATGAAGTCATGAAATTTTGGATATGGCATACACATGGAAGAATATACCCAGATCCTTGACATAACGTGGCCTCAACAATGCTCCCCGCATACACACTACTCGGACTCCCTCCAGTCACTATCTGGCAGAGTAGAGGTAGCAAGATTATATACTAGCTGATCCGGAAGCCTCCTAAAGAGTTACCAATAGGTTCAGTCCAGTGTACTAACTAGCAGCTGGCCTGCGAACTCTGTTTTAGAGCTGCATCCTCAAGATGTAAGGAAGATTGAATTTCACCATGATGTCCATCATAACCTCAATGTCATCAGTCATACTGCATGATGGAAGAGATGGGTTAGGGTTGACCGGAACTTAGCTCTGGAGACTAAACATGGGTTCCACTACTTCAAGCCTCCAATAAGCAAAGTGGTGGTATTGTGCCGGTTGATGAGAGTCATCTACCACCTAGTATTGCCTGGTAGCACAGAGGGGTGGCATTCCTCCGTGTGATGTGGGCACCACACCTCGACTCCTGCTTAATTGGTTCACTTCTGGGTGGTCACCCACAGTG
The DNA here is from genome assembly GCF_048544385.1 of Mastigoproctus giganteus. Classification (NCBI taxonomy): domain Eukaryota; kingdom Metazoa; phylum Arthropoda; class Arachnida; order Uropygi; family Thelyphonidae; genus Mastigoproctus; species Mastigoproctus giganteus. The sequence goes on from NC_143579.1 coordinate 206,485,287, forward strand.
TGCTTGTGCATGGGGATTGTACCTAGGATTACTAACAGTCCCACCATCGTGAAGGTGGAAGCAGAGGATTTGGCTGTCACAGACCATCCAGACTTTGCCAAACTGGGTCCATTTGACTAGTGTCATCCGAATATCAGTTTTATCAACATTTTAGAGTTCCAGGTAGCAGGTATAGCTTGTCTGGCATATCTGAGAGAATGTCTGTGACAACGTCAAGGACCGATTTTTGGAGTCAGAACTCTTCATCACACTTTCAGCAGCAGAAATTGTCTGACATAACAGCATGGTTAGCCTGGACAAGTCAAGAAGAAGACTCTTCCAGATTTTTGACTTTATTTTTAAACATTTGGAACCCTTTATACACTCTTCTTATTATTTATTTATATATTTTTTAAATAGTTTTACCATATACCATAATCACCCTATGGTGATTTTCATTGGATTTTTACCTCTTCTGCATTCAGAAACTTAATAACTGTCTTTGTCTCTCTTTCTACATATGGTACAATTTTGAATCATTTGGCTGTAGCATGTATGCTATGAAAACAGATACCAATTACATAGTGGTGCTAACAAATGCAAAGTAACTGCCTCCATCAATGATTTTACATTAAATGCTCTTCTTATTATTTATTTATATATTTTTTAAATAGTTTTACCATATACCATAATCACCCTATGGTGATTTTCATTGGATTTTTACCTCTTCTGCATTCAGAAACTTAATAACTGTCTTTGTCTCTCTTTCTACATATGGTACAATTTTGAATCATTTGGCTGTAGCATGTATGCTATGAAAACAGATACCAATTACATAGTGGTGCTGACAAATGCAAAGTAACTGCCTCCATCAATGATTTTACATTAAATGCATAGTTGCAAATAATGAATCACTTTTGCTGTTCTCATATAAACCACTTGTGTATATTATTGTATCTTGTATCCGTAGCCAGGTGGGAAGGAGCAGCAGTGCGTAGCACACGCTTCTTGATTAGACCGGGGTTCGAGCCCGTCACCACCAAATACGGAGGATGCGGAAAGGTCAGGGAATGACCACCGCATATCCCGGAGCAATATGGCCTTAGTTGCTAATGCTCCTAAAAACCAAATAACAAATAACGTATCTTGTATCCTGAAGCCTAGAGTATGTTATATATGCATTTGGAAGAAATGAGGGAAGGGAAGCACTGTGCTAATTGGTTTTCTGTTGCAAAATATTAAATCTGTCCTTAACCGTATCCCTATCTCCTCGGGTTTGGTGGACCCGGTTCAAAGGTCAACTAATAAATTCTATAATTTTTACTCTATGGACACAGCTGAAATTCGCTATACGTGAAGCCAGAACTGTTTTCTTCGATTTTCCCACTTCAATTTTCAAAAATTTCTATTGAATTTCGCGCAAATGAGAAAAATGTGACATCAAGTGTGTATTTTTTTAGGCCTTTTTCTGTTATTTTTCTAACCCCACCCGAATTAACCTATGGCTTATGAAACCCGATATCTGATTCGTTTGTTTGTTTTGGAGCGGGAGTTTCTGTTTACAGAGCGAAATTGTTTTCGTGGCGCGAGGTGTGAGAATGAAGCTGGCGGTTACGTCACCTATCCTCGATACAGCTACATCGAGAGAGGGTCAAACGCGTTTTATGTCTCCGCGCGGCTACCGGACGCTAAGAAAATAAACAAAACACGGGCGAGCTACTGTTAGTCGATAAAGCGAAACAGTAGCAACAACTATTTATTTATTGAAGGGCGAACAGATCGTATTTCCTTTCTTCAACGTGTATTACTCTTACGAACAGAAATTCATGTTGGAAACGGGACAAACTAGGGTAAAACTGATAAGCATTAGATAAAAAAAAAAGTTTGCTTTATTGTAATTGATTTCAGTAAACAATATCGGAACAGCAATTTCCTGGGTTTGATCTTCTAACGAAATTTCGAGAAAATATTTCTATTTATAGCTGCGTTATGAACTTCGAAAACTGGTGCATCGAAGGAAAGAAAAAAAACTCATATGCTACGAATAACGGGTTATTTCTTGAAATATGTATTCTTCACAAAAATGCAAGATTTCAAACAACACAAAACCAACAGATTGCGGCTAACGGATGCTCAAAAAGTATTGTTAGAAAATATTTGCTTGTTACGCTTTGTGATGTCATCGCAAAGGGAGAAATTCTGTTTTAGTACAGTAGCTGAATAAATCCACGGTCATCTGCTGTTCAGAGCTGTAATAAAAAGAAAAACCCCGCTGAAAAATAGATTTTCTCCCCATCACTTCTTTTGTTTTGCTATGGTTTATGGCGAGCAATTTCACACAATCAAATCCGTGACTGCTAAATGCGGTGCGGTTTCTTGTATTCTCTCTCTCTATTTCGGGATCTCATGACCAAGTGGTCATCCCGGAGTATAAACAGAAATTTGTTCATCAGAATGCTGCCCACCAATGGCACCAATTATCAACTCTTTTACTGCCCTTCTAATTTTCAATATATGCAGAAAATCGACTTGGGCAAAATTCGAAAGTGCTACTTCAATTAGGAGCAAAAACGGTTTCCCCCAACAAAACGAATTACTTTCAGAACAATAAAAGGACAGCTACTGATAAGTTCCTGACTGGAAGGAAGGAAGGAACTTCGGCATCTTTGATGAAACATTCATTGCGACTTCAGCATCTGTGATGAAACTAATTAGAAAAGTTGCCAAAATTATTATGTTCTTGAGAATTCATAATATATTTTTTTTAAATTCAAACTATGAAAATATCATGATACAAATAAAAATAATTATTTGAACTTCCTTTGGCTTTACTGGGTTAAAAATATGACAACCGAAATTTACTTTTTTTTTTTTTTTTTCTTATTTGCATAAAATATCAAAAAATTACAGCTGTTATAATTTCATAAACAAGAGACAAATTGAGTACTACAATAAAAAAGTGAACACAATCAGATCTTGGAAAGCCTTGCTTTTTTCAGTTCAAACTCAGTAAGGCGAAACAGGAAACAACCAAACCTGCAGAACAAGACTTTCACTTGCAATATCGAAATTCAATTGCACAGGACAAGAATACACTGCATACAAACCTTATTCGTGAAAGATTATTTATTGATAAATTGCTTGGATATCATAATAATATAATATATTGTTTACTTAGAAATAATAATTACACAAGATCAGGATTTCATTCATAATAACATTGCCAAGTTAGGGACTGTAACCACTTCAAAGTAGTTACAGCTGTGGACCTTTGACAATCTACCCTAAGGGTTTTTTTTCCAAAAGTGAATGAAAGGAACTGGAAATTTCAGGAAAATGAACCCTGTTTTCCTTCTTTTGGCAAACAGCTACTCTGTCAGCGCAAGAGAAGTGAAATTACATTTGCAACTCAGAATGAAATTCAGGCATCCAAACACATGACACTTTATGGTGAATTTTTCCCGGCGTGTGTGTGATAATGAAAATTCAATTTTTCCCTCGAAATTTTTTGATGGTATCAAATACATATCAAGGAAATATCGAAGTATTCAATAACAATTACTTACAATTTCCTAACCCGTTACTACGAGACGAGTAACGGATTGTGAAAACAATGCGTTATTCGTAGCGTATTTTTTTTTGTTTGCAGACCAGGTAAGATGCATGCGAAGTTCCTTCGACATCAGTTTAAAAGTTTATAACGCAGCTATGAATAGAAAATTTTTTTTGAAATTTCGTAAGAAGATCAAATATACATCCATGAAATTGCTGTTCTGATTTAGTCCTCTAAAAACAATTACAATAAAGCGAACTTCTTTTTTTATGAAATGCGCATTGTGGTGATCAGTTTTACGACAGTTTCTTTTTTCCTTCCGTTTCCAGTGTAGCTTCCAATAGATGAATTTCCTTGATTTTTTGTTAATAGATACAATACATACTGAAGAAAAGAAAGAAGGCATTTTTGTTCTTCAAAACCAATTCGTTGCAATTCTTTCGTACAGCAATTACGAAAAGCAGTAAAGCAACTGTTGTGAGAGAGCCATGCAAATTAATGTTCGCAAGTAATGATGCTCAACTGTTTGTTTTCCACGAAAATTGTTTACAGTTTTATTTTCTCCTTGGATCACCTTGGTAACGCTAATGACGTAAGCTTGACCAGTCAATTATCTCTCTGCGTGCGTTGATTCGTTTTAGCCAGAGGCGCCGAGCTGACGCGCGAATTTTTGAACTAATGCTGTAACGCGTTTTATTTTCAAAGCTTGGATCTTGTTTTGCCGACATCAAAATTTAATAAATTGAAATGTGATCGTACATTTTTGCTGTTTTAGAGTGAATTAATAGTTTTTGCTGAGCGCTAAAGGTAGGAAATCAAAGAATATACTTCTGTTTATGTATATTGAGAGTTTCAATTTTGTAAATTGAGTAGAAATTATGGAAATTATTAGTTTCTCTCGGTGGGGGGGCAATTTTCAAGTGAGATTAAAAATTAGGGTTATGGGGGAGGCGAGTGGAACAGGGTTAAATAATGCTGGAATAATCGCAAAAAATATCTTTTCTCTTTTCTTTCAGATGATCCTAGTTGGAACCCAGCAACTGATGCTCAAGCAGTTGATAGAGTTTATCGCATTGGACAAAATAAATCTGTAATAATCTATAGACTTATCACTTGTGGTACTGTTGAGGAGAAGATATATCGACGACAGATTTTTAAAGATTCCATCACTAGGCAAACTACTGGAGGAGGAAAGGATCCTCACAGGTAAAAATGCTTTGAGCCAGCTCTATTTGCATTTTAATGTTTTTAACAGCCAAATAATAAGAACCATTAACAGTAATTCCTTCCTTAGAATCTTATATTAGATCTATAATTGGTTTAGTATAATGGGTAATGTAGTAACCATAGCATCTTTAGTTCCTTGGGATTGATGTTTAAATTGTTCAAGAGCTGGAAGAGGATAACATGTTTCAAGCAATTAAATGCTTTGTTAAAGTCAATGAAGCAGACAAACTGCTTCTGCTGGTGTCCAACTGCTCTTTCTACCAGTATATTCAGAGCAAATATTTACTTCCCTTGTGCCAGCCCCCTTTTTAAAACCCATCTGGTCTTTTCTAATTTGTTCTTGAATCTTGCCTTCAATTCTGTATAGAATCATCTTCAAGAGGACTTTCATGGAGTGTCTTATAAGGCTTATTGTGCAGTGGTCTACACATTTTGCTGCTCTTGCCTTTTTTGGTATGGGAATAAAGATGGATCTCAGAAAGTCAAGGGGTAGTTTCTCTCCATTGAGGATATTATTTCAAATATTGAGGAGCTGTTGTTTTCCTCTTGTTCCGAGGTATTTGAGCATTTTGGCTGGGATGTTGTCAAAGCCAGTTGCTTTGTTATTGTTCATTGACTTTATCGCTTGCTCCAGTTCTATCAGAAAGTCAATGTTTGCCTTCTGTTTGGGTGTTATCATTTCCTAATCTGTCATCCTTGCAGTACAGTTCTCTCAGATATTCTTGCCATCTATCCTTTTTCTGTTGCTTTTCCACAATTTCCCTGTTCTTTTTATCCAGAATGTGGCCTCTTGCACCGTCTTTCCTGAGGTTGCACAGTTCCTTCACTACTTTGTGGACTAGGTGTTCATTATGCTCATTTTGCAGATACATTCGGACCTCTATACAACAAAATTGATCATGCCCTTGAAAAAATTTGTTAAACAGAAATTTCATTATAAAGAAATATGACATTTTAACAATGAAAAATACTGTAATTCAACATTCAGAAATATAGTAAAAGATGGGAAAGAAATCAGAAATAAATGGGAATGAATAAATTTTCTAACATTTTAAAACAATTAATATATTAATATATACATATTAAGAAATGACTAGTTACATGATGCGCACAATATATTAGTACACTTAAGAATTATGTTGTAAAATTTTTGGTTCTTTTTTGTTGTACACTGGATTCTACTGTACACTGTTCATAAAAATGTTTGGATTTGTTTAACCACTCAAATATATTTTCTGGCACAGAAGGCCTCGACACAAAGTTTCAAATGCTGCCAACATATGTTTGGAAAGTCCTCGTTTTCATCCAACTCATTGTCGATATTTTCACTAGTTTGAATACTCTCCAAAATGTTGGAGTTACTCGGATTTCAGCTATTATGACATCATTATCAACTCCTACAAATTCGTCAAGAACCGTTTCTGCACTGATCAGACCTCGCTTGGAACCCCTCCCAAGATTGCTCAATGTCATCTAGTTCATCCTTCTCATCGTTTATTAGTGTTTTAGCAAAACTTGCTTTTGCAAAACAATTCTTAATCGTTTCCGTCACATCTAGACTCCACACTTTTGCCAACACTGATATGCACATCCACAAATCTATAGGTTGGTTGGTTTCTAAGTACAACTTTTTTTCAGTATGCACCTTCGGTAGTGCATTTTCAAATCCTTGGCAGCAGTTTAGACCAGGTATTCGGAGGGAAGAAAACAAGCTTCACACTTGTAAGTTTCGAAATTACCGAGTGAAAGTGGGCAGGATAGTTGTTCGCAATCAATGTGATTTTTCTGTTTTCTTTCATCATCTTTCTATCAAAATTTAAAATCCACTGCTCAGAAATTTCACTTGTTATCCAAGTTTTGTTTGTAGTTGTAGTCCAACTCTAATGATTTTACTCCTTTGTAACATCGGGGTTATTTACTTTTGCCTATTACCAAAAGCTTCAGTTTTTCATTACCAGCTATATTTGCACGAACCAAGACTGTCATTCTCTCCTTACTATTTTTAGCACCTTAATGTTTATCACCTTTAAAAGCCAGTATCTTGTTCAGCAAACATTAAAAAAAAAAAAAAAAAAAAAAAAAAGACCTGTTTCATCGACGTTGAATATGTCTTTGGACTCGTAGTCCTCCACAATTTTTTTTCAAAGCTGTTTCTTTCCAATGGGTATAGTCTTCATCGATTGCAACTCCACTTTCATCAGGAATAAATTTTTCAAGTAAGCCATGGAGCTTTTTAAATTTGTTCAGCCAACCAGAACTGGCTTGGAATGTTTTATGCCCCAGAAAAGATGCGTACTCCATAGCTTTTTCTTTTATTAATGGCCCTGATATCGGCATGTTTTGGTCTCGAATCAACTGCATTCACTTAAAAATTGCTTCATCTATATCTTCACAAAGGCATAATTTCACACGCCTCCGACTGGATCCCGTTTCTTTAAACAGTTTGAAAATCGAAACAGTTTTTCAGAATGGTTAACACACTACTGGCAGGAATATCCGATTTTAAATCAATTTCTTTCTTCTTTTCTTAATGCTCCCAATCTACACTATTAAACACTTCTACTTTTTCACACCACACTCAAGGATTTCCTCTTCGACACTGTAAGGTTACTTGCACAGCAGCTAGGTGCCTCTGTAGCCAGGTGGGCAGGAGCAGCAGTGCGTAGCACACGCTTCTTGATTAGACCGGGGTTTGAGCCCGTGACCACCAAATATGGAGGATGCGGAAGGTCAAGAAATGACCACCGCATATCCCCAGAGCAATATGACCTTAGTTGCTAATGCTCCTAAAAACCAAATAACAACAACAACAGCACAGCAGCTAAAACAAAACTGATTTAGAGACCACTCATACCTACTATAAAAACAGGTGAAATTTAGTGAAAGTGTGGATGACTCATTTCTTCAAAACAACTGATGAATTTCTGGGATAAAGGAAAATCACTCCTAATTCTCTAATAGGGTGCTTACAGTATAAAACAGGTTGACCAATGCCAATGTCCTTGTCAAGAATATGCCTTAATTTTTGCCAATGGTTGTGGACAAGTAGATAGCAGTTGACCAATGTGACTTCTTGGTACAGTAGTGTATAGGTTATATAAGTTTTACTTCTCTTTAGGCATTGCTGACCCAATGCTGGGCAAAGGCCTCTCCCAGAACCTTCCATCTTTTTCTGTCCCACACCATAGTTGGCCAGTTTCCTCCTGTGGGGTTTTACCAGCACCACTAAATTGTAGAATATTTTAGCTCTTAATTCTTAATCATTTTAGCTCTTAATTTGTGCTTTCTACAGCATCAGCTTTAGTGCCTAAAGGCCAGAAGTGCGAACAATGCGTTCTTGGTCTCTCGAAATGAGTTTGTTATACGGAAACTATTTTCAGTGTAATGACCAAGAGGAAATCAAAAAAAGTTCACTATACAGAAAAATTCGCTATACGGAAGTTCATTAAAGAGAGGTCCAACTGTATTCAATCCTTTTACATCTCTCCTCCATCCATGTCTGTTTTGTTTTCCCTATTTCCATTTTAATCAAACTGTCATACATCTTATATTTATCTGCATCTTTGTTCTTAAAGTTTTTCCAGCACTCCATTAGATCTAGTATTTCGCTTGTCATCCATTGCTGTTTTGGCTTTCCTTTGGGCCCATTCAAAAATTGTATTTCCAGCATCTATCATTATCTTCTTGAACAAGGTCCACTCAGATCCTGGATCTCTATCTACCAGATTGAATTTACTATCCTCCATTCTCTCTTAGTTTGTACTTGTGAAATGTCTCCCACATACAGGCTGGCTATGTTTTTCTTTATTCCAACCTTTCTGTAGTTCCTTACTCTTGATTTTCTTTAATTTTATAACCACCTTCCCTATTAGTGGGCAGTGGTCTGAGCAGATATCAGCTGCAGGATAGGTTTCGATGCTTTTAATTATGTTTCGGAATCATTGGTTTTAGTAGTAGTAATGGAGGCTTTGTGATGCAAGAAAGCAAGTGTATGAGCTTATGTAGCATCAGCCAAAAAAAAATAATAAAAAACCCAATTTCATACACCATTCCCTCTAAACGTTTGTCCATTTCCTCTTTGAATTTATTTAACCTATCAACTTCCACAATGACAGATGGAAGTTTGTTCCAGGAAATAACCACCGCAACAGGACAAATTGTACATTGCCTTTAGCCCCTGGCTAAAGGCAAATTTCCACAAATCTGTTCTACAACTGTCTTTCCTCGATTTTAATTTATGCCACCTCAGGTCTGTAATCTGAGCAAGCAAAAGAATCCCATCAGAATTCAGTGTACTCAACTCATTCAAAGCCTTATACACCTCAATCAGATCTCCACACAGGTGCCTAGTCTCCAGCTGCTGCAATTTGCAGAACTTGAGGCTTTCTTGGTAAGTGGATCCCTTTGTTTCCCTCAAAAATCTTGTTGCCCTTCTCTGTACACACTCAGGCAACTATACATCCTTCCTAAAATGAGGCCTCCAGACCTGTACGCAAAACTCAAGGCATGGCCTGACTATTGCCTTATACAAAGGGATAATCACCTCCTTTTCCCGAATAGCAAAATTCCTGTATAACATTGACAATTCCCCGTGGCTTGCTGTGGCAGCCTGTCTGCATTGCTCAGAAAACTTCATATCTGACTGCACAATTACTCCCAGATCTTTTTCGTTTTCTACCACTTCGTACCACACAGTTGGTACGTTTCTCTGGGGTTACTTCTATCCATATGCAGTACTTTGCATTTTTCAATGTTAAACTTCAGTTGCTATTTCTCAGCCCATCTGCCCAAATTTTCTAGATCCTGTAGCACACTGCCATTACTGTCATTAACAACCCTGCCAACCTTTGTATCATCTGTAAACTTCAACATTAAGCCTGATATACCTTCATCAATATCATTGATAAATATACAAAACAACAGTGGGCCTAACACCAAACCCTGGAGGACTCCATTAATCACTCTGTCTTCTCCCACTCAACCTTATCCATTGTAGCAACTTACCCTTAATAACATACTGCTCCAATTTGTCCAGTAGTCCTCCATGCACAACAGTGACAAAAGCTTTCCTGAAATCCAAGTATAGTCCATTCTGGTTATTTGGGACACATCGGGTCTAGTGCATTTTGATCCGATTAAGCAGTCCCAAGCTGCCCCAATTATCTGAAGTTTCACGTAAATACTTAAAAATACAATGTAACCCCCCCCCCTTTTTTTTTACAATTGGTTCACTGTACAATCAAATTATGTTACGACGAACTCAACATAGTAAAGTACCGTTCACTATACGATGTGCAGTAAGCACCGGTCATTGTGATCACGTTTGTGAATTGAATTTTAATTCTATTAAACAGCGATTCTAATTAGCGAAAATAGGAGGAATATTATCCACAGGCTATAAAAGCAAAGATATATTAAGCACAAATTTACCTTTTATTACCTTACCAATTAAAAAATTGATACATGAAAATCGGAAGAATATACATGATAATCGGAATAATTAATACGTACTGTAATATGTACATACGAACTAGTTGACATTTCTGTTTACTGACATTTGTGGGTGGGGGTTAAAATTTAAAGCAGTATAAAGATAAGCAATCAGTAACAAAGAAAATGGCACACACAAATTGCAAGTAACACGATACGCGCAAGTGAGAACGGAGTAACAAGTTACAAAGCTTTAAAAATAGGAACGAAGAGAAGGTTCTGAAAATAAATTTTTTTATATGATTGAAGATTTCTTGGAAGTGTAAACACATTTCACCATAATAACCCACAGAATTCCAGCTGTCGGTATTATCGCAAATTCAGTAAGATCGAGTTGACTGTCTATTTATGATAGATTTCACTAACAGAAAAGCCCAACAAAAAGGTGACTGCTAATTTATTTTTATTGTTTTATGATTGTGACCTCCAGAATTTTGACCGAACCACGTGGTACTGTCGGAGACAATCGTAAAATAATATCCAGTGCTGCGGTCTCCTGCCCCGATTAAACGGCATGCTGTCCCAATTAAGCAAAGTAAACCCTGGCTATTTTCTCGATTGTTTCCATTTTTTAAGATTTGCCCCAAATAAACGGCTGCCCCGATTAACCAGGCCCAAATAACCGGAATCCACTGTATATGATATCAAAATTATTTCTTGCATCTAGTTCCTTTGTAACCACATCATAGTATCCAATCAAATTTGTCAGACAAGACTTTCCCTTTAAAACAAACCCATACTGAATTATTACTGCAGTCTTGTCTAGATGATCCTGCAATGCACCTTTAACAAGTGACTCCATTATTTTCACCGGAACAGAAGTTCTGGCAATGATGTATTTGATTTCGATTAATCTTTGATTGGCATCATTGGGGGCCTTCCATGTGTATAATATTCGTGGTGGTAGCTTGAACCAGGTGTTCATAATAACTATTTCATGCTGTTGGCAGAAGTCAACCAGTGCATCAGTGTATGATGATGGTGCATAAACCTGTATGATGCTAAGCGGTATTGGAAGAGTATTAAATTGGGCTAATACTATCCTGTCTGAAAAAGCCCCGTATCCATTTATGAATCTGATGTTTTCATTCCTGATAAGAATTCCCACTCCTCTGTGGTGTTCAATTCCACCAGAGTATATGAGTTTGTGGCCTTTCACTGTACTCGTTTCGCCTTGTCCTGCCCATCGCACCTCCCCTAATCCCAGGATATCGATGTTCAAATCATCAAGTTCTTTTGCAACATTTTCAAATTTCCCTGCTTGATACAAACTTCTGATATTCCACATTGCAATTTTAAGTGGTTGATCTTTGTTTTTGAATTTAGTTATAAATGTCAAATATTAAGCCACTGAGATTAAAGGCCAGAGGCAAACCAAATATTTGTTTGTAAACTTTATCACAGAAGGTAATATAGTTGGCGCTTCAATTAGACATTTAATCAAGTGGAAAATCTCTTTGATAGGAAGGTTGTTATAATTAATTGGTATAGAATTATTACTTAACATATTCCAAACATCTAAATTGTACTCTGTGTTTACTTTCGTATGTAGGGAAGTGATATCCAGCAAGAATAATTTATCGTTATTGTCAAGTTTATGATCCTTCAGGTGATTGAATAATGTATTGTAGTTTTCTATGCCAAATTTAGTAGCCTGTCTAAAGGGTTTGATAATGTTGTATAAGTAAGTAGTTAAAAATGAGAATTGTGGTGGTTAACCAAATTGGTAACTAGGGCTGGGTCTATTTCGAGAATCTGATATAATGACATTTAATTTGGTAATGTAATCTAGTTTATTAAGTAGTAGTAGTAGTAGTAGAGCAGCAGCAGCAGCAGCAGCAGCAGCAGCATGTGATGCAAGAAAGCAAGTGTATGAGCTTATGCAGCATCAGCCAAAAAAAAAAAAAAAAAAAAATTACAAAACAATTCCCTCTAAATGTTTGTCCAGTTCCTCCTTAAATTTATTTAACTTATCAACTTCCACGATGACAGATGGAAGTTTGTCCAGCAATTAACCACCCGCTGACTAAAGCAAATTTCCGCACATCTATTCTACATCTGTCTTTCCTCAATTTGAATTTATGCCCCCTTAGGTTCGTAATCTGAACAAGTGGAAGAATTCCATCAGAATTCAGCATACTCAACCCATTCAAGGCCTTATACACCTCAATCAGATCACTTGCAGGTGCCTAGTCTCCAGCCACTGCAATTTGCAGAACTTAAGCCTCTCTTGGTAAGAGGATCCCTTCGTTCCCCTCACCAATCTTGTTGCCCTTCTCTGTACACTCTCAAGCAAATCTACATCCTTCCTAAAATGAGGCCTCCATACCTGTATGCAGTACTCAAGCCATGGCCTGACCATTGCCTTATACAGAGGGACAATCACCTCATTTCCCCTGCTAGCAAATTTCCTATATTGACAAATTTCAAATTGACAAAACTCCATGACCTGCCCTGGCTGCCTGTGTGCATTGCTCAGAAAACTTCATATCTGACTGCACAATTACTCCCAGGTCTTTTTCATTTTCTACCATCTTATGTGTGGCGCCTCCATAGCCAGGTGGGCAGGAGCAGTAGTGCGTAGCACATGCTTCTTGATTAGACTGGGGTTCGAGCCCGTGACCACCAAATACAGAGGATGCGGAAAGGTCTAGGAATGAGCACCGCGTATCCCCGGAGTAATATGGCCTTAGTTGCTAATGCTCCTAAAAACCAAAAAAACAACCTCAAGTGTGGTACAACGCATTTGGTACGTTTCTCTGGGGTTACTTCTACCCATATGCAGTACTTTGCATTTGTCAATGTTAAACTTCAGTTGCCACTTCTCAACCCATCTGCCCAAATTTTCTAGATCCTGTTGCAGTAGTACACTGCCATTACTGTCATTAACAACCCTGCCAACCTTTGTATCATCTGCAAACTTCGACACTAAGCCTGATATACCTTCATCAATATCATTGATAAATATACAAAACAACAGAGGACCCAACACCGAATCCTGTGGGACTCCACTAATAACATTAGTCCACGAAGAGCAGCACCCATTAATTACCACCCTCTGTCTTCTCCCACTCAACCATCCTTTTATCCATTGTAGCAACTAACCCTTAATACCATTCTGCTCCAATTTGTACAATAGTCCTCCATGCACAACAGTGTCAAATGCTTTCCTGAAATCCAAGTATATGATATCAAAATTATTTTTTTTCATCCAGTTCCTTTGTAACCACATAATATCCAATGAAATTTGTCAGACAAGACGTTCCCTTAACAAACCCATGATGTGTCTGAATTATTGCTGCAGTCTGGTCAAGCTGATCCTGCAATACATCTTTAACCAGTGACTCCATTATTTTATTCAGAACAGAAGTTAGACTGGTCTGTAATTACTTGTGTCACCCTTCGATCCCCCTTTGTGAATTGGGGATACATTTGCACATCTCCAGTCACTGAGGACCTCCCCTGTGTCCAAGGATGCTCTCATAATTATGGCTAAGGGTTTGCTTACTTCCTTTGCCCCCTCCTTAAATATAACTGGATAGATCTCATCCACCCCAGGTGCCTTTCTTACGTTTAACTTCAACAATTTCTCCTCGACTTTGCTCTCAGTTATTACAAAATCATGACAGGTGAGCGTGGCAAACGATGAAATAATTGGTGGTGGGTGCGACAAACAGACAAGCTACTATGTAGTCATTAGTTGGCCTTATAATGTATATTTATGAGTAAAGAACGGTGCATAATAGTTTTGTGATTAATGGCAAACAGGTAATAGTAGCGATGAATCTTTTAAAGATGGAAGAAATTTGTAAGGAAAATAATAGGTTTGGTTAAGAAAAAAGGAAAAGGTTTCTTTATTTTTTGTTATACTTCGTAACCTGATCTTAAATGGTAGGTTAGGAAATAATAGAAAAGGTTTCCTTATATTTTGTGACCTAACCTTAAACGTTAGGTTAGGAAATAATAGGGAAAGAAAGATTCTTTTTATATATATATATATATATATATAGTGAATAGCTATTGAGGTGTTGATTGATGTTATGATACGTGCATATCTGCACGAGTATCTTTAAAAATAAAAATACAGTAAAAAAAAATTAATATTTTGTTAATAAACAATGTATGCGCTAGTCCACCCATGATTCTAAAGAAAAAAGGTTAGGTTACCCCCTCAATTTCGAGAGGGGTTCAAGCTCCCATGGGATTCAAGTGGAGGTAACCTGGCTTTTTTTCACTATTATGGAAAACATTCATTAGGGCAAGTTACCATTAGTGCTTCTGAGTGATACTGAACTGATGCTATCGTGTGTTGTGTTGTGTTTGCGCACCAATCAGCACATCATTTTCCAAGCCTACCTATCAATCAGTATATCATTCTCGACTTTGCTCCAGACTGATAACATCTACCGTCTGTTTACCGAGCGAGCAGTGCTAGAGTGCCGTATCGGGAAACTAATTTTCCGTGTAAGTTATCTGACATTTCTCTTCACTCTCATGTTGATTTTCTTTACCTTCGCCATAAATTGAATTCATTATCATATGCTTCCAACCAAATGCATACATCATTCTACAACCCCTGGCCATACGTAGAACGAGATTACAGGTGCCTCCGTAGCCAGGTGGGAAGGAGCAACAGTTCGTAGCACATGCTTCTTGATTAGACCGGGGTTTGAGCTCGTCACCACCAAATACGGAGGATGCGGAAAGGTCAGGGAATGACCATCTCATATCCCGAAGCAATATGGCCTTAGTTGCTAATGCTTCTAAAAACCAAAATAACTAACTAACTAACGAGACTACACAACTTCAGTACATTATCACATACTTTCAACCAAGCTGATATGAGTTTTCCGGTAATCCCTCTCCAAACGTGCAATGTTCCCACGTGACAAATCTGTCCTCGTACACTTTTCAGAGGGCCAGATTTTACTTTTATTAAAAGGATTGAATTATAATTTACCTCGCTGTAATCTACCCAAGAAACAGCTTGTGGTAGATTTTGGATTCAGACTTAGGAACATTACACAAAAAGGACTTAATTGTTCAACAGGTAAACCAGGTAGTAAATAACAGTCTGCAGCTGCCTAAATTGAGCAAGCATGAAAGTACAACTTTATATAACCTTCAAAAAAACAAGGACATTATGATAAGGGGAACACTGTAGTAATACTTGTTAAACTAGATTACATTACAAAATTATATATGCCATTATATCAGATACTAATATCTATCTTGAAATAGACCCGGTCCTACAAAGGGTACTAGGAAAGTTTTGCAATACAGCTTTGTTTATTTAATTTTTTCAAAGTAATTTCCTCTACATTCAATACACCTCTCCATCCTCCGAAACCAATCTTTAAACCAGTTCTGCCAAATTTCACTAGGGAGTAAAGCACACTCGTTGTCCCAAGCCCGTAGAAGGTCCTCATCACTGGAAAACCGCCTCCCTTTTAGCTTCATTTTCACATGCGGGAACAGTGCAAAGTCGCAGGGAGCAAGGTCTGGACTGTGTAGGGTGCTCGAGAAGTTTCAGTCCTGTCGTGGTCAAATATTCGGTGCAGGCTTTGGCGCGGTGAGTGGAGCATTATCGTGATGGAGGTACCAGGTGTCCATTCTTGACTTTGGCCGCAGGTTCTTCATAGATCCAATGACTTTAGGCAGGCATTGTTCAGTATACCACTTAGCTGTGACTGTCTTCTGCGTGTCCAAAACGACACATTCCACAATTCCACTCGATTTGAAAAATACAGCTATCATTTTCTTCTTTACAGATCGGGATTTTCTGACAATTACGGGTGTGTCGTCATCATCAAAGACCCAAACTTTGTTTTGAGCCTTGGTCGGCAGATCGTAATAGTACAGCCAAGTCTCTTCACCTGTCACGATGTTGTTCACATACCGAGATTGTTCCTTATCAAACTTTTTTAACATCTCCCGGCACCAAGTCACACGTCGTGTCATCTGCTCTTCAGTCAGTTGATGCGGCACCCAGAGAGAACAAAGTTTCTTCACGTGCAAATGATCTTGCAGAATCGAACAAATTGCTGGGGCATTTAGGCCCAAAGTATCCTCTATCTGTTGGTAGGTCACTCGCCTGTTTTCGTCAAGCATTTTCCTCACAGCAGTAACATTTTCCTCCGTAACTGACATTCGTGGCCTTCCCGGCCTCTCAGAATCCTCCAGAGTGAAATTTCCCCTTTGGAATTCTCTATACCACCTGAATATCGTTGTACGATGTGGACAATCATCATCTAGTGCAAGAGTCATTTCTTCTAAGCACTGGTCTATGGTTAAACCACGCACGAAATTATACCGCAAAACTGTCCTTATCTCATTTCGTGACCACGATGCCATCGCAAGCACTTTACACTCTCACTACTAATGAATAACTGAGCCCATCGACTTGGCGCGGCGGCTACTATGCACGTATGAACATGTCTCAACATGCAGCAACAAACAGCTTCTGTGATTCATTGTTGCGTCATATTGCAAAACTTTCCTAGTACCCTTTGTATTTACCAATTTGGTTACACAGCATAATAAAACATTAACCATATATCAGAAAAACGATTACATTACTATGTCCCAATTAAAAGAATTATAGCTGTTCATCCAACATACTTGCCACATGTTTACTAGCTCATTCCAAATCCTTTTCTTTTCCTGTCTTTGATCAACAGCCAAGTTCAGTTGAATACCATACATTTCACACCTTTTCTCTCTTCTGATATGGTAACACATTACCCTATATGCCAAATATAAGCCTAATGGCACTTTTCCTGTTATTACCTGACGTGCATCCATTGAAACTGTTCTGCAGCACAATGCTAGTTTCATAAGCATGTGCTGCAGAACAGTTTCTGCAGTAGGCAGAAACACACAGTTGTAAAATAAGTTTAACAGTTTTTACTTTTATCCCCCCATTTTTTTCTGGTTATCCATGATATCATCCCAACAAAGTTCATTACCTTTTCTCTTATCCTCTTTATATGACTCTGGAACCTGAAACCCCCTATTGATTTGCAAGCCAAGTGGGTTGCAGTTTCTGAGATACTTGTACTGACATATCTGATATAGACTATGCCATGTTTAAAGCCACTTAAGTCTTGCGATGAATTGTGCATGTACAGCATCACTACATGGTTGTCCACCTGCTTTATATCACATGGTAATGCATTTTAGCTGGGTTTAATCTTAGTTGAAATGCAATCACTTTTTTTTTGTGGCACATACGTTTATTATTCAGTAAATATTTGTAGAAGAATAAGAGAAATTTACCTCAACATGATACGTAGCGCACTTCCGTATGATAACTCTCCAGAAATTAAAACAAATAAAAGAGTAACTCAAATTTGCATTAATCTTTTATTCGTTTTAATTTCTGGAGAGTATCATATGGAAGTGTTCTACATATCATATTGAGGTAAATTTCTCTTATTCTTCTACGAATATTGATATCAACATAGAACGTGTTGAGCATCTAGCTGTGTTATATACTATCAAATTTATATTATTCAGTAAAAAATTTCCATCCAGGACCTCTACTAACAGTGATGGGAAGTCAAGCACCCGGATTTCTGGGTGGAAACTTTCATATCTTTTCCTCCAAAAAACCTTTAAGCTGTTCGAAATCTCTAAATTTTCAAATTCCCAAACTATTAGTGAAAAATGAAGGGGGGGGGATTTTCCTTCTATCCATCTCTTCCTTTTGCATACTTAACCCCCCCCCTTGCGCTTTTGAAAATCCCTTTGAAAAAACCCCAGGTCTTTTTCACTTTCCACTTCCCTGAGTGTAGTTCCACACAGTTGGTACGGCGCCTCCGTAGCCAGGTGAGAAGGAGCAGCAGTGCATAGCACACGCTTCTTGATTAGACCGGGGTTCGAGCCCGTCACCACCAAATACGGAGGATGTGGAAAGGTCAGGGAATGACCACCGCACGGGAGCAATATGGCCTTAGTTGCTAATGCTCCTAAAAACCAAATAACAACAACACAGTTGGTACGTTTCTCTTCGGTTATTGCTACCCATATGCAGTACTTTGTATTTGTGGAATGTGCCGGGGCTATAAATACGGCCCTCGATACGTGTTCGCTTCCCCTTTGAAGATGGTATAAGCGAAAAGCTGCATCAAGCTTCAGGTATTTAGCTCCATTTATACTTCCAATTATTTGTCATGCATGGATTTAGGGTAAAAGCTTACTTTCATTCCTTTGTCCTGTTACAAGGTTCATATATCTTTAGGCAGGTCTTTCAATATTACCATTAGTAGAGGCATATGATTCAAGAAAGTAAGCCTATGCAGCATCAGCAAAAAAAAAATTTCATCATCCCATTTCATCACTCCATTCTTTCCAAATGCCTGTCCAGCTCAGCCTTAAATTTATTTAGGATATCAACTTCCACAACAAAAGATGGAGGTCTGTTCCACCAATGAACTACCTGCTGGCTAAAGGCAAATTTCCGTACATCAATTCTACAACTGTCTTTCCTCAATTTGAATCGGAGCCCCCTCAGGTTCTTAATCTTGAGCAACAGGAAGAATCCCATCAGCATTCAACTTGCTCAACCCATTCAAGGCCTTATACACCTCAATCAGATCACATCACAGGTGTCTACTCTCCAGGTGCACTGCAA
The DNA here is from genome assembly GCF_048544385.1 of Mastigoproctus giganteus. Classification (NCBI taxonomy): domain Eukaryota; kingdom Metazoa; phylum Arthropoda; class Arachnida; order Uropygi; family Thelyphonidae; genus Mastigoproctus; species Mastigoproctus giganteus. Next base: position 206,504,171 of record NC_143579.1, read on the forward strand.
TTTGCAGAAATTAAGCCTTTTCTTGGTAAGAACACCCCTTTGTTGCCCTTCTTTGTACTTGTTCCAGCAACTCAACATCCTTCCTAAAATGAGGCCTCCAGACCTGTACACAGTACTCTAGGTGTGGCCTGACCTTTGCCTTGTATAACAGGATGATCACCTCCCTGTCTCTGCTAGCAAAATTCCTATATAACATTGACAAGACTCCATAACCTGCCCTGGCAGCCCATCTGCACTGCTCAGCAAACTTCATATTTGACCGTACAATTATCCCCCAGGTCTTTTTCACTTTCCCCTTCCCTGAGTGTAGTTCCACACAGTTGGTACATTTCTCTTCAGTTATTGCTGCCCATATGCAGTACTTTGTATTTGTCAATGTTAAACTTCAGTTGCCATTTCTCAGCCCATCTGCCCAAATTTTCTAGATCCAGTTGGAGTAGCATACTGTCTTTACTGTTGTTAACAACCCTGCCAACCTTTGTATCATCTGCAGACTTGGACATTAAAACTGATATACCTTTATCAATATCATTGATAAATGTACAAAACAATAATGGGCCCAACACCGAACCCTGAGAAATTCCACTAACAACATTTGACCACGAAGAGCTTTGTCCTTTGATTACCACTCTGTCGTCTCCCTCTCAACCATCCCTTTATCCATTGTAGTAACTTACCCTTAATGCCATACCTCTCCAATTTGTACAGCAGTCTTCCATGTGCAACAGCATCAAAAGCTTTCCTGAAATCCAAGTATATGATATAAAAATTATTTTTGGCATTCAGTTCCTTTGCAACCACATCATAGTATCCAATCAAATTAGTCAGACACGACCTCCCTTTAACAAACCCATGCTGCGTCTTAACTATTACTGCAGTCTTGTCTAGATGATCCTGCAATGCTTCTTTAACCAGTGATTCCATTATTTTCCCCAGAACACAAGTTAAACTAACAGGTCTATAATTACTTGTCACCTTTTGAACCCCCCCTCCTTTGTAAATTGGTGATACATTTGCACACCTCCAGTAAATGGAGGCCTCCCCTGAGTCCAAGGAAGCTCTCATAATTATGGCTAAGGGTTTACTTACTTTCTTTGCTGCCTCCTTTAATATAACTGGAATATCCCATCCAACCGATGTGCCTTTTTATGTTTAACTTCAATAATTTATCCTCCACTTTGCTCTCAGTTATTACAAAATCACTTAGCTCCCTGTTAGAGTTTGATAAACTTCTGGCACCTCCCTCATTGAATAACTGCTCATGTGTGAATGTAGATGCAAAATACTCATTCAGTTTATCAGCTACCCTAACATGATCCTCAGTAGTCAACCCATCTATGTTAAGTGGTTCAATCTGATTCGTCCCTTTTCTTTTAGAGTTTACATAAGTAAAGAACTCTTCGCATCCTTTGCCAAGGATTTCTTGTAATCTGCCTTAGCCTGCCTAACCTCCTTTTTGACTTGATTACAGACTAGTTTATATCTGCCATAGGATACTGTGTCACCTGATACTTTATATGCAACCCATACATTTTTCTTCTCTGCCACAAGCCTCATTAGTTCATCTGACATCCATTTAGTATGAACGGAAATTCTTGAACCTTGAACAGTATTTCTTTGTTGGAATGAAAAGCCTAGTAGCCTCCAAAATTAAGTCCCTGAAAGCTTCCCATTTAGAATTCAATGTTGGTAACATCATCAGTTGATCCCACTACAGAATTTAAAAACTGTCTGAGACCCCTGTAGTGACCTTTACGAAAGCAAAGGCCCTTCCCTTTAGCCTTGATGGTAGTTACATCTTTAAGTAATTCCCACATCAGTACATTGTGATCACTGTCACACAGTGGTTCCTTTATCTGCAAATTCTTAATGCATGAATAATCACTGCTGGTAATCAGATCAAGAGTATTACTCCCTCTGGTTGCCTCTCGAACGTGTTGCTGTAGAAAACAGTCATCCAATAAATCCACAAGTCTTGCTAGTGTGCGAGTGACCAATCCACAAGTTCCAGTCAATATCTGGAAAGTTAAAATCCCCCATTATAAGAAATTCTGATTTACTGGCCCACTCTATTTCTTTGCAGAATTGCTCATTATACTCATCAGATTCATTAGGCCTATGACACACACCTACTGTCATTTTCACTTTCCCAGTGCTTATGTCAGACCAAACAAACTCAACATTGCATTGTCCACCAACATAATTTGGATGTACTTCCTTAGATTTTGTGTTTCTTAACTAACAGCATAACTCTCCTCCCTTCCTCTCCTGTACACATTGTACTCCCTAAATTCCAGTTTCTATTTCCGTCTATTCTAATTACATCTAACCTGGATGCAGTTATTCCTCAAAAAAATCTCTGGTAAATGAATTCCTGACTTAAAATTTCTAAAATATAATATTTCTATAATATTTCTTAATATCCTATATATTCTATTTTATTTGGCTTAAATTGAAACCATTGATTTAAATTCAAAATGGGGACACAGATCATCTACAAGAGAAAATCACCATAAGTTAGCATTTGTCCGATTTTACATATGTTAGTGGTTCTCAATTACATAAGTTCTGTTCAACACGTCTAAAAAATTTTCATGACTTTTGTGAGATTTATTTTTTGACACAAAACAACTTTTGTGGACTTAATAATTTGTTCAGAGATTGGCTGCAGTTTGTGCTGGTAGTTTCTCCTGCTTTTGTAGTACTAGAATATCTGATTTGAGGTATCTACTTTAATTTAAATTAGAATTATCAGGTTTTACTGTATTATAGGTTTTTGTCCTTAAAAGTATCTATAAAAAGAATGCTATTTATATTCTTGTTGGGGTAACCTAATGTTGTCTACAATACTCATACTTTAAGGTGCATTAGCATATATACATAAAGTACCTGTTTTCTTCATCATGTGGCACATCAGGGCGTTGGGCGCCTCCGTAGCCAGGTAGGCAGGAGCAGCAGTGCGTAGCACACACACTTCTTGATCAGACCGGGGTTCGAGCCCGTGACCACCAAATACGGAGGATGCAGAAAGGTGAGGAAATGACCACCGCATATCCCCGGAGCAATATGGCCTTATTTGCTAATGCTCTTAAAAAAAAACAAATAACAATAACATCATGGCGTTAGTCACCCAAGTGCCATAAAAACCAAAGCCATCTTCACCATGTCTGTCCATCCGTCCACCATAATAATTCTACTTATTGGAGACAGATTTTCAAGAAATTTTACTTGTTTCCATTTTAGAAAGAATTGTCAAGCCATCCAAAATTGGATCACTTGAAAAATTAAAATCAGACCAATAGAAATTTGTAATCATTTTTTTTCCCTTCTCCCATACATATTACATAGGCTGTCCATATACTGTATATTGTATCTGAAACACTGGATATTATTGTTATTGCCATGCTTTGATTGGTTCGCATGTATGAAACTTCAGGAATTCACTTTTTTATTATTATAATTATTAAAATCAGTTTATTATCAATGAACAATGCTCTACAACTGCTTAGCTAGATGTGATAGTTACATTCTGTATAGTTATGCATGCTAGTACAGATTGTGTTGTATGAGTTAGCTGGAAGCAAAGGTATAATGAGAGTAGGAATAATCTACAGATCAGAAGACTGAAGATTATGATGAGAACTTCTACATGCAAATAGAATGGATGAGCAAGTGTGAATGTCTTATGCACGATTTCAGCTTGCCCCTAATTGATTGCGCTGACAGTACAGAAACCGTTAGCTGGGAATTCTAAGTTGGATGATGAGGAGAGAGAGAGAGAGGTTGCAATTGTTAAAGGCAAAGGAATGGATTTCAATTTCAGGGAAGCAGATTATGACAAATTAAGGTATCACATGGCCTAGGCAGATAGCTCACGATGTGAATACATTCTAATCACAGTATACCTTTAAATTCTAATCACAGAATCCTTGAATGCATATACAGCAGGCCCTTGTTATAACACGGTTTGCTCTCCGCTCATTTGCTATAATGCTGTCTTATGTTATAACCCACATTTCACTGTAACACTGTCACAACTCACTATAACACTCTTTTATCAGCGTACAGATTGAATTTTTGGCATGTTTAATTAATGAAAACATTTCATCTGATGTAGTTGATAGCTTGAAAATGAATAGCAAAGTTTCCCACACCAACTTGCGAAATTTAATTGCATTACGGTGACTTGTTACATAGTTCCAAGATCAGCATTTTAAAACATGATCAAGTATATTGCTTAATATTTGTGTTATATGCATTTATTCGAAGTCTAGTCATCACTTTGTACAGTGTTAGACATCGTCTGTAACAGACAGTTTACTTGAACATCGTATCATAATTAATGCAACATGGTTACATGTTCGAAGATTAATAATGGCAGATAAGAATTAAAAAGCAACAACGTCTAGACGTGGTACGAAGCCTACTAAGGTAAGAAAAAGACTGAATTTGAAAATTAAATTATATGTTTTGAAGTGAATCGATTCCATTCAACAACAAGTGGAGGTGTTCAATAATTTATGACTGGCAAGTTCAACTGTTAAGAACAATTATAAAAAATAAGGAATTAATTTCAGATTGGGAAAGACAGCTGTTTCATTGCAAGCAACTAAATTGTGGTAATGGCTAGGTTGGCTATTATAATTGATATGGAGAGACTTCTAAATAATTTAATTGAAGATAATATCTAACGCACAATTCTGTTAAGTTAAATATTATTAAAGGAAAAGCGATTAGCCTATATGATGATCTGAAGAAAGTTCACCTTAAAAAAAAAAAGTGGAACCATTTAAAGCTAGTAAGGGCTGGTTCGATAGATTTAAAATCCAGTGAGAAGCTGTAAGTGCAGATCAAGGAGCCGAAACTTTAAAAAAAGAACTAAAAATTATTGAAGAGGGATGTTATAGTTCTCAACAAGTTTTTAACATAAATGAAACAGGACTTTTTTGGAAATAAATGCTTAAAAGCAGTTTCATATCGAAAGAATAAAAAAAGCATGCCAGGCTTCGAAGCGGCGAAGATCAGTTGACTTTATTGTTGGGTGGTAACGCTGTGGGAGATTTTAAAGTAAAACCCCTTTTAGTTTACTAGGAAGAGGGCCAAAGTACAACCCAAAATCGACCAAAGATATGAAAACTCGACAGACCAGGGCCATCAGATTAATAAATTCATGATTTTAATTGGCATTTTAAGTTTAATTTTGATACATAATGTAGTTACTTATCACATAATTATATACGTACATAATGGAGAATATTTTATATGTACAAATTTTTAATATTAAATATTTTGACCGACATTCTTTTCACTACCGTTTATTATTGATTAGAAAATATTCTATGGCATAGACCGTGACTCACAAATACATAGGTTGCATTATGGGAATATGGAGCTCGCTTAGCATGGATTCACTTAGCACTCTGTTTTTCCGGAACGAATTATCAGCGTTAAGCGGGGATCTACCTGTATACCACTAAGAAAATATGTCACAGGGAGATGGATGAATAATGAAATGGGCAGTTTGATACAGCTGAAAAAGACAGCATGGAAAAGTTATGATAAAAAGAATTCTATAACAGCTACAAACTAATCTGTAACAGTGCCATAGAAAAGGTTAGGTTGGCAAAGGAGATCATAAGAAGTTTCTGGCTAAGAAAGCAAAGAAGTTATTATATTAAAGGAGGCAGCAAACCCTTAGCCATAATTATGAGAGCTTCCTTGGACTCAGGGGAGGTACCCACAGACTGGAGATGTGCAAATGTGACCCCAATTCACAAAGGAGGATCAAAGGCTGACACAAGTAATTATAGACCTGTGAGTTTAACTTCTGTTCCAGGAAAATTAATGGAGGCACTGGTTAAAGAAGCACTGCAGAATCATCTAGACAAGACTTCAGTTATAGCTCGGACACAGCATGGTTTTGTTAAGGGGAAGTCTTGCCTGACCAATTTGATTGGATACTATGATGCAGTCACAAAAGAACTGGATGCAGGGAATTACTTTGATATTATATACTTGGATCTTAGAAAGGCTTTTGATACTGTTGCACATGGAAGACTGTTGCACAAATTGGAGCAGTGTGGCATTGGAGGCAAATTGCTGCTATGGATAAAGGGGTGGTTGAGGGGGAGAAGACAGAGAGAGTAATCAATGGACACTACTCATCGTGGACTAATGTTATTAGTGGAGTCTCTCAGGGTTCAGTGTTGGGTCCATTATTGTTTTCTGTATTTATAAATGATATTGATGATGGTATATCAAGCTTAATGTCCAAGTTTGCAGACGATACAAAGGTTGGCAGGGTTGTCAAGGACACTATTGACACTATGCTGCTGCAACAGGATCTGGAAAGGTTAAGCAGATGGGCTGAGAGGTGGCAAATGAAGTTTAACATTGACAAATGTAAAGTACTACACATGGGAAACAGCAACCCCAGAGCAACGTAATAACTCTGTGGTACTACACTGACAGTGGTAGAGAATGAAAGGGACCTGGGGGTAATTGTGCAGGCAGATATGAAGTTCTCTGAGCAGTGCAGACGGGCTACAAGAGTAGCTCATGGTGTCTTGTCAATGATATACAGGAATTTTTCTAGCAGGGATAGGGAGGGGATTATTCCCTTGTATAAGGCAATGGTCAGGCCACACCTAGAGTACTGTATACAGGTCTGGAGGCCTCATTTCAAGAAGGATGTAGAGCTGCTGGATTGAGTACAGAGAAAGGCAACAAGATTAGTGATTGGAACAAAGGGGTGCTCTTACGAAGAAAGGCTTAAGTTTTGCAAATTACAGTGTCTGGAGACTAGGCACCAGCGAGGTGATCTGATAGAGGTGTATAAAGGCATTGAATGGTTTGAGCATGCTCAATGTTGATGGAATTCTTCCTCTTGCTCAGAATAATCACCTGAGAGGGCATAAATTCAAATTGAGGAAAGACAGATGTAGGATAGATGTGCGGAAATTTGTCTTTAGCCAGCGGGTATTTGGTTGGTGGAACAAACTTCCATCCTCTGTTGTGGAAGTTGATAGCCTAAATAAATTTAAGGCTCAGCTGGACAGGTATTTCAAACGAATGGAGGGGTGAAGTGGGAGTTGTTTTTTTTTTTTTTTTGGCTGATGCTGCATAAGCTTGCTTTCTTGCATCATATGCCTCTTGCTAAGTTTGGGGGGGGGGGGGGACAAGAAGTTTTATCAGACATGAATACTGAGAGGAAAAGAGCAAATATATGTAATAAATGTAACAAATGTAATAAATATATAGCTAACCCTGCTGATGTTGCAAATGAATTGAACAGTTACTTTGATATTTACAGAAGAAAGACCCTTCACAGTGAGTAGAAACTTTGTAAGCAGTGGTGAGCTGTGAATATTTTAACAATGGGCTCGGAGTTTTTCCGACTTTCTATGGAGTAAATTTGATTGGTCATGGAAGTGACGTCATCCTTGGCTTTCACCAGAGTCGCTTCCCACGCTCGCACTACTAGTAGTGCGATCAGAGCATGTGATGCATTTCTCGTGACTGGTATGATATCTCGAGTCGGGCAGATTTAAGGGGGGGGGTGGACAGATGCGGCTTATGCGTAAAACACTCCTAGGTCTATCTAAAAAAAACCTGGTTGTCATGCCTCACCTTACAATGATAACTGGATACGAGTGTCTGGAGTTTTAACCTTTTAGAATTTTTGAATAGTATGATGTCACAGTCATGCTTCCTGAAGTTACTACTGCAGTAAGTATGATTGCAACAATACAAATATTTGTCAACAATTTCTTTTTTTGTCTTGCATTTTCATTACGTTCCATTGTTAGGTGCCTATAACAGCTATGTATGTCGCTTCAACAACAAGATCTGTACATCAATCGGTGCTGTTTTACAGAGACATTTAGATACGTTGCAATCGCAAGTACACAACTCTTACTTTAATTGTCTTAAACCCATTGTATCTTGTCTTCCAGAAACTATGAAAATCTGTGAATGATCAATAAAATATTTACAATAAAAAAAAGCTCTTTTATTTTGTAATCAATATATACAAATCAAAATACCTAAAAGAAATGTGAAGGATGTTTCACGTATACCATCTTCGGCACATGCGCAACTTTTTTATTTGTCTTTTTTTTTTTTTTTTTTAAACTACTAGGGAAATATAATGGATACATTTTTTTCTTGATAAAATTTTAATATTGCGAATAAAAAAATAACATGAAATATTTCCCATAGCACAAACAACATAAAAACTATCACAAAACATTCCACAGTATTAAAACAAATATTACATAAAAAACAAACCTTCTAGAAAAAGTACACAAAAAATCATGGATTACACGAAAAAAAATTATTTCACAAATATTCAAGAAAAATTTATTCTAAAAATTGCCTTTTAGAATTTACTTCTTTATTAATATTTGTTGTCGATCTTCTGCTTTGTTCAATAGCTGAGCGATGATTACAGAGGAATGATTTGACTTAAGGATCCGGATCAGATTGAAGTAATGATTTTCCATTTAGATGTATGCTCATCATAATTTACAACGTGTTTAATTGTCACGATATTATTCATTACGCTGAAAAGTTCACTCAGCTTCAGCACTGCTAATCGCAATGAAGTTACTACTGCAGTAAGTATGATTGCAACAATACAAATATTTGTCAACAATTTCTTTTTTTGTCTTGCATTTTCATTATGTTCCATTGTTAGGTGCCTATAACAGCTGTGTATGTCGCTTCAACAACAAGATCTGTACATCTTGTTGTTGTACAATGGTCTCAAAGGTATTTTCTGGCTTTCTTCATTGAAAAGGTAATTCCACTCGATTTTAAAGATAAACTGTCTTCGACAAAATCTCTAAAATCATTCATTTTTGTTTCATATTTTATCAGAAAACTTAAATTTCTTATTCAGTTTTCACCGTCTTGCCACGAGACAAAAGTTCTTTCACATTCCATGATTTCAGGTAGCATATGTTTAAAATTTCTTTCAATGGTATCGTCATTTTCTTTATTTAATTTAATATCACCCTGTTCCATTAATAACTTATCCTTTAAGGATAAAACAATGCATTTAATAACTTGTTACAATGTAATTTTTTTACTTTAGATTTTGATTCCTTCAAATTTTTTCAACTTCAACATGCTCTCAATTTTAGCTTCATAATTTCCTTCAGAATTTTTCAAATTAGCAATAGCATTGATAGTTCGAATAATTCATTTATATGCTTTTACCATTGTGATTCTGTAAAGCTTCTGAAAGGTAAGAGAGCTCCTGGAGGATGTTGATCATTAGTGCTAAATCGTTAAGAAATTCCAAATTTAAAAGTCTATTTAATAATCCGGAATATTTAACTTCTGATTCAAAATGTTTGCACAAAGTAGGATAATTCTTCCAACCCACAATTGCCGTCCACAAGCTACAAGCTGTTCATCGTGGCCTGAACACACGACCAATCTTTATAGTTTCCACATCAAGTTCTTTTGGAGATTGGTGATAGTTTTTTTTTTTTTTTTATTATTGCCTGTATGCCATTATATTTTAGAACATTTTCTACACAGTGAAAGGCTCGACAATGTTTCAAAATCTGCCAACATTTCATCTTCGTAGAGTTTATATAATATCTTAGTTGCCTCAATCCCCCCCCCCTTCATTCAGGCGCCTCCGTAGCCAGGTGGGAAGGAGCAGCAGTGCGTAGCACACGCTTTTTGATTAGACCGGAGTTTGAGCCTGTCACCACCAAATACGGAGAATGCGGAAAGGTCAGGGAATGACCACTGCATGTTCCCGGAGCAATATGGCCTTAGTTGCTAATGCTCCTAAAAAACCAAATAACAGTAACAACAACAACCCCCCTACATTGCTACTCTCATTAATTCTTTGAATACAGTGCAAAATGTTGAAATTACACGGATATTCAGCTACTGTGACCATGTAAACATAGACGGGAGAAATTTACTGGAAGGCATGGATCACTCACTTCTCAGAAAAACATGCCCATTTGTCGGAGTAAAGAGGAACCACAACACAGGTTGAGGCTCCTCTTGACTAATCCGTATCGAGAATCTTCTTAATCCTCTGACTGGCTATGGAAAGAATGTATTGACTAGTGCGACTTCTCGCTATGTGACTGCATAGGTTTTATGGACACCAGTAACATTCTGAAATGGTAATCCCTTTCACCCTTAATTCGCACTTTCTAATTACCTAAATTGCCTAAAGGCCAGAGGTGAGAACAATGCTAAAAAGTTCTCTCATAATCCGTTTGTTATATGGAAATTTTCTTTGTTCAACGGAAACTCTTTTAAATGTAATTACCAAGGGGAAATTCAAAAAAATTTGCTGTTAAGAAGTTCGTTAAACAGGGGACCGACTGTAATTAAATCAAAAATGAAGCAATTTTAAAATACATAACTGATCAATTGTGCGATTAAAATACTAGGAATGGGCCCCTGCTCGTCCCACCATAGTTTTGGCTCTGGGTACTCAATAATTGCATTCAGGATTTCATTTGTAAAATAAATGCAAATTTTCAAAAAAAAATAATGGGCTCTCGCAAGCCCACTATAGCTCACCACTGTGCGTAAGTGAAGGTGGAAAGCATGAAATTAGCTTACTGAAATTTCAGATTATTTATTGGAAAAAATTTAGAGCCTAAAGGTAAGTAAGGCTCCAGGAGTTGGCATATGCTAATAATTTGGGGAAGGGTGGCAAGAGAATGTATTGAACCATTGAGATTAATAATGAGATTATTACTAGACTTGGAAGTTCTTCCCTTGCATTGGAGAAGTGCCAATGTTATCACCAATACATAAAGGTAGTTTTAAGAGTGAAGTGGGTAACTACTAACCAGCCAGCCTAACCTCAGTGGTAGGGAAAATCACGCAGGCATTTAAAAACAGGAATAATTTGGAGACAATGATAAAGAGCATACTACAGGATCATTTATATAGAAATGGAATCCTAAAGGAAACACAGCATGGTATTATAAAGAGATACAGTAAAATCTCGTTAATACAAACTCGGTTTATACAAAGTACTCGTTTATATGTACCTTTCCCCTGCGAAAGGATAGGCTTTTCTATGTAAATATATTCATTTATTACAAAATTCGGTTAATATGTATTACAGAGTTCTTTTTCACCTCATGAGAAATAAGTATTGTCATTTTGTATGTTTAATACAAATCTTGGCAGAGTGATCCGATTATTGCTCCCGACCACCTGGCTCCCTACTTCCCGAAGGATGGCACTGACTTGTTAGAAATTAGTTTTGTGTAAACAAAACAGTTTATGGTAGCTACAACATCAACTGCACTCTGAAAAACATCTTTCTGAAGGATGAGTTATTAAATTAACAAAAGAATAAAAAGTTTTTCTAGGTTTACATACACTCCCTCGCACTCCATGGGAATAAGGTCAGTTGTAATTGTTACCCCATTTCAAAGAGTCTTTTGCTATCGTATACAGCAATCTATTTTTTGTGCCATTTTATCTGAGCTGGCGTCTTTTTTGGAACTTGTGTGTTTAAATTAATTTAAAATTTGTTTATAATAAATCTTATCTAGCAGTGTTATGGCAACAAAACGTAGACGAACAGAATTAAGCCTTAAACTAAAACTTATACAAGAGGCTGATAGGATGGAAAGAGGCAAAACGGACATTGCAAAGGAATACAACATCCCTTTACCTACTTTATCTACAATACTGAAAAACCGAAAAAGACTTGAAGTGCGTGAAACTGGAGCAGCGATGAAAAACAGGAAACGAATTCATGGTGCGAAACACGAGGCGCTTGAAACAAAACTTTGAGTGGTACCAACAAATGTGTGCATCTAATTTGCCAATATCAGGTTCGATTTTGTAAGAAAAGGCAAATTATCTAGCTCAGCAACATGGGATTAGTGACTTCAAATGCAGCAATGGCTGGCTCCAAAGATTTAAAAACAGGAATAACTTGGTTTCGCGAAATGTTTGCGGTGAGTCTGGATTAGTCAACAAAGAAAAGGCTACAGACTGGTTGTGTTCAGTACGGTCCATCCATGAAAAATATGAGGCAAAGGATATTTTTAATGTTGACGAGACAGGTTTATTTTACAATTTGCTGCCAAACAAAACATTTGTTGTTCGAGGAGAGTCTTGTCATCGTGGAAAATTAAGTAAACAAAAACTCTGTTCTGTTATGCTGCATGCTATTCAGATGGTAGTACAAAACTACGCCCACTGGTGATTGGTAAGTTTTCCAAGCCAAGATGTTTTAAAGCAGTTAACCAACTTCCCTGTGATTATGAGGCCAATAGAAGTGCTTGGCTTACATTCAAATTTTTTCAGTCTTGGTTATCAAAATTGGACGGAAGAATGGCTTCAGAAAAATGGAACATTTTGATGATTCTAGACCGTTGTAGAGCACATTCTGCCGAGACACAAGTTGACACATATACAGCTGTTGTTTTTACTCCCCAATACCACCAGTTTAATGCAACCACTGGATCATGGCATTATTTATAACCTCGAGATCAAGTACCTTATCAGGGCCGCCTGATAAGGTACTTGAAGAAGGAGGGAACAATTTGCAGCCAAATTGTCTTGGATACTATCTGTAATCTTGTTATTGCTTGGGAAAGTATTACATCAAGTGTTATAATAAACTGCTTCAGAAAGAGTGGCTTTGGAGAGAACATCATCGAAAAACATGGTCCAGCAGACAGATATGATGGCAACGGTGAGGGATGGAGGAATTTGAAGGAGCATATGAATTTTGTTGGCGAATTTGAAGTGTTTGTGAAGGTGGATGATGAAGTTGCTATCACTGCAACGCCAACACCAGAAGAGCTGCTGAGTACCAAACAAAACAATGCTGTTTTTGTTACCAGCGACATGGCGCCTCTGTAGCCAGGTGGGAAGGAGCAGCAGTGTGTAGCACACGCTTCTTGATTAGACCGGGGTTCGAGCCCGTCACCACCAAATACAGAGGATGTGGAAAGGTCGGGAATGACCACTGCATATCCCCGAGCAATATGGCCTTAGTTGCTAATGCTCCAAATAACAAACAAACAAGTTACCAGCAAAAGTGAAGACACGCGCACACTGCCATCTAAAAAAGATGCCCAAAATGCATTGAACATAATAGAGAATGTGTTGGCCTGCAGTAATGTTGATAAAGAAACAACTATTGCATTTGATAACGTCTGTGCTGTAGTTAAAAATGCATACAGGACAAAAACTGTTCCAACATTGGATTCTTTCTTTAAATTAAATTAATTTATTAAAAAGTTAATGGTTTGTATGTCTCCTTTTATAATTATTGTAATTATTTTTACTGTGATACTAAAATATTGTATATATCAAAATATATACTGTACAATATTTTCATTTCTGTTAATATTGGTTTTCTCTTAGTTGATCATACAAATAAAATAAAATCTTTAAAAAATATGTTATTCCTTGTTAGACAAGGCTTTTGTTTTTATTTTATTTTATTTTTATTAATTTATTTTTGATTATTATTATTATTTATTATGATGCTTAGATATACAGTATGTACCAAAAAAAAAATAAATAATAATAATAAATAATGGTAAAATTTTTTCACTTTTGGGGACCTTGTTACTACAAACCTCGTTATTACAAAACGTGAAAATTTAGGTCCTTTGAACTTGGTATTAATGAGATTCCACTGTAATAATGTTTAACCAACTCGATTAGCTATTTTTATAGTCACTCATGAGCAGCATATAAGAAATAATTTCAACATTGTGTACTTAGATTTTGGTCAAGTATTTGACTTAATTCCAAATTGAGAGGTTACTTATAAGCTGGAACATGTTGGAATCAAGGGAAAGTCCTTAGATGGATTGCAAGATGGCTGCAGGGGGTTGATTAATGGTTATTTTTCAGATTGGACTAATATAAGAAATGGGGGCACCCTAAGGATTGATCCTGGGGCCACTCTTGTTTTTGATTTTCTTAAATATTTACGAAGGGATATAGAGGACATGGTATCAAAATTTTCAGATGATATCAAAATTGGTATAGTAGTTAATGCTCAGTGCCAAGCATAGCTCTTTCAGGTCAACTGACTTCAGTGATGGTTAGAAAAGTGGCAGCTATATTTTAATGCAGCAAAATGCAAGTTTTTTACATTGGATACTTGATGGCATGGAACTAAAAACAGTAATGCAACAAAATACTAAAAATCACAAAATGCCAGGAAGAAATCATTTTGGCCATTATTGTTCCCCATAAGTAGGAATCAACACGATTATTTTCCCTTCAATTATTATTCCAGACATTCGTCTTTCATACTCATAAAGTAAACCCTGATAAAATAAGCATCTCCTCACTTACCACGTTTACTGGAACTGGAACTTAGATACTCAGTCTGCCTTCCTTCCACTGATTATCTCAAACGTTCTTACTGTAGACTGCTGTAGGTACCAGCTTGGCAACTTGGATGTTGGTGTCTCTTCCTCTCTGTCTTAGCGGCAAAAGCAATCAGTTGTGATGACAGCTTCTTCCATCTTCTTCTCTGACTGCGTTGACTTCCTGGACTCTCCTTGGGTTTTCCAAGAGCCCTCTTTTAAGCCTGAGCTTCTTTCCAAGTTTATCCAGTCTCAGCATCTGATTGGACGTCGAACTGAGGACTCATGTCCCAAGCACTTGAACAACATGTGATAGAAAAGGGTTGATCACATCACCCCTATCATGACACACGTCCAGCATGTCTGATATCTAGCTAAGAATTGTAAACAAACCCTCTACGTTATCTTTTTCGGAATGGAAGGGCGATACCTAATACATGTGAATGCTTATTATTACTAAAGGTATTCGCTTATTCATGTGTAAATCATTGTTTCTCTCTCTCTCTCTTCAAGCCTGCATTAGCATGGTCATATCCTTTGAGAATCCTCAATGTTTATATAATCCAGGCTAATTTCTTTGACCTGTCTGCCCTCTCAGTGGAAGTTGCTACTTCTTGGGTAAGAAGTAGGCTCCTAATAACAATTTTTTTTTTTTTTAAATGATTTTCTCTTAGTTACGAGTGGAGTTTTTTTCAATACATTCTCTTTTATCAGCATACAATACTTTAAATAACACTTACTTAAAAATATCTGGTTTTCGTTAGTTAACTGGAAGAAAACTAGTGAATATTTATTACTAGTTTATTAGTAAGTGAGCTGTATACATTATAAGGGAAACAAGAGGGAAGAGTAATTAAGTAAATAAAAATTAATTCACAGTACGATAGGAAAAATGAAAAGGGGGAAGAAACTACACTATGTAACACATGCCCATATATTTACTGCCATTGATCTCTCTATCTCAGTCCTTCTCTCCTCTCTGTTTGTACATGGAAGGTTGAAAAAAACCTTTACATTATAGATCAGTTTCCCATGATATTCACTGCTTTCCAATGGGAAACCATATTTACCATCGAGGATACTGCGGTGGAAAATTGATCGAGCTAACTGGAATGTCTTTAAACATCTGACAAAATTTAATACAATCACAGTCAGTCAGGAGCCAATTAGTGACACAGTTAAGTACATCACAGAAAGTATTGTCCAAGCAGCAGCAATTCCAAAGACATCCAAATATTTTCCACCATTTTCAAAACAGTGGTGGGATGCAGAATGCACAGCAGCAAGAAAAGCATAAAACAAGATGTGGGATATAGTTCAATGATATCCTACCACAAATAACCTAATATCCTTCACATGTTCACTTGCCAAAGCATGTTTCATCTGATGCTGGAGCTGGAAAGAATGTTGAATCCGTTTCACACCTTCTGTTATCCGGGCAGGCAACTCCAAGTTTGTCTGAGACGAAGTCCAGGAAACGAAGGGAAAATATACCTTTCATTGATCCTAGAACATAATGGATCTGCAATTGCTAATGCTCTAGGGAAATATTCACTGAAGTATCTGTTAAAATGTCAATACTCCCCAAAGTTTTTGGCCTTCAAACAAAACATGAAACACAACCACTGGGGCTGTCTTCTTGCAGCCTTTGAAGCCTATAACTAACCTTTTACAGAACACTAATTTAAAGTGACACTACTTCTCCAAGACAAGCTCTGTTGGACTAGATTACATCCATTATGAAATTATTAAACATCTTTCAACAGAATCTGTGGATTGCCTGCTCTCTACAACAGAATCTAGTTCAGAATCTAGTTTCCAGCCTCCTTGCTTAAGTCTATCATGATTTTGGTCCCTTTCCTGGTTTCCTCCAAATTGGAATACTATTAATATCGTGGGAAAAATGGTTAGTATTCTCTTCATGTGGTATTTAAAATCAAATGACCTCCTTTTTTTTCCAGGATACAGAGTGGCTTCCAAAGGAACAGATCAACACTTGACCATTTATCCATCTCAAAATGTCTATTCTTAATGCTTTCCTGAAATATGAGCACCTGGTGTCTGTGTTCTTTGATATGAAAAAAACATGTGACATGATATGGAGATTTGGAATTTAAGTCATACAAAATGAGGGTCATCAAAAGATAATTGCAGCAAGCCATTGACCTTCTCTCCTGGGCAGTGGCTAATGGCATATGTTTTCATCCCACAAGACCATTTGCATACACATATTTGGGATCACTGAAGCCATATCTCACCAACATTGAACTGACATTTAATCAGAGATTTTTCACCTAGGTTTTAGAGATTTTTAAACATAGAGCCAATGGCATAAAAAGATAGAATTACTTTTTTCAGTTTGTTTGAAGATGCCTTCTGCATCCAGAAGATCATTTTGCATGCCATAAAGCTATCCTCTGTATCTGTGGTGAAGGACCAATTTCTTTTATTTCCAATCCATCACAGACCGGTACTTTTGTAAAATACAAATCTCAAGGACTGGTAACGGACGAATCGTCAGGGACCATAATGTCCACTACTGATTTCCAAGGTGCCTCCATAGCCAGGTGGGCAGGAGCAGCAGAGCGTAGCACACGCTTCTTGATTAGACCGAGGTTCGAGCCCGTGACCACCAAATACGGAGGATGCGGAAAGGTCAGGGAATGACAACCGCATATCCCCGGAGCAATAGGGCCTTAGTTGCTAATGCTCCTAAAAACCAAATAACAACAACAACCAATTTCAATTCGTTGTGCACCAGTAACAAACAGTCCACGGACCACACTTTGAATAGCACTTTTCTACACCACATGAGTCTAACTTTTCAAGGAACTGTGATATTATGATGCTCGCGCGCTCTCTCTCTCTCTCTCTCTCTCTCTCTCTCTCTCTCTGGCCTGCAGAATTTAAAAACGCCTTCAAACAAACTGATATAAAAGTAATTTTCTGTTCATCAGCTCTATATTTAAAAATTCCCAGCAAACCTGGAAAATCGTTTGCAGAGAAAATGCCAGAAGTTTAGCAAACTGTGACAGGATACTTAATGATTTTGTAATAACTGAGAGCAAAGAGGAGGAGAAATTGTTGAAGTTAAACATAAGAAAGGCACCTGGAGAGGGGGGGGGTGGATCTGTCCAGTTATATTAAAGGATGTGGCAAAAGAAGTAAGCAAACCCTTAGCCATAATTATGAGAGCATCCTTGGACACAGGGGGAGGTCCTCAGTGACTGGAGATGTGCAAATGTATCCCCAATTCACAAAGGGGGATCTACGGGTGACACAACTAATTACAGACCAGTTAATTTCTGTTCTGGGGAAAATAATGGAGTCTATGGTTAAAGATGCATTGCAGGATCATCAAGACAAGACCGCAGTAATAATTCAGACACAGCATGGGTTTATTAAGGGAAAGTCTTGTCTAACAAATTTGATTGGATACTATGATGTACCAAATACCATATCCCAGAGCAATATGGCCTTAGTTGCTAATGCTCCTAAAAACCAAATAACAACAACAATACTATGATGTGGTTAAAATGGAACTGGATGCAAGAAATAATTTTGATATCATATACTTGGATTTCAGGAAAATTTTTGACACTGTTGTGCATGGAAGACTACTGTACAAATTGGAGCAGTATACTATTAAGGGTAAGTTGCTTCAGTGGATAAAAGGGTGGTTGAATGGGGAAGACAGTGATAAACAATGGATGCTGCTCTTTGTGGACTAATGTTAGTGGAGTCACCCAGAGTTCGGTGTTGGGCCCACTGTTGTTTTGTATATTTATCAATGAGATGAAGGTATATCAGGCTTAATGTCGAAGTTTACATATGATACAAAGGTTGTCACGGTTGTTAATGACAGTAATGGCAGCGTGCTACTGCAACAAGATCTAGAAAATTTGGGCAGATGGGCTGAGAAATGGCAACTGAAGTTTAACATTGACAAATGCAAAGTACTGCATATGGATAGAAGTAACCTCAGAGAAATGTACCAACTGTGTGGCCTCCATAGCCAGGTGGGAAGGAGCAGCAGTGCATAGCACATGCTTCTTGATTAGACCGGGGTTCGAGCCAGTCACCACCAAATACGGAAGATGTGGAAAGGTCAAGGGAATGACCACCGCATATTCCTGGAGCAATATGGCCTTAGTTGCTAATGCTCCTAAAAACCAAATAACAAACAAACAACCAACTGTGTGGTACCACATTTAGGGTGGTAGAAAATGAAAAAGATCTGGGAATAATTGTGCAGTCAGATATGAAGTTTTCTGAGCAATGCAGATAGGCTGCCAGAGCAGGCCATGGGGTATTGTCAATGATATACAGGAATTTTGAGAGTCAGGAAAAGGAGGTGATTATCCCTTTGTATAAGGTAATGGTCAAGCCACGCCTTGAGTTTTGCGTACAGGTCTGGAGGCCTCATTTTAGGAAGGATGTATAGTTGCCTGAGTGTGTACAGAGAAGGGTAACAAGATTGGTGAAGGGAACGAAAGGGTTCTCTTACCAAGAAAGGCTTAAGTTCTGCAAATTGCAGTGGCTGGAGACTAGGCACCTAGACAAGGTGATCTGATTGAGGTGTATAAGGCCTTGAATGAGTTGAGCACACTGAATTCTGATCGTAATCTGAGCAAGCCGTTCGTAATCTGAGCAACCCGTTTCTTCCGCTTGCTCAGATTACAAACTTGAGGTGGCATAAAATCAAATTGAGGAAAACAGTTGTGGAATAGATGTGCGGAAATTTGCCTTTAGCCAGCTGGTGCTTGTTTTCTGGAACAAACTTCCATCTGTCGTGGAAGTTGATAGTTAAATAAATTCAAGGAGGAACTGGACAAACATTTAGAGGGAATGGTTGTGTGATATTTTTTTTTTTTTTTTTTGGCTGATTCTACATAAGCTCATATGCTTGCTTTCTTGCATCACATGCCTTCATTACTACTACTATGTTGGTCAGATATGGATTCAGTGACATCTCCAACATGCATGCTTACTCCCACATCTATCGCATATGCCAGGGGTGGCCAACTTAATATGGGACACGATCTACTTTTTTTTTAAATCGAAAAGTGCTGTGATCTACCATCTCAAGAAGTTCATTTACACATGGTTAAAAAAGTTAATCAACACATTGAAAAATGTTGTTTATAAATTTTAAAATTAAATACAATTTAGAATTCTTAATTTAAATTCATACGTATTTAAAATTTTAATTTATGCGAAGTTTGTGTCTGCATGTCATCTGCCAAGCTTTCAAAATCAGGGATATACTGTGATAAGGTCAACCGTAAAGAATCTTCCGAATGCAATTTCATAAGAGTAGAGGATCCTTCGTCTTTGTTTCAAATAAGAAAGGGCTGATTCACATAGATATGTGGAACCAAAAGAGGAATTCAAATGTTTACTGCATTTTTTTTTACATCTGGCTACTTTTTTCAGCAAACATTTCCAAAAGTCTTCTTCTGATGATCTGGATTTTAGGAAGATATTGTTTCGCAATGTAATAATTTTATTTTAGAGTAATATTTTCTGTGTGAAAATTTTCGGTGTTTTTTTTTTTTTGGAATTTGTTTCATATCTAAGTCAACATTAAATGGATAAGAAATATATTGAACAATGTCTTCAATTGTTTTAAAATCACTGAATCTGGTTTCAAAATCATCCACAACTTTCTCAATTTCAGAAACATATTTCTCACTATTAAATTCAAAAATAGGATATTCTTGCATATGATCTTGCATATTTGCAAAATGATCCAATTTTTTTTCTTTGAGATCCTTAGCCATTGCCAAAAATTGATATTTATATGCAATATTACTACTAATCAGTGCGTTGAAGTGCCTTTTTAATTTCCTTTTTTTTTTGGGTATAGCCACAGAAGCATTACAAATCAAACAAAATACAAAAAAGTATTTTAGTTCCCCCTCTTGATGAAAATGATACGATTTGCTCTTTTTTGTAGTATTAATTTTAAACCAAAGGTTATTAAATTAACGTATAAGTACTGTCCAGTTATTAATATTAAGTAAGCTAAATAAGAATTCGACACATACACTATGCTCTGCACAACGTAGAGACAAGCCTAGTGGCTGTGTGGCAACAAAAGTAGTCACGTGGTTCAACGGATTTGTAATAAGCATATGCAAGTGGGGTACATAATAATAATATTTAGATTTTAACTAATCTATTTTTTATATATATGTATTTAAAATTCATCATGATCAACCAAAATTAAAGCTGCGATTGACTTGTTGGCGACCCCTGGCACATGCAATAGATCTGTGCCCACAGAGATCTCCATGTGTGTGCTTAACACCATGCTTATGCACCCCTAGACAAAGCCAAAATTTTGATAAAACTGAACAGTGGCTGCATGTTATGAATCATGGAAGTGCTAGCTATAACCAATCACAAATCTGAATATTCTTAAACAATAAATGCCACACCCAATCTATCAAATTTTCTAGAATCTGGTGCCTAGATAAAAATCAAATTCATTAAGGATTGATCTGGCACAGTTTTCCAGTTCACATGACTGTTTTCTCCCCCTCCCCTTTATCAAGGTCATAGGGACCACTCTCCAGTGAGGTGCACTTCACAAACATGCTTTCCCATTCCTCAGTTTCCTCTCACTTTATTTTTCTTAGTTTCATTATGACATGGAATTTTAAATAAGCAGTATTAAATGGTGAGATATCTTTGTAAAAAAAGTTTTTACTTCATTTATGATTAACTTAAGAAATAAAAACATTAATGTGCCTGAAATTTTAACCTCACTACTTATATTATCTAACTGATTAATACTGAAGCCCAAGAAAGCATTATGTATGTAAAATGTTTTGGTAAGAATAGAATTGCAAATAAAGCTTTTAATGATATAAAATTATACTTATTATAACCATTAACATTTTTATATATATACATTTAATTTTCAAACTTCTATTTTTAGGTATTTTAGTAAACAGGAACTGAGAGAATTATTTACCTTCGATAATCCACACTATTCGTCTACCCAAGTTCATCTTGAAGAACTGCATGCTAATGAGCGCAAAACTGATTCCTCTCTTGATGAACATATTGCTTTTCTTTATTCACTGGATATTTTTGGGATCAGTGACCATGATCTAATGTTCACCAAAAAATTTCAAGAAGAACAGCATGGAGAGAGTGAAGACAGTGAATATATCAGAAAACAGGTACCACTGCTTTTCTGTGGTTTCATCTTATAATTTCTGATTTCTAAATATATGGGGCATCTGAAAAATTACACTTAAAATTTAATGTTAAAATTTCTTTGTTAACTCACTTTTTTTTACTACGTCCTTTGCAGTCATTGAATAATATATGGCTATTACACTTTGTAGGGTCGGCTTTTCTTTTACAGTTGTGTATAGAGTGGTATCTGTAGAACTAAAGACTGCATGGGCGTGTGCACTTACACATATTATGATCACCTCCTGAGTGTATATAACTGTCATTCATTTGGAAATGTTGATCCTTCTCCCCCCCCCCAACTAGGATATTGGCTTAATTAAAAGTTGTGCAGGATTTTCTCTCTAACAAATGATCGTTAGCAAACCCCTAGTGCAGAAAAATGTCATAAAACTGATTTTGCAATACTGCTGTACTTTTCAGTATCTTTCAATGATGGACTAATATCAATTGTGATTAGAAGTAGGAAAATTATAAAGAGCCATTTTAACTTTAAAAATAAATCTACTATAACTATGAACAGAACAATTTATTTTTAAAGTAGTTATAATATTGATAACCAGGATTTATTTTATTTTTTCCCAGAAGCATTTGCAAGTGCTTCTGGGAAATTGGCATGCATGACTAAAAATCTGAATTTATATTATGTAAGAAAAGCTATTCTATGATTATAATATATTACTGTTCTGAGTAACATGCAGTAAGTCCATCTTACACAGCTAATTCGTTATGAAGGTTTCCTTGTACATCCAACGGTGCTTAAATGCTATCTGTTTTTTGACTCATGTTTGTTTTTGATGGACAATTAAAGTGAAATATATAATGTACTTAAAGTGTTAAAAAAGTAGCAAGTCCCAATTTTTTTTTTTTACAAAATATCTTTATTAATCATCCATATTTTGATGGTCTTTTTCAAAGTACTCCCCATTTTAAGAATGACCTCCAGTTTCTTTACAAATTCTGATGACTGAAAACGTTTTTGTTGCAGTTCCTTTAACTTTGGAAATATAAAAAAAAAATTGCAATGTGCAAGATTGGGACTGTAGGGCAGATGAGGAATACATTTTACATTAATGCTAGCTAAGTACTCAGTGACAGTATCAGCAATGTGAGTTCTCACATTGTCATAATGCAGCATCCACCCACCTGCATGCAGTTGTGGTAGTTTGCGACAAATGTGATTCTACAAAGTGCATTACAGTTCTGTAGTAAGGTCCCATAACAGTCATATGATGTGGCACAATATACAGTCTGTCCTCGTATAACACGTGTTTGCATTATACGAATTCGATCATACACGATTTATAAATAGGGGAACGATATCTTATATAACACGAACCGAATTTGCTTATGCACGATTCGCCTTTGTGTTTACAAGAAATGGTAGTTGAACGCCGCGGAATCACCACAACTGAACACAACACAGTAGGAATGAAGAGAAGATTCTGAAATTTTGTTTTTATGATTTCGTGGAAGGGGAAACACATTTAACATAATAACGTAAAAATCAACAGAATTTCAGCTACTGTATCGGTATTATCGCAAATGTAATTAGATCGACTTTTACTACCCGTTTATAACAGATTCCACTAGCAGGAACCACCAATAAACCGGAAACTGCAAATTGTTTTTATTGTTTTATGGTAGTGACCTCCAGAAATGTGCTTTAGTAAAACATAAGCATGTAATATGTGAGAATAGTGTGTTTTTGCGTTTACTGCATTGTTTATTCAGTTTGTACACGGGCGTTGCATCGTTTATTCAGTTGCTACTTGTTCACTGTGCGTTTATGTATATCAAGCTTGCCTCCTCATTTTTGTTCAGTTTATAATTGTGCTCTATTCTCAAAAAAATGAGTAAAATACTTGAAAAGTGTGAAAAGGAAGCGTTCTGGTGAAAATACTTCAGAGAGAAAAAGAAAAGCAATATCAATAGAAGAAAAATATGAAATTGTGAAACGCTTTGACTGGAATGAGAGAACATGCGATATTGTGCGTGCTACAGGCCTAAATGAGGGAACGCTGAGAACAATTAGAAAGAATGCAGAAAAAATAAAAGCAACTTTCATAGCAGGAACAACACAAAGTGTAACAAAATCAGTTAGATCAAGACACAAAGAACTGGAAGAGATGAAACGTCTTTTATCTGTTTGGATAGAAGGTCAAACAAAGAAGAGATCAGGAACAAGTTTGCTTACGATAAAAGCAAAGGCATTGGCAATATTTGAAGACCTGAGAAATAAAGATGAAAACCCTCAAGAAGTGCCTCCCTTTACTGCCAGTAGTGGCTGGTTCAACAATTTCAGGAAACGTCACGCTTTCCATAATGTGAAATTATCAGGTGAAGCTGCGAGTGCAGATGATGCAGCAGCAAAGGCATTTCCGCCGATACTGAAAAAACTAATTGAGGAAGAGGGCTATACACTGGACCAAATTTTCAACTTTGATGAAACCGGACTGTATTGGAAAAAAATGCCATCATGAACATATATCTCAAGAGAGGAAGCACGAGCTCCAGGCTACAAGGCTGCTAAGGATAGGTTTACCATCATGTTAGGAGCAAATGCAAGTGGCGACTTGAAACTGAAGCCTGTTATAGTTTATCATGCAGCCAATCCACGAGCGTTAAAAGGGATCACAAGGACTACCCTGGGTGTTTACTTTAGGAACAGCAGAAGAGGGTGGATGACAGGGCAGATCTTCACTGAACTTCTACTACATGTGTTTGAGGATGTGTTTCGAAGCTACTGCAAAAAGAAAAATTTGGATTTTAAGATTTTAATTATTTTGGACAATGCACCAAGTCACCCTCCAACCCTTGCTGAACTGTCACCAAACAGCAAAATCCTGTTTTTACCGCCTAACACAACATCTCTTATCCAGCCACTTGACCAAGGAGTAATTGCTGTTTTTAAGCACTATTACACAAGATGGACATTTAAGATGCTGATAGCAGAAACAGAGGGCGAAAATGCACCAACAGTTAAAGACTTCGAAGCGATTCAACATTAAGAATGCAATTTACATAATTGTGGAGGCCTGGAACGAAGTGACAAAAGAATGCTTACATGGTGTTTGGCGGCCTCTTTTACCAGATTTTATTCGTGATTTTAAAGGCTTTGATCCTGTAAATGAGCTTCCTAAATTAAAAGCACATTGTGTTGCCCTTGCAAAGCAGGTTGGCTTTGAGGAATTGGAGGAAGATGATTTAGAAGAGTTGCTTCAGTCTCATGAAGAAGAACTTTCAACTGAAGAACTGCAACAACTTGTTGCTGGAGGGCAGGTGGAAGATGAGAAAGACGAAGTTGAATGCCTGAACGCCACCATAAAACCGCTTTCTACTTTAGAGTTATCTTCAGTTTTAAATTCATTTGAGAAAAGTATGCAATGGCTAGAAGATAACGATTATAATGCAGAAAGAAGCAGAAGAGCACTTCATACAATTCGATCTGCTTTGGAGCCATATAAGCAGCTGCTTTGTGAAAGGAGGAAGATTGCGAAACAACAGAAACTAGATGTCTTTTTTATGAAAACACCCAAGAAAGAGACAGAAAATGAGCCGCAGCCCTCTAGTTCTGGTGTGACCACATTTCGTCCAAAGTCCTCATCGGCATCTCCTCCACCTCCCAGTTCCGATAATGATGACAACCTGCTGCCACTTTCCCCATAATTACGCTGCTTCAACCCCTTTCCCTCAAGCTGTCTTCATTTACTTTTAAGGTAAGAATCTAAATTTAAATGATTAAATTATTAATTTTACATTTTTCAACTGTAAGTGTTTTATTACGATTATTTATTGTGTTTGGTAATATTTTGGTTAAAAATGTGTGTCCAATCTTGGGTGGTCGGCCCCTAACCCTATTTTTTCCATAGGGCCTGTTGTTTATATTACACGATTTTGCATTGCACGAGGTTTTCTAGGAACACAACTATCGTGTAATACGAGGACTGTACTGTTAAACCATTCCTTGAATTTCAAAAAAGAGATGACCATAACCTTTCCTACAGAAGCCACTTTTTTTTTTTTTTTTTTGTGTTAGCAATGCTTACTCTCTGAATCGAAATGATTAAGCCATATCTCCATCTGCTGTTATCTCCTTGTGCAGAATGAACTTCATCTTCAGTAACCATCCATTGCACCACCTGACAAACCTCCATGCAAACTTGCCCGTTGCTCAGGTGTGAGTAGTCGTGGAACCCAGTGTACACAAACACATGCCATATGTAATTGGTCATGGAGAAACCATGCATGCTTGCTACTGATATTCTCAACATCTTTGCCAGTTGCTTTATTGCTATACAATGATCTTCTCTCACAATGAAAGAAGCAGTGTTTATGGTTTCTGTGGTGACAGCAGTGGTTGGAACTCCAGGACTGCTGATTTATGTGGTTGAATCACATCCACCTTTAAACATTCTAAACCAACTGTGAGTTGTGCTATATGGAAGTGTAGATTCACCAAAAGCCTCTTACATACACTTCAACTGTTTTTGAGATGGAAACAAAATTTGAGAGCAGTATACTTTTCCTTGTGTCACGGCCATTATTATATAGGTTAAACCGAACAGGCATAAACTTGGCTGGCCGCCAAGGCAACAGTCTTACACATGAGTCAACTGCGCAGTTGCTATATGATGCAGTTTGTTTGGTTTGGTCTTAAATTCCGTAGCTCAGCTGAAAACAGCAAGCAGTACAGTTGTTCATGAAAAATTATGATCATTCTTTATTGATCAGCCTTTGTATATACTTACCATATTTAGGTTCTGGATCCAGTCATAATGATACTGTGTTTCTATTCACCATGTTAATAAGTCTCCTATTATTGTTGGTTTGTCAATTTAACTGATACCTTAAGTTTATTAGGTAAATTAGATTGTTAGGAGTATTGCCAAATGCTATACTCCTAACATGAGGCACTCGCAAACATGTCTTTTTGTTCTTTGTAACCCTAACCTCTGTCCTTTTATGTCCTTGAAAAATCCTCCATAAATGCTTATGGCATTGCTTTCTCCAGTTGGATATTGGATTAGTTCCAGCTCTCTATTACTATTATAAAAAATAATAATAAATAAGTACATAAAAATTCAGGCTGACTGGAATAAGTTGGATATTCAGTTAATTCATTTTTACCGTAATTAGAGCAATGTGCCAACACATCGGTAGCAATGTAATAGTACTCACCTACATCAGAAGCAATGTAGTAGTAGTGACTTTGAAACACTGTAAGGCCTGTATTTAATTGTTTAATGACAACTTCAAATTAACATTAATCAAAGTCTCCCTGTACTTATTAAATAAAAGATCGGTCTTCCTGTAAACGTGAAAATCTCAGTGTTACTCGGCTATTCCATTTTGAGGCATTGACCAAGAAATAGTATAGCGTGCTGTTGTGGTGTTCCTTGATTTGAATGAAAGTCTTAGCTGCAAAATAGGCCATTCTGCATTTGAGCAAAAATGGTTTCATAATTGTGATGCCCCAGCAAAGCTTCGTGCACCTATGGGTTCAGTTAGTCTAAGCTTTGATTACATTTTTTAGTATATATTCAGTTTCATTGTTTTCAGTTAGTTGTCATAATTTTTAAATTGCTATTATACAGAGGAGTATTTTTAATGCTCATTTTTTAAGCAATGCTAAAAATAATTCTAGACAATTTTTTCTAGGTTCATATGGCTCAACAGCTTGTACAAATAGAAGCTACTCAGAATTTGGAGGACAACAAGAAATCTGGTGGTTATGTTCGTCCTTACACTCTTCCTGTAAACACTTATAAAAAAATAAGTAATCCAGGTACGCGTATTTCGTAACATTTGTAACATTAATTGTTGTTGTAAAAAACATCATTAATTCTAATTGTGACTAGGGTCAGTTCAAATGAATGATATTCCAGATTGCAGGATGTGAATCAATTACCTTCTCTTTAAAGGGGTTTTTTTTTTTTAATCATTTTTCAGGGAAACTAATGGCTTAAAAATGTTCAATTGTGTCTTAATTTAAAGAATATAGAAGACAAAATGCATTTACATGTTTGAATGTCAGTAATTGACTACTGCTCCTGCTTTTCTGGGGGTGAGATGGGTATAATATAGATTGGGTTTGCTTGTTACACATTGCCTGATGTAGCTGAGTGGAGTGTAGTTCAAGCCTACATGACTGCTAAATGTGATTAATTATTGTATTTGTGATTTATTGCAAACTCCTCTGGTCTGGTGGTTGTGCCAGAGTACAAACAAGATGATTTCATTATCTTACTACTTATTTTCATTTAATAAAAACTGAACTTGAAGTAAAAATTGTTATTTGTTTAACTGTATTATAAGGAATATATTTTGTAATTTCTTATATCAGTTTAAATTTAAATAGAGGATGGGTTCCTTCAGTTTCTTCATCCATTTTGTTATAAATAATCAGTATTCAGGAATGGGAAGCTGTTTTTATTGTTTCTAAAGTCATTTCATGGTTCTTCTAGGAAATCAGGTAGCCCTCCAATAATTATTATCTCTGAATGGATTGAATAAGCTGAATGCACTGTAAAATTTGTATAATTCTCATTTAAATATTAATAAACTTCTAGTTTCATTGTGTTAGATATTCATAAATATATGATCAATAATTTAATTTAGTCAATAGAAGAAAGATAACAGTAGTTTTCTGGAGAAATTCAGTAAATTTTTTGCACATCTTTGATTGCTATGTATAAAAAAATAAGCACAGTATATTATGTATTTGTATATATCTTCTAGAGAGAGAGAGAGAATTTATATTTTTGGATATTATTCGATGTTTAATTCTTATAATATAATCTAAACAAAAAATGAATGACATTTTACTTTTTTTTTGCATTATTGTTTTCAGTAAACTTCATAACCAAGCACGAACTGCTCTTACTATGTGTGCTAATAACTCGGGGATTTTTTTTTTTTTTTCTTTTGGCTTGTGCAGCATAAGCCTCAAGCTTCCTTGCACCATGTAGCTAATAATAATAATAATGATCAACAGTCTGTGTCACTTTAGAACAGCTGAAAGTGGTAGACAAGAAAAATGCATAGTGTTTGGTTACATCTGAAAAATATATGCTTTATTACAATAGCCAAATTTTACTCTGGCAACTATATACTAAAATAATAAATTAAAAAAAAAACAAAAAACAACCCTGATTTTCAAGATGCTAGAGCTGTTTAATTCAAATGTGGAGGATTTTATATCCTTCATCTTTTAACTTGGCTCAGCAAAATTGTATTGAAAATGAGAGAAAAACTTCTGAAGCAGCTTCATGGTTAATCTATTCCATAAATAGCAACTTAATTTATGCTAACAAAAATACTGATCTAATTCCACACAACAAGTTAATTTCATAACTGTAATCAATTGTACGAGGGTGGTTCAATAAAGAATCGCCCTCACCTACTTCCACATATCGCAGAGTCATGATATTTTGTGTGTAGCATCATACATATCTCTGTGCTAAAGCTGTAAATTTTCAGCCCTGTGTCTTAATTTGTTTTTCTCTTACAGAGCTGAACATGTGATGAAGTAGCATCATGGACAAATTTGAAGCCAGAGCTGTAATCCGTTCTTGAAGGGGAAATCTCCTAAAGAAATCCACGAGGAGATGGCTGCTGTGTATAAGAATGAAGCCCCATCCTGTGGCATTGTGAAGCACTGGCATAGTGTGGTCAGACATCGGTAGAATTTGAGCCCATTCCAAGTCTTCCCCATTCAGCCATTGATGACAGCATGATCAGAAAAGTGGAGTCGTTATCCTGGAAGATCGCCGGATATCTGTGCATGAATTGTCCCAGGAGGTGAAGATTAGTGTGGGCTCTGTTGAAACAATGCTTCATGACCAACTCCATTTAAGGAAATTGAGTGCAAGATGGACTGCTTTTGTTGACTGGTTTCCAGAAGGCTGATCGACAACAGAAATCACAAGAGTTGTTAGCCCTGTGCCAAAAAAAATGAGGAAGACTTTTTCTCTCATCTAATCACTCATGATGAAAGTTGATACACCATTTCGACCCTGAAAGTAAAAAAGCAGTCCATGGAATGGCGACATCATGGTTCCCCACCCCGAAGAAGGCAAGGGCCCAAGTGTCAGCAGGAAAGGTCTTGCTGACAGTGTTTTGGGATGCGAAAGGTGTAATAATGACTGATTACCTGCCGAAAGGTAGAACAATTACAGGTGCCTATTATGCCAATTTACTCACAAAATTATGAGAGAAAATCAAAACATGTAGGTGTGGCAGAGAGGTGGTACAGAAATTGCACTATTCCCGTTTCAGAGTGTATCAGGAATACGCCATTTCTGGAATAGCATCTCATTGTGGACTGTGCTGTGGGCAGAGAAAGGTGGTGGATGAACATGGCCATCGACATCTGTCTTGCATTATTTCAGCCAACCGGAGAGTGACGGTGGCACAAATCACCGCCGACTTCAATGAGGGAGGTGCCAGAAACGTCTCCACTAAGACCTTCAGGTGGCATGCTGTCCAAAAGGTATGAGAATGCTTCAAGACATTGCCCCAGTTCACACTTCTGAAATTGCAACAACACAAGCGGCCACTTGTGGATATGAAATACTACCCCATCCAGCTTACTCACCCGATCTTGCACCATCGGACTTCTTGTTTCTTTCCTTCAAATCATTTCTTCGGGGGACTCACTTCCCTGACGACGAGACACTCGTTTCTGCAACAGAGTCATGGTTCAGAGACCAACCTCACCACTTCTACAAAAACTGTATCCGTAGCCTCATCCATCAATGGGAAAAATGTGTAAATCTGCACGGTGGCTATGTAGAGAAGGACTAAAACCTGTGCCAAGAATCAACAGGCTAGTACCTCTGCAGCTAGGTCAGGGCGATTCTTTATTGAACCGCCCTTGTATATTGATAAAACTCCACTTACTTAAACACTGGGTGTTTTTTCTCTCTCTCTCTCTCTCTCTTTCTCTCTCTCATTTTAATACTGTTATGAATTTACAAAATCAGTGGTAGTGCGAGAAGAGAATTTTCACCCTTTTTTTTTTGTATGGATTACAAGAATTAAATGGCGCCTCCGTAGCCAAGTGGGCAGGAACAGCAGTGCACACATGCTTCTTGATTAGACTGGGGTTTGAGCCTGTGACTATACGGAGGATGCGGAAAGGTCAGGGAATGACCACTGCATATCCCCGGAGCAATATGGCCTTAGTTGCTAATGCTCCTAAAAACCAAAAAACAAAAATAAACAGCAAATAATATCCCAAAATATGAATACTCTCTTCAGTAGGTATGCACAACTGCACATATTAAACAACACAATGCATTATTTTAATGCTTAACTTGTACACTAAAAGGACAGAATTTATGGGATACCTGATTCCTGGGCAAGCCAGAGGGGTAACGCTGTCACCCCTCTCGCTTGTGGATGCACCCACCACTTGGCAGGTATGTTGGTACACTGCATTCATGTAGACGTGAATTCGATGTCAGTGTGGATAAACATTGTGAGTTAACCGACTTTGAAAGAGGGATTGATAGTGAGTGCCCAATGCATGGGTCACTCTATCACAGAGGTGGTACAGAAATTGCACTATTCCCGTTTCAGAGTGTATCAGGAATACGCCATTTCTGGAATAGCATCTCATTGTGGACTGTGCTGTGGGCAGAGAAAGGTGGTGGATGAACATGGCCATCGACATCTGTCTTGCATTATTTCAGCCAACCGGAGAGTGACGGTGGCACAAATCACCGCCGACTTCAATGAGGGAGGTGCCAGAAACGTCTCCACCAAGACCTTCAGGTGATCATTAGCCGCAATAGGTTATGGGCCACCGTCCCACCAGTGTCCCATTGCTAACACCATGACATGGGACTCTACGCCCCAACTGGGCAAAAGAACATCAGCACTGGACCTTGGATGATTGGAGACGAGTCTCTTGGTCTGATTAGTCCCATTTCCAGGTATTTTGAGCATATGGGAGGGTGCATATCTGGCGGAAACTGCACAAAGTTATGCAACCTTATGTCAACAAAGAACTGTTCAGTCAGGTGGATGGTTGGTAATGGTCCGGGGTGTGTTCAGCTGGCACATGTTGGGACCTCTGGTACATCTAGATGCATCTCTGATCAGTTCAGTTTATGTGTCCGTCCTTGTAGCCCATCTCCATCCCTTCATGGTCATCGTGTACCCACAGGGCAATGGACTCTTCCAGTAGGACAATGTGCCTCCCCCACAGAGCCGTGGTGGCCAGAACATGATTTGAAGAGCATTCTGCAGATTTTACCACCATGGAATGGCCTCCCCTTTCACCGGACAGGAATCCTGTGGAGGATCTTTGGGATGCTGTGGAAAGGTCCGCTCAAGCTTTGGATCCTCCATCCAGGAATGTGACAGAATTATGGACAACGGTGCAGCAAGCATTGAATGAAAATACCTTTGGAACGTTTTTGTGAACTAGTGGACTCAATGCCTAGCTATGTGACTGCCCTTATCCAAAAGGTAGACCTGCCCGCTACTATGTAGGTATCCCATAATTTGTGTATACATGACACTGCATGACTATTATGATTATGGCTGCAAAAATGAAACTCGGCAATCTTTGTTATTACATAAATTGTAAAAGATTTCACGTGCATCGTGAATTCCTTAAGAATTTTTTTTTTCTTTTTTTTTTTCTTTTTTTTTTTCTTCTTTTTTTTTTTGTCTGAAGTACATTTATTATCATTCTTTCAAATTGAATGTGCTAGTGAAGATGTGCATCACCTGTCTTAGGAAATGAATTTCATGAAATTTTATATTTTATCCCTTTAGAAAGAGTTGTTGAGCCATCTCAAATTTCATTAAAATCTGACCAATAGAAATTTGATTTCTTTTTTTCTTTTTTTTTTTCTTTTTTTTTTTCTTTTTTTTTTTTTTTTTTTTTCATATACATATCACATGGTTATCCATATAATGTATATTGTAGCTGAAGAACTGGATATTGTTTGTTGCCATGCACTGGTTGGAGGAATAAATGGGCAATGTGACAGATGCACAGAAAAGAAATTTTCTTAGTTCACACAAGTCGTGCTTTTTCTTTCTTTTTTTTTTTTTGTTGCAAATCATGAATTATTACTATTTGCCGACATGCCTGAAATGTAACAAACTGCATACATTAACTGGTTAAAGCTGATACTGTCAAGGAATAAGTATAGAGATTTTAATATGGCTGAGCACCATGCAAGGAGAGATCATTGATTGTAGTTATTCAGTTATAAACATTTCCATTATGTCAAGAACTGAGAACCTTAAAGCCAGTGATGTGGCATCCCATTCCATCTTGGAAAGTCATATTTGTAATCTAAAACCTTGAGAGTCCTTAGAACTTGTAATGTCCAAGGTCTTAGTGCTGAATTAAATGCCATTAAGAAATCTTGAATAAAAAAAATTATACTTCTGAGTTTTATAACAGCATATTTTACAATCATATAACTTTCACAAAAGAATTATATATAGTGCTCACATCTAAAGCAAAAGCAGTCAAGTCAGCTGGGATATTTTAAGCTATGATATTCCGAAACTTCTAATGACTGCATCGCTAGAGAATCTTTTTCACTTTCAGTGGAGTGTATTACTGATTTTGCTGATGAGTTACCCCATTCTCTTGCAATTCACAGCAAGTGTTGATTTTCAGGAAAGTATCATATTATTTTTGATTTATAAATTCTGCTGTTCAGTAATCAGTTTGCCCTACCTGCAATCATGCTATTGATGGAGCTCATGGGTGAAAATGCCAGAGCAATGCACATTGCTGTATCTGAGCTCAGTCTTTGAGAAACCTCCCTATAGAATAACTGCAGAATTTCTGTTAATCATATTAGCAAGTGAATTATAAAGTCTTTATGCATTTTAATTGTAAAAAAAAATCTTCCCCCAGACTCAGAATTTATACTAAACAGATAGATTATACTAGTTAAACCAAATATCTAGATTTAATTGTAGACAAAAACTGACCTTTCTGGAACACATACATTATATATAGCTGCCAACTTCCTGGCTTTATGGTAGAGAATCTGGCTTTTACTTGATTTGACCCCTTCTCCATCTCACAGTCATAGTAGCATTTTTGTCTTATTTACACACACACACACACACACACACACACACAAAAAGGAAACTTAAATTTTTTTTTTTTTTTTTTTTTGTTAATGAATATGACCATGTTAAACACCTGAGAAAAGTTTGCTGTAAGTTGTTCAGTTAGCCACACACACAAAAAAACCCCTTTTATTCTGCAAGTTTTTCATTTTCGATGTAATACGTATGGCCCAGGGATGATGCATTCTCTCAGGTTTGGAAAGCAATAAAGATTAATAAAAGAAATTATAATTTATTAAAAACTAATATAATTAAAGATCTATTTTCAACGAAAAATTTTATGCACTTTCAGCTCCTAACTCACATTGTCAATATAGTCTAGAATAATAAGAGCCAAAATAAAATAAACCCTTTTCCCTGTCAATCACAGTTACAAAAGACCAATGAGAAACAAGTGCAAGCACAATGTGTGTTGAAAAATCAAAACTGGTTGGCAGTAAAGCTTCACCATAAGGTCCTTTTAGCAGTAAAAAATAAAAATTTTAGTGCAAGTTTACGTGTTGTACTTGTCAAGGTGATTTGTATGCCAATATGATCCAATGAAGTGTTACAACTTCAAATATTTAATATGCTTATTGCAGAAGCTGAATGGCTATGAATAAATTTTATAAATTGCAGACTAGTTTCAGTGGCTAGCAGCTTTATTGTTAATATATAAAACCAAAGCATGTTTTCTTACAGCAGTCAAGTTTGCTAGCTGCAAACAGAATTCATAGATAGTAAGTTTGCCTGACTGAATTATCAGAAGTGTTAATTTAAATATTAGAGGCAACTCTCGGTGTGAAAGTGTATTGATGTCTAGTGGCACCAGGGGTTTCCCCCATCTCCGTGTTGCTTTCATTGTGGGTGTACCAGATCGCCGGGAATGATAGAGATTTAAAAGTGTGTGGGCTTTGTATTTGTGTGATGTAGTGTACCATTGTTCATCTGGTCGTTTAGCCGCTGGACCCCTGCTGAGGCCCATTGTTGCCCAACTTTCGCCCCGTGGAAGCAGACCAGGAATCCAGTAGACGTAGTTACTCTGGCAGGGCCATGTAATTTCTTGTGATTTCGGCAGCTAGGACCTAAAAAAAAATTTTTTAACTAATCAATTGTGTGAAGCTGGTGTCACTTGAATTTGAAAAATCCAAAATATGGGCAAAAGGTGATTTGACATGTTTAAATTTAGGTGTGTGGGGCTTTTGTTAGCGTATAGATGGAGAGGGGAGAGAGAGAGAGACTGAAGACTGGGGGTGGGGGTAGAAAGGCAGAAGTATGGGGCCAATAGAGGTGTCCCCAGGTTTCAATGGTGTGGGCCCATGCACCACCAGAGAAGAAAAGTGGGGGTGGTGAGGATGGGGAGGAGATGGAAAACACCATCCCCTCCATTCCCCCCAGGGAAATGTAATTCTAAGATGCAGGGGGCTAGGGTGCCCTCTTCAGGTTGCCATATGGCATTTGACAGCTAAGCTGCACTTTGTTTCATCATTTCTAGTTGGATCATTGGCAACTCTCGGTTTACAAACAAGTTCCGTTCCAAGATGCTGTTCGTTGTGTGTATCATTCCTGATATTGCATTCCTGAGCTTTTGCGATACATGTCGTATACGTTAGCAGCCATTTTAAAGCATTAAAACCGTGTACTAAACACCGAATGGTCTATACAGTGTTTTATTATAATGTATGTATGCGCTATGGTTTATCGTATATGGTACGTAACGTAAAAAAAAATAAGAAAAGAATTAAAAAAAAAGATATTGTACTTTTTAATTTAAAACAGAAAGAGTTACAAAATAGAAATAAAGAAAATGAGTACTAACATATATGTACTGAACATAACATTGTATTCAACTTTTTCTCGCAGTATCTTCATCAGAGTTCAATATTTTCCACATAAGTGACACTAGATGCAGATGAGGTAGATGGAAGGCCATCTTATAATGAAGAAACAGCTGGGTTTTCCCTTTTTTTAAATGTTTTTATAGAAGATTGCACAGTTAGTTTCTTTTTTTCTTCAAAAATCTCACTGTAGCATTCTAGACAGTCAAAATGCCTCTTTTCACTTTTGCAATTCTTTCCATATTTGTGTCTTCTTAAAAGCTGCAGCCATTTTCTGCCTTGTAAATGTTCTGGGAGGCTGTGGAATATCAGGTTCTTCTGTTACTTCAGAATTTAGATGCGTCTCTATTTCATCAGTTAATTCCTCAAAATCTGAGTCCATCGAGAAAGATCAGTCAGGCTCATTTTTTGCTGTGTGTTCGCAGTGCTGCTATTATCCGTTTCAGGTATCTTTGTGACTAGAAGAGAGAGGGACTCTGGAAAAGGGAAGCTTCCCTTTTCCAGAGCCTAAGTGAACCAACAGTTGACCATCTAAGATAACCCAGGCAAAGCAAGTGATGATCCTATTATATTATAATAGGGAAAATTGCCGATTTCTTTCCAATGAGAAAACATTCTACACAGTGCGACATGTAAACCAACAGTTTTTTTAATGTCTAGATTATTTTTATTAACCAAGAACAGTTCAGTATAATTATCATATAATAATTTTCTGATAATTATTGTAATAAATACTTTTTTAAAAGTTTATTTAAATCTTACAATTATGTTCACTATACCTTTGGCATTTCGTTTTATAAGGAACTCTATCTGTTGGCAACTTTAAGAAATTTTGAATGAATTGGGATGTTCGTTATAGCGAATGTTCATAAATTGAAAGTTTGTAAACTGAGAGTTGCCCGTACTTAACACTTCTGAAAATCCAAAAAAAAATAATAAAAAGGTTGTGTTTTTTTTTTTTTTTTTTTTAATTATCTCCAGCTTTTTGAAAGTTAGCAGCTATGATTGTATATGAACCAAATTCATGAGGAACCTTAACATCTTATAAACTCTCTTCTCCATTTTTTGAAGAGCCAACTACTATTTTTTATTTAAATTATGTTGAAATTTTGTTCAATCAAAATTTCAAAACTAGACTCCAAATGGAGCCTTAGTAGCTGATAACCATTAAATCCCAAATCAGCAAACTAACCATGTCCCTTTTAAATTATTACCATTATGGAATAAATTAAAATATGTTGCACTCTGTATAATTTTTGTAGTAACTATAGGCTATTTGTGTTCATGTATTATATTTGCAGTATAGAAAGAAGTAAAATATATTTGTGTAACCTAGATTGTTGAATAATTGCTCCTTGATCTAAACAATTAAAGAATTTTTCATTTTTTTAGATCTGTATGTGCCACCAACATTCCCCGAAGTTCTTGATTTAGAAGCTATTAAGGCCAACCAGAGAGATATTGATGATGATGATAATAATGACAATAGAAGCTATAATATGGGTAATGAAGTGGTAGACATCAGTAATACTAGTTTTGCAACTCCTTTAACACATACCATAAACCTAGAACAGAAACACAATGTGGAAGAATCTGTAGATCAGGATGAAGAAATCTTTAACAAAAGTTTTGCTAATATGGCAGTAACTGATAATCATGTTGAGAGAAAAAATGAAGAACACCGTAAGACTAGTGTAATGAATGAAAGTAAAATGATAAACAGTGTTTTCGTTGATAGTCAAGAAGCATACAGAAGTTCAACTGCTGAAGCTTTGTTAAAAGAAAGAGCCCATTCAGAAAAAACTTCAAGTGGAACAATAACTTCTGAGCAAGATAGAAAAATACCCCAGGAAGCCAGGAAATCATTAAATAATCCTAACAGAGTGAGTATCAGCTCGATTTGATAACTTAAATTATATTTTATTACTAATTTCAGAATAAAACA
This sequence comes from Mastigoproctus giganteus, assembly GCF_048544385.1. Taxonomy (NCBI): domain Eukaryota; kingdom Metazoa; phylum Arthropoda; class Arachnida; order Uropygi; family Thelyphonidae; genus Mastigoproctus; species Mastigoproctus giganteus. Next base: position 206,541,607 of record NC_143579.1, read on the forward strand.
TTATTTTATTGAAAAAATTACAAAATTACTTTCAATGCGGCAGTGTTTGATTGGGTCAATATAAATTAAATTCTTCAGAAGAAATATGCCCAATCTGTGACCTATTGTCTATTTGCAACTTGCATGCAACAAAAAAGTAATACTAAAATAAATAAAAGGGTTAAAAAAGCTATAATTATGTTTTGTTTTTGCTAAATTTCAGAAACAAAATTTTATTGAATTTTACATGCCATGATGACATACTCCCCACTCTTTAATTAAAGTGGAAAAACATTGTAGCATTGTTTTTTTTTGTTTCCCCCCCCTCAGTATATATATCCCCTTGAGTTTAATATATACATGCCTTTCATTTTTAATGCAAATGGGAAATACTAAAAAAAAACTTTATTCTGGTCTCTTGGTGAGTGGGGAAGGGAGCCTTTTACAGCATCCTTAACATCACCATCTCTTGGGTGCCCAAGCAGGCGATTGTTCTCCTTATGTGGCATGTAGCCTATTGAAAGAAATCCTTCCACATACCAAAAAATGGTAGCCATGACCTTCCTAGCAGAGGGTTGAGCCCTTAATTTTTTTGGACTGTGTATGGACCCCTGTTTTGTTTCCAGATCCCGGTGAGGAATCCATGTAGAGCAGATATCATCTTTTAAGGGCACGTTGTAGAGCAGATATCACCTGCTGACGTTGTAGAGTGGATATCATCTTTTAAGGGCACAAAAGGTGATATAGTTATACACATTGGCACTAATGATATTAAGAGTAGGAGACCGGCAGAATTACTTAACAATTACAGGTCACTGTTGAAAAAAAGCCGTGAATTAGGGTTGAATTTGAAAGTGTCTGCAATTCTGCCCAGACACAATAGGAGGGAGTATATGATGAGAGCCTTGTCAATCAATTCGGCCCTGGAAAGATTGTGCAAGGCTGAAGGGGTAGAATTTTTTTCAGCCTGGTCTGTACTTGTTAACAGGAGAGACTGCTTCTACAGGGATGGGATACACTTAAATAGAAAGGATGCAAGAATATTTGCTGATGCTATTGAGGCAATGTTAGGTGGGTTGGAAAACTGCTAGCTTGGGGGGGGGGGGATACAAGGACTAATAGATTAACAGTAACCACTGGCAGAGGTGAAAGTGATCCTTGCAATGCTTCTATTGGAATGAGCAGAAGCCTGGAAAACAAGATGCAGGGTATTTCAGAGACTGCTGGGAGTCATTGCGGTTTGTTATTTGGTTTTTAGGAGCATTAGCAACTAAGGCTGTATTGCTCAGAGGATATGTGGTGGTAATTTCCTGACCTTTCCGCATCCTCCGTATTTGGTGGTGACCACGGGCACGAACCCTGGTCGAATAAAGAAGCGTGTGCTACGCACTGCTGCTCCTGCCCATCTGGCTACGGAGGCGCCTCATTGCGGTACAAGTAAACACATGGGTTGTGTTAGGGTAGCTAAGAATAGGAACAGGTGCATGTATACTTGCGTGTACACCAATGCTAGGAGATTGGTAAATAAATTTGATGAATTTGAGGTATTGTTGTTGTTGTTGGGATATTGTTGGGATATCAGAGACGTGTCACACAGATATAAGGAATGCAGAACTGGAATTTGGGAAGTACAATGTGTACAGAAAGGATAGACAGGATAGGAAGGGAGGACGGGTTATGCTATTAGTTAAGAAACACATAAAATCCAAGGAAGTGAAGCCAATCAACATCGCTGGACAGTGCAGTGTCGAATCAGTTTGGTGTGACATAAACACTGGGAGATCAAAATTGAGAGTAGGAGTATGCTATAGGCCTAATGACTCTGATGAGTATAATAAGTGAACTGTACAGGGAAATAGAGTGGGCCAGTAAATCAGAGAGTCTTATAATGGGGGATTTTAATTTCCCAGATATTGACTGGAATTTGTGGATTGGTCACTCACACACTAGCAAGGCTTTTGTGGATTTATTGGATGATTGTTTTCTATATCAGCATGTTCGGGAGGCAACTAGAGGGAGTAATACTCTTGATTTAATTATCAGTAGTGATTCTTCATGCATTAAGAATCTCCAGATAAAGGAACCACTTGGTGGCAGTGATCACAGTGTGCTGAAGCAGGATTTACTCAAAGAGGTAACTACCATCGGGGGTAAAGGGAAGGGTTATTGCTTTCGTAAAGGCGACTATGATGGTCTGAGACAGTATTTAAATTCTATACAGTGGGACCAACTGATGATGTTACCAACAGCAAATTCAAAATGGGAAGCATTCAAAGAACTTATCTTGGAAGCTACTAGGCTTTACATACCAACTAAGAAATATTTGTTCAAGGTTTAGGCCTAAATGGATGTCAGATGAGCTAATGAGACATATGGCAGAGAAGAAAAATGCAAGGGATACATATAAATTAATGGGTGACATGGAAGTTTATGATAGATATAAGCTGGTCTGTAACCAAATCACAAACGAGATTAGGCTGGTAAAGGCAGATTATGAGAAATCTTTGGCAAAGGATGCAAAGAAAAACAGCATAGAGATCTTTACTTATGTAAACTCTAGAAGGAAGGGGAGGAATTAGATTGGTCCACTTGATATCGATGGTCTGGCAGTAAGCTAGAGAATCTTGTAATAACTGAAAGTAAAGTGGAGGAGATATTGTTGAAGATAAACACAAGAAAGGCACCTGGGGTGGATGGGATCTATCCAGTTATATTAAAGGAGGCAGCAAAGGAAGTAAGCAGACCCTTGGCCATAATTATGAGAGCTTTCTTGGACTCAGGGGAGGTTCCCTTAGACTGGAGATGTGCAAATATGACCCCAATTCACAAAGGAGGATCAAAGGGCGATACAATTAATTATAGACCTGTGAGTTTAACTTCTGTTCCAGGAAAATTAATGGAGGCACTGGTTAAAGAAGCACTGCAGGATCATCTAGACAAGACTTCAGTTATAACTCAGACACGGCATGCTTTTGTTAAGGGAAAGTCTTGCCTGCCCAATTTGATTGGATACTATGATGTGGTCACAAAGGAACTGGATGCAGGGAATAACTTTGATATCATATATTTGGATCTTAGAAAGGCTTTTGATACTGTTGCACATGAAAGACTGTTGCACAAATTGGAGCAGTGTGACATTGGAGGCAAATTGCTGCTATGGATAAAGGGATGGTTGAGTGGGAGAAGACAGAGTGGTAATCAATGGTCACTGCTCATCGTGGACTAATGTTATTAGTGGAGGCCCTCAGGGTTCAGTGTTGGGTCCATTGTTGTTTTCTGTATTTATAAATGATATTGATGATGGTATATCAATCTTAATGTCCAAGTTTGTAGACGATACGAATTTTGGCAGGGTTGTTAAGGATACTAATGACAGTTCACTGCTGCAGTAGGATCTAGAAAAGTTGAGCAGATGGGCTGAGAGGTGGCAAATGAAGTTTAACATTGACAAATGTAAAGTACTACATATGGGAAACAGCAACTCCAGAGTAAAGTCTCAACTCTGTTGTACTACACTGACAGTGGTAGAGAATGAAAAGGACCTAGAGGTAATTGTGCAGGCAGATATGAGGTTTTCTGAGCAGTGCAGACGGGCTGCAAGAGTAGCTCATGGTGTCTTGTCAGTGATATACAGGAATTTTTCTAGCAGGGATAAGGAGGTGATTATTCCCTTGTACATTTATATAAGGCCATGGTCAGGCCACACCTTGAGTACTATATACAGGTCTGGAGGCCTCATTTCAAGAAGGATGTAGAGTTGCTGGAACGAGTACAGAGAAGGACAACAAGATTAGTGAATGGAACAAAGGGTTTCTCTTACGAAGAAAGGCTTAAGTTTTGCAAATTAGTGTCTGAAGACTAGGCACCTGCGAGGTGATCTGATTGAGGTGTATAAAGCCTTGAATGGTTTGAGCATGCTCAATGCTGGTGTGATTCTTCCTCCTGTTCAGAATAATCACCTGAGAGGGCATTAATTGAAATTGAGGAAAGACAGATGTAGGATAGATGTGCGGAAATTTGCCTTTAGCCTTTAGTGGGTAGTTGCTTGGTGGAACAGACTTTCATCCCTTGTTGTGGAAGTTGATAGCCTAAATAAATTTAAGGCTCAGCTGGACAGGAATTTCAAACGAACGGAGGGGTGAAGTGGAAGTGTTTTTTTTTTTTTTTTTTTTTTTTTTTTGGCTGATGCTGCATAAGCTTGCTTTCTTGCATCATATGCCTCTACAAATGCTAATACTTCATCATCACCAGTTGTAATTTTTGATCTTGATGTGTAAATTTTCTTCACACAAATTTGAGTTCTGCACTGTTTCTAAAGAAATGTGATCATCCTTGGCACCCTTTGACAGGTCAAGTATTAATAGAGGATGGTCAGTACCATCCCTTAAGAATATTAAATTCTCTGTCAGTTATTGATACATTAAAATATCTATCCTATATACACAACCAGGTCTTTAATTTTTTGGCACATTACTGAACTTGTCACCTTGATCAGTCATCACAAGTGAGGGGTCTTATTCTGTAGATTCTCTACTCTATTTAAACTGTTTAGACCAAAAATTTATCTAGTATTCAGAAGGTTCAATAGAATCATATACAGCTTTCATGTGTTTGCAAAAAACTGTTCATCCTTGCCCTTTTATTTTTGTCACAAATTTGAGGATAGCCTGATGTTCCATTTTGTGACAACGATGTTTAAATCCCTTCTGTTCCATACTTCACTGTATTGAGTGACCTGTGCAAACAAGATGCAGACATTTCCAAGAATATAATAAAACTGCAGTTTTTTATATATCAAGCATGTTTATGAATAAGCTAGATAACTTATCTAATCATGGAGAGACATGGTATCACACAGATATAAGGAATGCAGAACTGGAATTTGGGGAGTACAATGTGTACAGGAAGAATAGGAAGGGAGGAGGGGTTATGCTATTAGTTCAGAAACACATAAAATCCAAGGAAGTGAAGCCAGTCGACATCGCTGGACAGTGCAGTGTCGAGTCAGTTTGGTGTGACATAAGCATTGGGAGATCAAAATTGAGAGTAGGAGTGTGTTAGAGGCCTAATGACTCTGATGAGTATAATAAGAAACTGTACAAGGAAATAGAGTGGGCCAGTAAATCAGAGAGTCTTATAATGGGGGATTTTAATTTCCCAGATATTGACTGGAATTTGTGGGTTGGTCACTCACACACTAGCAAGGCTTTTGTGGATTTACTGGATCATTGTTTTCTACATCAGCATGTTTGAGAGGCAACTAGAGGGAGTAATACTCTTGATCTGATTATTAGTAGTGATTATTCATGCATTAAGAATCTGCAGATAAAGGAACCACTAGGCAGCAGTGATCACAGTGTGCAACTCGGGGGTAAAGGGAAGGGTTTTTTCTTTCGTAAAGGGGACTACAGTGGTCTGAGACAGTATTTAAATTCTATACGGCGGGACCAACTGATGATGTTACCAACGGCAAATTGAAAATGGGAAGCATTCAAAGAATTACTCTTGGAAGCTACTAGGCTTTACATCCCAACTAAGAAATATTGTTCAAGGTTTAGGCCTAAATGGATGTCAGATGAACTAATGAGACATATGGCAGAGAAGAAAAATGCATGGAATACATATAAATTAATGGGTGACATGGAACTTTATGATAGATATAAGCTGGTCTGTAACCAAATCACAAAGGTGATTAGGCTGGTAAAGGCAGATTATGAGAAATCTTTGGCAAAGGATGCAAAGAAAAACAGCAAAGAGTTCTTTACCTATGTAAACTCTAGAAGGAAAGGGATGAATCAGATTGGTCCACTGGATTGATGGTTCAACTGTTGTTGATCCTGCTCAGGTGGCTAACAAACTAAAAGAGTATTTTGCATCTACATTCACACATGAGTTATTCAGGGAGGAGAATGCCGGAGGTGAATTAAACTGGCAGTGAGCTAGATGATTTTGTAATAACTGAGAGGAAAGTGGAAGAGAAATTGTTGAAGATAAACATAAAAAAGGCACCTGGGGTGGATGGGATCTATCCATTCATATTAAAGGAGGCAGCAAAGGAAGTAAGCAAACCCTTAGCCATAATTATGAGAGCTTCTTTGGACTCAGGGGGGAGGTACCCATGGACTGGAGATGTGCAAATATGACCCCAATTCACAAAGGAGGATCAAAGGGCGACACAAGTAATTATAGACCTGTTACTTTAACTTCTGTTCGAGGAAAATTAATGGAGGCATTTGTTAAAGAAGCACTGCAGGACCATCTAGTCAAGACTTCAGTTATAGCTCAGACACAGCATGGTTTTGTTAAGGGAAAGTCTTGCCTGACCAATTTGATTGGATACTATGATGTGGTTACAAAGGAACTGGATGCAGGAAATAACTTTGATATCATATATTTGGATCTTAGAAAGGCTTTTGATGCTGTTGCACATGAAAGACTGCTGAAAAAATTGGAGCAGTGTGGCATTGGAGGCAAATTGCTGCTGTGGATAAAGGGATGGTTGAGTGGGAGAAGACAGAGAGTGGTAATCACTGGTCACTGCTCATCGTGGACTAATGTTATTAGTGGAGGCCTTCAGGGTTCAGTGTTGGGTCCATTGTTGTTTTCTGTATTTATAAATGATATTGATGATGGTATATCAATCTTAATGTCCAAGTTTGTAGACGATACGAATTTTGGCAGGGTTGTTAAGGATATTAATGACAGTATGTTGCTGCAATAGGATCTAGAAAAGTTGAGCAGATGGGCTGAGATGTGGCAAATGAAGTTTAACATTGACAAATGTAAAGTACTACATATGGGAAACAGCAACTCCAGATGACAGTGGTAGAGAAGGAAAAGGACTTGCAGGTAATTGTGAAGGAAGATATGAAGTTTTCTGAGCAGTGCAGATGGTTTGCAAGTAGCTTGTGGTGTCTTGTCAATGATATACAGGAATTTTTCTAGCAGGGATAAGGAGGTGATTATCCCCTTGTGTAAGGCAATGGTAGGGCCACACCTTGAGTACTGTACACAGGTCTGAAAGCCTCATTTTAAGAAGGATGTAGAGCTGCTGGAACAAGTACAGAGAAGGGCAACAAGATTAGTGAATGGAACAAAGGGTTGCGCTTATGAAGAAAGGCTTAAGTTTTGCAAATTACAGTGTCTGGAGACTAGGCACCTGTGAAGTGATCTGTCTGAGGTGTATAAAACCTTAAATGGTTTGAGCGTGCTCAATGTTGATGGGAATCTTCCTCTTGCTTAGAATAATCACCTGAGAGGGCATAAATTGAAATTGAGGAAAGACAGATGTAGGATAGATGTGCGGAGGTTTGCCTCTAGCCAGCAGGTGGTTGGTTGGTGGAAGAGACTTCCATCCTTTGTAGTGGAAATTGATAGCCTAAATAAATTTAAGGCTGGGCTGGATAGGCATTTGGAATGAACGGAGGGATGAAATGGGAGAGGTTTTTTTTTTTTTTTTTGCTGATGCTGCATAAGCTTGCTTTCTTGCATTATGTGCCTCTGCTAATACTACACTTAATGCTATTGTAATAAGTGGCATCCTCCCTCGGTATAATTATTGGTGAAAGTTTATTTCAAAAAAAGGACTAATTATTATGCTTTAGAAATAATCTTTAATGCACTGTCAATTTTTTTATTTTATTTTTATTTTTATTTAACAATTAACTCAATTACTTGAATATTATTCCAACTCTGAATTTTTCCATTCCTCTGTTTTGTAAAACTAATTTTAATTGAATGTGAATATCATAGCTGCCAACTCTCAAGATTTACAATATTTTTCTTTTTTACTTGATTTGACCCTTCTCCAGCTCAGTGTCATAATGTAGTTAGTGATAGTTTCTCAATTTTTTCCTCTTCACAAAAAATTAATAAAATAATAAAAAAATTATAACAATAATAATAAAACTATATTAAAATTGGGTTTTTTTTTATTTTTTTTTTTCACTTTTGTAAATTTCTGCTTAGTTTTGTTAACTAATTGACTTGTCTGTCAGATGTGTTGTGGTATTCTAAATAAGTATTAATGGCAACAGTGATATCATATATGTTGAATGCTTATTTGCATCTTCCTCTAAGTTGCCTTGATTATGCAGGTGTGTTGTTCAGAAATATGTTTCCCAATGCTGAAATAGCAAAAAAATTTGGCTGTAGAAGAATAAAAATGTCAAATCGGATGAAGCTTGCTTTCAGTGCTACCAGAAAGTGACTCTACGGGGTACATCGTTGTACACCTTCTTAACAACATGAAAGCATGCGAGAGTCTTTAAAAACTGTCTGTAACTTAATGTTGATAATGCACCTGTTATGATAGGCATAAAAACTGGAGTAACAAGGATATTAAGAGAGGAGATTGACCTCTTGATGGTAATAGGTTTCCAGGCCATTTATGGTCCTCATCCATGTTGGAGGATAATTCCCATGTTTCTTCAGTAACACTTACTGAATCATCATCCTGCTGGTGTTATTTAAGAATGTACCATGATTGTAGAATTCCACTGGTGACAAAGGAGGTATTTGCCTTTGAAAGCTTTGGTGTTATTTTTATCATTTTAACTCCATTTTATTAGGGTATATATTTTATTTTATATTAAATATACACTTTTATCCTGTATCTAATTTTTATTTTATTAAAGATTTTGTCATATACAGGTTGCAGTTATGAGTTGCTGCAAGGAAAGTCAGATTTAAACAAATTCAACTGGTGCATTCCATTGAAGTAAAAAGATTTTTAAAGGTGTGTGTGTATTTTGGATAAATGTGTAACTAGACTGGTATAACAATGGTGAATTTTGACAGCTTGTTTAAAGAAGAAGTTAGAAGTGGTAATAAGAAAAGCAATGTGAGCACTTTTCACAGTGACCAAATTGAAAAGTACAAGTGATCACTACTGTAAAATAGGCCAAGCAGGCTATGATATTTTCAGGCATGTTATCCTTACTATTTAGTATCATTAAAGATATAGAAATAAAGTAGTAGGTGTTTTGCAGCATCAGTTTGGTTGGTTTTAGTGTGATAATCTACTAGAGAAAGAATTTATGTACAATGGATCTTGTACATCACCTTCCTTGTGTCCTTGTCAGGAATTGATGCATAAGGAAGCTTGAAATATTATAATATAACAAATAGTCAAGTCATGTTTGGCATTTCAACAATTCCTCACAGTGGTGCTGAGTGTAAGAATATATTCTGCTAATTTAGAAAAACAAAAATTGAGTTTGAATCTCTTTCTGTGATCTTTGGAAATACTCCTGACAGCCAAGTCAGCATAGCCATTGTTTTGAACAAAAGTTTGACTCAAAAATTCTGAAGAAAGCAAGTCTATAACAATATCTTTCTTTAAATAATCAAAATCATTTGTCTAATAGCAAATCCGAACAATTACCTACGGACAGGAAGTTAGATAATGTGTAAAAACATATATATTGGTAAACAATCCTATGTCTGTATTTTAATAAAAAAATATGTATTTTGCTAGTGAATTTTAATTTCTAGTATAGTGTGGACTTTAAATCATCCTGCTTTTTCCAAAAAATTTCCTGTTTTTTTTAAATCACTCCTGCTTTTAGAGGGGAGGGGGATACATGTTTTTCAACTGTTCTGGTACCAAAACCTTGTTTCCTCCTGCTTACAAATGCCTGTCTGCAGCCTTTTGAAATTTAAAAGTTGGCAGCTATGAAATATTAATGGAAGTAATTAAACTATTCTGTAAATACAATTATTTTACTTCAGTCTTTAGCTAAGACATGTTTTACTTTTCATGTAATATAGCTTTTATTAAACATCATTGTAGTTGATAATTTCAAGCCAGAAAGAGTTTATTGCTAGTACTGTATGTCATAAACATGGCTGCTTGACAGTAATTAGCATTAATAGAGACATATGATGCAAGAAAGCAAGCTTATACAGCATCAGCTGGTGATGGGGGAAACCTTCCCATTTCACCCATCCGTTCGCTCCAAAAGTTTGTCCACTTCTACAATAATAAACAAAGAGGAGAATTAAAAAAAATTTTTGTAAAAGAATAAGAGAAGTTTACTCAGTATGATACGTAGAACACTTCTGTATGATACTCTCCAGAAATTAAAATGAAAACAATTAAAAATCAAAAATCTTACCCACAAACAGCAAGAAGTAATTAAAAATGAATTGAACACAATTAAAAATCAATTTAACGCAGTTAAAAATTAAGTAAATTAATTTAATGAAAAAATTTCAAAACGATTTTCCTTCCTGAAGCTGACACCGCTTTTCGACTGTATGTTGTGATCACAGGAATGAAAATTACCAAATAGGGGCGAGCATGAAACTTAATAGGGATTATTTGTCTTCGCGCATGTGCGTAAAAGACCACAAATCGGAGATTAGATCTGGCCGGCAAACATTAACAGAATTCTCATGTAATTTAATTTCAACAGTTTCTGCAATTAAGTCTCGTATAATTACGTTGGACACTAAAGTATTTTGGCCTCGTTAAATAAAGTGTGTTTTTCATTAATGGCATGAAAGGCTAATTCTGACGCTGCTGAACAAGAAGCACAAACTGAGACCACGTGTTAACACGAAAATGCAGAGGAAACCTTGTAGAACCTTGGAAAGACGAGTCTCAATCACCACAAGAAATGTATACCAGGTCATTTATTTGTGTTGCGAACGAGAAAAGGACTGGGCGATTGTTTAGTATAGTGTGTAATTTCCATATTGGCCTGGCTACAATTTTGAATTCGGTATCTCAGATGGATACCACCACCCAGACGGCACCGTTTCAGGGCTATTTTGTATATGTGTGGGATAATAACTCAACTATCCACTCGTCCCTATTAGACTTAGAAAAGCAAAAAGGTAGAGGGAAAGTAATAGTAGGAGTGGAAGAGGAAAAGAAACGGTGTAGAGGAATGAAAGGGACAGTAACTCCTTCAACTCACACCACTCATAAACTCCTCAAATAGGCAACGCTTCCCCAGTGGAGAAGGCTGTTGTTACCTATTCTTGGAAAACGGCACTGTTTCAGGGCTATTTAGCCCTTCTTCGGTGGGTTGGTAGGTACCCGAGTGATGCAATGATGGCAAAACAGTTATGAAGTATAACTCCACAATATGAGAGATGCCTGATGGTGTATGATGTATTTAGACTATAAAGCATTTAGGGCGTAAGCCTCAAGCTATGGAACAGTCTAGATTATGTATAAGTATAGTGCGAAAGCATCAATAATACATAGCCAAATCTGAATGAACAGAATATTAGCAAAGTGGCATCGTTTTAAGTTATATCTCATATTGTGAATACCTTCACAACGAGTTGCCATGATATTGCACTACTTCGAATAAGTAACGCTTCACCTGAGGAGAAGACTAATGTTACTTATTCTCAGATATTCACAATATGAGATATAACTTAAAATGATGCCGCTTTGGTAATATTCTGTTCATTCAGATTTGGCTATGTATTATTGATGCTTTCGCACTATACTTATACATAGTCTAGACTGTTCCATAGCTTGAGGCTTACGCCCTAAATGCTTTATATTATATTCGGTATCTTTAAAGAATCTGTTGATGATGAAGCTTACCAGCTATTTGGATAGTTTTCCTTTGAAGCAATTTCCTTGACACTGTGTGCGTGTGCATATGACGTACGTACACACACTGGTTGCATTGCTTGTAGTTCCTGTGTCGTTCCAAATAATTTTCTCCATTGTTGCAAATCTGCAACATTTTAAGGAGGCTTGAAGGAAATGAAAAATAAATAAAAAAAAATCACAGGGAAGTTATTCCAGTATAGTGGATGGGGACCACAGCCATGGAGGGCTTTGCAAGAAATTCTTGAATGGAAAGTGATGAATGTGCAAAGCCATTATCATGATGCAAGTGCCAATTCCTTGATGCCTACCTCTCTGGCTGTATCAGTATTATCCATATGGTACAAGGAAACCATGGGTGCACTGGTGGCCCCGAGTGCCAAGCAATTTTTTTCTCTGCAATTCATAGTGCTCTTTGAAAGTGATAGTCTTATTTTGTTGTGATTTTCTTCCGTTTTGTTCACTTAAAGTGGTTCTTTGCCTAAAAGGTTTGACTTAAGAACCCAGAAAGGGAGTCTACCTTTCTTTTTTTTAGTATTTATATTAAATACCAACTTACTCAATTAACTTTAATAACTGCTTGGTTCACTTGTGGCACCGCTCCTGCCTCCACGTGGTGGCACCGGTAACCTGGGAGAAGCTTCCCCCACCCCCCATACTTCTCCTTCAACCCATGCACGATACTAAGTACTATAGGTTTTGATACCTTTCGTGTTTGGGGTTTTCATAAAAAAAAAAAAAAAAAAACTCCCTCTCCCAGGGCTAAAAGAAGTAAACATGGACACTAATAACTGCCCACGATTAGAGCATAAGAGCTCTCAACATGACAACCATGAAACTGATCATGACTTCTTGCTGTTGAAAAGACTAAAAAAGGATGCAAACAACCAGGAATCTCCAGCTTTCCTGATCATCAGTTCTGTCTTCACAACCTGTCAGCAAGCTCTCCCCTTTCATCATACAACGATGCCTTGAAAATGCAGCAGCATCTCCAAAAATGGTGAAACGTCTTCAATCTGGAGACTTGCTAATAGAGACCTCTGACCCAAGACACTGACCTACTGTTAAGACTTACTCTTTAAGTGGAATTCCAATTCAAGTCACTCTACATAACACCCTTAATTCTTCCAAGGGAGTGATCAGTGAATGGGACCTATTAAATGTTTCTGAGGAAGAAATAATCCAGGAACTAAAGGATCAAAATGTAACTCAGGCCAAGAGAATCATGATGCGAAAAGACGGCACCTTAGTCACAATACGTAGCATAATTTTAACCTTCAATTCACCGAATCTACCATCCTCAGTCAAAGCAGGTTATTTAAACTGCCGTGTTCGGCCTTTATCCCGAACCCTCTAAGATACAACATGTCCAAACTGCGGTTGCAGAACTCATATTCAATCAGAATTCAAGGCACAGACTCCACAGTGTCCTAATTCAGGGGCAATCATCCAGCATATTGTAAAGATTGTGATCTCTGGAAATTAGGAAAAAAAATACAGAAATACAAGACTGAAAATAAAGTATCTTTTCAAGAAGCTAGAAGACAAGTAAAATCAAACATACCAAAAAGCACTTACGCTTCAGCTACCCATAGTCACAGGTCAGTAGCATGTAAGACAGAAATGTCAGTCTCTCCCGACAAATCGATCGCCGACTGGGCTCGATCAGTACTATCGACTTAGCCTACATCTACATCACAGTTAGTTGACCAAAGTAATAATATGCCACTCACAATTCCAACTCAAAACCTAACCCACAGTAAAGTGGCAGAAAAATTACAAAAATCAGATCCTGTGGAGGTGAAGCAACCACAACCAACAAGCATGGATACTGATGATATACCCAACCAAGAAGATTTTCTTGAATTACATGCAGATGGTGATATGGAAGATAAAAATGATTCAGGACACCCCAATTTTCCCAGAAAAGAAAATTCAAAACCTGACCGTTATAAACAACCCACACATAAAAAACCGACAGATTCATCTTCCTCTTACAAACCCAAATAATGGAACATATTATCCAATGGAACTGTAGAGGTCTTTGCAGTAACATCAATGATATATGTGAATTAATTCACCACTTCAAACCTCTTGAATTGTGCTTGCAAGAAACTAATTTGACATCTCTGGTCTCAGTTTCAATCAAAAATTACACTGTATTCAAGCAAGACAGAGCTGACTCCAATAGCCTCGTGGAGGAGTAGTGATACTCATGGATTCAAGCATCCCCTCCAGACACATTCCATTACAGACATCCTTAGAAGCTGTTGCCATGCATGTTGTTAGTGGTATTACTCCGACATTGGTTTCAATTTATCTTCAGCCTAATCATCAACATACTATTCAGGAACTCGAAGATCTTGTTATGCAGTTACCATCTCCATTTTGTTTACTAGGAGACTTTAATGTACATCATCCATTATGGGATTCCTCCACCCCAGACAGACGAGATAAGCTTATCGAAATGCTGATTTGATAGACAGAATTTAACATTACTAGAAACTGGATCTCCTACATATGTGAATCTCAACATCTGTAATCAACCTTTCCATTTGTTCCCCAATCCTCTTTCCAAGTATTGATTGGGTATTTCTGAGTGATCTTTATAGCAGCGACCATTATCCATTAATCTGCAAAATTCAAACATCCTATTCCTTCCCAGCAGAAAATCCAATTAAATGGAAATTTTAACGTGCTGAGTGGACAAAATACATATCATTTGACAACAATATCATTCAGTCTGGTTCCATCAACAGTGTTACCAAGCACTGTTGATGCTCAAATGCTGGCAGCCGCATCCGCCGCCATTCCTCGATATCAAGTAAGAAATAGATGAAAAATAAATTACTGGTGGAATGAAGATTGCAAAAATAGAGAAATAGAGAAAAACAAAACATGGAACCTTTTTCCGCAAATATCCAACCACATCCAATCTTATTAACTATAAATGGTTTAGAGCTAAAGCTCATTATATCAGACGTAAAGCAAGAAAAGAAAGTTGAATCAAATTCGCCTCATCAGTTAATAAAAATACCGATATCAGATTAATCTGGAGAAAAATAAAATGTTTGAACAATAAATTTCCTCCTTTATCCACCCCACTACTGAACTGGAATGGACAAGGGCTCTCTAATCCTACAGCTATATCAAATTGGGAATTGTATTTTCTCTGTTGTCTTCATTACAAGAAGACAACAGAGAAACATTTCAATCATTTCAAAAACATAAAAGCGTTACAGAGAAATCCAGACTGGATTTCACTGACAATTCTGCATTATCTTATAAATCAAGCTTCAGTAATCTCTTACCAATTCAAGAAACAATGCTGCTGGCCCTGATGGGATATATTATGTAATGCTCCAAAATCTGGATCAAAGATCACTCTCTTCGCTGCTCATATTTTACAATCGAATTTTTTCTGAACATACCTTCCCAAGTTCCTGGTGTCATTCTTATGTACTAGCAATTGCAAAACCCGGTAAAGATCATTCTGTTCCTCAAAATTACAGGCCCATATCTCTTACCAGCTGTCTCAACAAAACTCTCGAGAAAATTATACATTGCCATCCCACTTGGTCTCTCGAGTCTCAAAACTTGATTAACAACAACCGATTTAGATTCCGGAAAAACTGATCTTCATTGGATCTCATAATCAAAGCCGAGACAAATATCAGAAATACTTTCATCAAAAAGGAACATCTCATCGTGGTCTGTCTTGACGTTGAGAAAGCCTTTGACACTACGTGGCATTTTGATATCTTAAATTATCTACATTCTCTTGGCCTGAGATTTAGCATATTTCATCCTTCAACAGAGATCTCCTTTCAAGTTTGTTATCGGGGAACCCTCTCTAAAAACTTTATCCAAGAAGAAGGAATTCCACGAGGATCTTTTCTCAGTGCCACTTTGTTTGCAATGAGAATGAATCATATAATTTAACTCATTCCGAAAACTGTGGATTCATACTTTTTGCAGACGATCTCACAATTTCCTGTCATTCTCAAAACATGCATTTCATTGAATGCCAACTACAAATATCAATCAATCGCATCCTGACATGGATAACATAAAATGGTTATAGACTAACCAGCCAGAAATCTATTGCCATTCACTTCTGTAGCAGACGCAGTATGCATCCTGAACCCAAGTTCCACTTGTATAACCATCCCCTTCCAGTAGCTAATAGTATTCATCTACTAGGATTGTTCTTTGACAGTAAGTTAAATTTCCAAAAGCACATTGAACATCTCCGGACTGCTTGTAAAAAAAACCGAACATACTCAGTCTTATCAGCCACATCATGGGGAGCAGATTTTTAACATCTGCTTCATTTATACAGATCCATAATCAGATCATGCCTGGACTACAGCACACCCGTCTTCGATTCTGCTAGGGAGAGTGCTTTATCTCGCCTCAATCCTATTCAACATTCAGCTCTTAAAACAGCACTAGGTGCATTCAGAACATCTCCAGTGCAAAGTTTGTATGCTTGAAGCCCTCAAAATATCAAGAGAAAGATGTTGCTGCTGAACTATGCAACCAAGATCCAAAGCCAGGTGATCCATCTTTGGTCAATACTTTATAATCCGCAGTTTGACCTTCTAATAGAAACAAACCACAGACAGTTCGGCCTGCTGGTATTAGGCTAAAGCAACTAGCAGAAGATTGGGATATACACTTCAATAAATTCTTGCAAGATCCTATAGAACCCGGACCCTCCATGGTCTGTCATCATACCATCTTGAGACAATTATTTCCACCTGTGGGTGAAACATTATCAGACATTAACATCCAACAGCTACACATTGCGCATACTCACCATTATCCTGACTTCGCTAAAATATATACAGATGGATCGAGGTCTGAGAGTGGATTGGGTGCAGCAGTGGTACTCCCTGATACTACCATTTCTCTATCTCTTCCAACAGAGTGTAGTCGTTACATGACTGAATTATATGCCATAAAACTTGCTTTAGAAAATATTTTCCATATGTCAATTCAAAAAGAGCATAATATACACACTCACAAAGTTCCTTATTAACCATTCAGAGCAATTCCCCACCTAATCACCCGTTATTAAAGCTCATTAGAACAGAGTTGATATGTCTCAGAGAGCATCAACAAAGGGTTATCTTCTGCTGGATCCCAGGCCATACTGGAATACCAGGAAATGAAATTGCAGATCGCGCTGCCAAACATCTATGCAGCTCAGCCCCAACTAATTCCCTAGTACCGTTCAGAGATTATAAAATAAATACAGTAATACCCCGAAGTTACGCGATAGGTGGGTCCGACGAAAATCGCGTAAGTCGAATTCGCGTAAGTCGGGGTACAACTTTGCATATAAATACATATAAATTTTGCTTAATTGGGACCAAGGACTAACAAAAACACTAGTTTAGAAGAAAAATATTAATAAAATTGCAGTTCTTTATACATATTAATACAAAATATGTATTAAAAAAACAAATGACTTACGTAAAAAAGTTATTTCGATGTCGATGGCTTCATAAAATCTAACAAATTCGTCTGACGACACAGCGCGTTCTTTTTTTCACGCAGAATTTCTTCGTAGCAAGCTAATAATTTTTTTTATTCCTTGCTTTGTAGCTATAACGCGTTCTTCGTTGGAGTCTATGTTTTCTAAAATTTTTAAGCCCTTTACAATTGAGCCCTTTTCAATTTTCAACCTGTCAAGTTTGCAATTGTCATGTGCTTTTCGCCGTTGCTTCATTTAGGCCTGTAGCACGTGCAATATTACATGGTCTTTCATTTCGCTCAAAGCGTTTCACAATTTCATATTTTTTCTCTATCGACAGAGGTGGACTGGCCATGAGCCTTACCGGGGAAACCCCGGTGGGCCAGTGTGATTTTGGCCATAAACCATAGTATGAGGCCACTATAAATTTTCCCGGGTAAGAATTTTTGACCCAGTCCGCCTCTGTTTATCGATAATTGCTTTTCTTTTTCTCTCTGAATCTGCAGTGTCTTCACCAGGACGCTTCCTTTTCACACCTTTTAATTAAGTATTTTACTCATTTTTAGGGAATAAAGCACAATTACAAAACGAGGAGGCACGCTTGATACGCATAAACAAAGCTGCGCGCATGTAGCAACTGAATAAACAACACCATAAAGGCAGAGATACACTATTAACACCTCACATTTCTAAGGGTTACTACCATAAAACAATAAAAATCCAGTTGCGTTTCTGCTAGTTAAATCTGTTATAAACTGGTAGTAAACTCGATCTAATTGCATTTGCGATTATACCGATAGCTGGAATTGTGTTGGTTTTTACGTTATTATGGTGAAATGTGTTTCCCCTTCACTGATATAAAAAACATAAAAGCAACAAAGTTGAATTTTGTTCATCTTTCGCTCTCATTCTCCGCCGTCGCACCGTATATCGATAACATATGAAAAACGACCTTGAAGATAGTGGGCGGCCCAGCGAAAAAAATCAAGAACCGCGTAACTCCGAGTTCGCGTAAGTCGGGGTAGCGTAAGTCGGGGTATTACTGTATACAAAGTATATGTAAAGATCGATGGACTCTTCAATGGCAAGTGCAAATTCATAATAAACTACTTCAAATTAAACCTGTACCAAAATTATGGGCTTCCAGCCTCATTGCAAACAGACAAGAATTCATTCTAGCCAGATCCAGAATTGGCCATACTCATTTAACCCATCTGTTCCTTTTGTCAGGGAATGACCCTCCTCAGTGTAATCATTGTCATACGCCACTTAAAGCTTAAAGGAACCTTTGTTGCGTAATCATATCATAGGCAAAAAAATCAAATCTCAGAGAATTCTTCTGCTTCCTAAAACAAATAGGACTGTATGGCCGTTTCTAACTTTTTTTTTTACCCACCTGGCTAGCCCTGGCACTTTACCCACCTGGCTAGCCCGGTCGGCCCGTTCTAACTTCTTCTACATCAACCAACACAGGCAGTATGAACCACTTTCTTAAGTGCAATATGGCCTAAGTAGCTATTTCACTTAAAACCTCATCATCAACAACAACAACAGCTTGCACTGGCCAAAATAAAACAACCTGTGTTTCTCTCATGTAGGTAACTATCCAGTTAACCTTTGAATTTCCTCAAGCTTGTGTGCCTCAACCACCCACTGATGTAACTTATTGTGGCAATTAACAACTCATTGGCTAAAGAAAACTTCCTACAATCCAGTATAAACCTATTTCCATAATTTAAATTTGTGGCCTCTAGTCCTGGAATTATTTATAACAGCAAAAAATTTGTCTTCATTTATTTTATTTCCCTTTACTAATACTGTAACTTCCCTTTCTTCTACTATTTTTAGTACAATCCCACCACCTGTATAAGTTATTTCAGGGTAGTTATTCCCCAAGCATAAGATCTTGCATTTTGCTGCACTTTTCAGACCATCTAGAAGCCCATCCAATTCATCCTGAAGGAGCACTGTTGATTATTAACCACTCTCTTAAATCACCTGCAAATTTTAATGTCAAATACTCTATCTTCTCGGTGTCATTCACAGAAATCAGAAACAGTGGCCCCCCAGAATCAATCTTTGAGGGAACCACACTTCTAGCATGTCCAGCCTGAACAGTAACCATTAATTACAACCCTCTGCCATGCAACCACCCTGCAATACATCTTAGAATCTTACCCATAATTCCAACGTGTTCTAGCATATATAGTAACAACTCATGAGGAACTTAGTCAAATGCTTTGCTAAAGTCCAAATAAACAATGTTGAAATTATTTCCTGCATCCAGCTTGTAAGTAATCATGTCAAAAGAGCTAACCAGGTTAGTTGAACATTAATTTTCCCTTAAAAATACTGTGCTGTGTATCCTTAAATCTGTTTCTACCTTAATGTCCCTTATATCATTGCCTCCATTTCACCTACCACTGAAGTCGGACAGACCAATCTTTAGTTACTCATTTCACTTTTAGAACCACCTTTATGTACTGGTGATACATTGCATTGGCAGCAATGTATCACTAGTATATATTCCTTTCCAATTCAGAGGAATTTCTCCTGGTTTCAACAATACTTAGGGTCAGATTAAGGATGAAATAGGCCCCCTGCCATATTTAAATTTGAGGCCCCTTTAATATATATATATATGTATATGTATATAATAAATAAAGAATGGACCAGGGACACTGCTTATGCAAACAAACCCTACGAACATAATGTATAAATAGTGATATATTGAAAGAGTGAGGGAGCAAGTTATTACTATTGAATTTACGGTACACACGAGAAGTTAAAAGGAGATGAGGTAAAATAAATTAATACAAAATAAAATGAGATAAGATAACACCTTGCCATATTACTCATAATTTCAGTCTTCATCCAGAGGTTATCCCCCAAAATTATGAGAAAGAGGACAATATGTATGCCTCTGTATCCAACATGGACTGTATGCTCGTGAACACATGCTACGAAAATGGTTTGAATTTAGCGGGGGGGGGGGGGGGGGGAAATTTCCCACTAAATTCAAACCACTTTCATAGCACGTATTCACGAGCATACAGTCTGTGTCAGAAACAGAGGCTCTCTTTCTCTTAATTTCAGGGGATGACCTCTGACGAAGACACCGAAATTGTGAGTAATACAGCAATGTGTTATCTTATCTCATTTTATTTTATATGAATTTATTTTACCTCATTTACCTTTCTTCTTATTCTTTATAGTAGTGTTACCTCATCTCCTTTTAACTTCTCATGTGTACCGTAAATTCAAGCTTTCTCCTTTACTCTTCAAATGACATCCTGTTAGATAAAAGCAGAATGGCTAATGCCACCAATCAGTAACCATTATGGCTCTTACAAAAAAAGGCGCGTGCTCTTTTAGTAGGACTGTTCTACCAGAATAATAGTAACGCTAATGCAGCACTACGTGAATATCGGAAACTTAAATGTTTGCATAAAGGACCTTTGATGTCAGTGGGGCTTCGAAAACTAAAAAAGAAATTTGAAGCAACCAGGCAGTTAGGTGTAATTCCAGGCAGGGGATGAAGTGGCAGTTGCAATGATCAGAATGTGAAACACTACCAATCAGTGCCAGAGGTGTGTCAAGAGATTTGAACCTTCCTTGGTCTACTGCACATAGAGTGCTTTGAATAATTTTACACTGGTTCCCATACAAGATTCATGTAGTGCAAGAACTAAAGACTTTGCTCTACGATTTCTGGCTCATATGGAACTTGACGATACGTGGGGTCAAATGATCTTGTGGTCTGATGAGGCATATTTCACTCTTCATGGGCTGTAAATGCACAAAACTGCCGAATATGGGGAAATTCTCATCCATCTGCTGTGCATGAAAGACCACTACAAAGTCCATATGTTACAGTATGGTGTGGATTCACAGCAGAGTTTATAATCGGACCATTTTTCTTGGAAGAGTCTACACCTCGTGGCTCCATAAGGTGTATGGTAACTAGTGCATGGTACTGCACTCTTCTAAGAGATCACATTATTCCCATTCTGCAAGAAAGGCAATGCCTGGAGACCATAATGTTCATGCAAAACTGTACCCCTCCCCACATTGGTTGACAAGTGAAGGAACTGCTCTGTTCAACATTCAGAAATGATCGCATCATTTCTAGAGACTTTCTGCAGTTCTGGCCAGCCCAATCAGCAGATCTCAATCACTGTGATTTCTGGCTTTGGGGTTACCTGAAAGACAGTTTACCATGGCGGCATATAGATGCTTGTCGATTTGAAACCAAGCATTAAACAGCATGTAGCCAATGTCCCCAATGAGATGCTACGTGAAACTGTGTCGCACGCAGTTCTCCATTTTCAGAATATCATCTCGAGTGAAGGAAAGCACATAGAACAATATCTGTAGATTTCTAAGTTCTGATATTAAAATCTAATCCTAAGTTAAGTATTCCAACTGTTTACAGTGCCATTTTCTCCCCTGATGGTGGAATTTTGAACTAATTTTTTTTTCTTCTACGAATCGCTTCCCCATACCATATATGAAATACCCACTGATTTTCACAGTGCTATCTCTAACCATTTTGACACTAGGGTCTCCTGAATAGGGGAACTTATTTTATAACCACTCAGTACATATATACACACACACATATGGGGTGTTGAGAATCATAGTGGTGTAAGTCAGTAATTTTATATATATGAGCTGTTCATATTTCCTGCCTTCTCTAGGTGTCCATTGTTTAATTTCATAGCAAAGTAAGTCAAAGTTGCAGTTCTAACAAAGATATGTCAGCACTTATTTTGGCACTTATATGTCAGCTATAGTTAACAATATGAGAAAAGGTTTAGAATCATAGTGAAGTAAGTCTGACTTATGCCATTCTGTTCCTAAACAGCGCTTGTATGATGGATATTATGTTTCTAGTTTGTATTGTTGTAGCAAGATGTCTTTTAAGTTGAAATCTCGATAAATGGAGGATTTTAAGTTGAAATCTCGAGAAATGGAGCACGTCAAGAGGCCAACCAAGTAGAAGAAGCATGCCAGGAAACTTCCTTCGGACCTAGAAAACGTAAAAGGAAAGAGTCAAAAAGAGTTGTAGCCAGAAGACGTTGCAATTCAGGTCAGGCATATGTGAACTCAAAAGGAACAAAAGTTGAGTGTAAGCAGTTTGAAAACTTAGATTGTGGTTGTAAAAAAATATGCATATAGTCCTTAACAGAAGAGGAAAGGAGAAAGCAATGTGATAGTTTTATATCCATGGATGATTTTTCTTGACAGAATGTATATTTATGCAGTCTTATACATCATGACCCTATAAAGCAAAAGTGGCCTCGGAAGAATGGCAGTCAGGGAGCAAAGCACTGTACAAATCTGTCTTGTATTCAAAAAGAAAATACCACGGTACATGTTTGTAAAAAATTCTTTCTCAACACGTGTATCTGATGGAAGAGTAGTAGTAGTAGTGGCATGTGATGCAAGAAAGCAAGTGTATGAGCTTATGCAGCATCAGCCAAAAAAAAAAAAAATCACACCATTCCCTCCAAATGCCTGTCCAGTTCCTCCTTAAATTTATTTAACCTATCAACTTCCACAACGACAGATGGAAGTTTGTTCCAGCAATTAACCACCCGCTGGCTAAAGGCAAATTTCCGCACATCTATTCTACATCTGTCTTTTCTTAATTTGAATTTATGCCCCCTTAGGTTCGTAATCTGAACAAGTGGAAGGATCCCATCAGAATTCAGCGTGCTCAACCCATTATACACCTCAATCAGATCACCGCGCAGGTGCCTAGTCTCCAGCCACTGCAATTTGCAGAACTTAAGCCTCTCTTGGTAAGAGGTTCCCTTCATTCCCCTCACCAATTCTGTTGCCCTTCTCTGTACACGCTCAAGCAAATCTACATCCTTCCTAAAATGAGGCCTCCAGACCTGTACGCAGTGCTCAAGGTATGGCCTGACCATTGCCTTATACAGAGGGACAATCACCTCCTTTTCCCTGCTAGCAAAATTCCTATATATCATTGACAAAACCCCATGACCTGCCCTGGCAGCCTGTCTGCATTGCTCAGAAAACTTCATATCTGACTGCACAATTACTCCCAGATCTTTTTCGTTTTCTACCACCTTAAGTGTAGTACTACACAGTTGGTACGTTTCTCTGGGGTTACTTCTACCCATATGCAGTACTTTGCATTTGTCAAGGTTAAACTTTAGTTGCCACTTCTTAGCCCATCTGCCCAAATTATCTAGATCCTGTTGCAGTAGCACACTGCCATTACTGTCATTAACAACCCTGCCAACCTTTGTATCATCTGCAAACTTTGACACTAAGTCTGATATACCTTCATCAGTATCATTGATAAATATACAAAACAACAGAGGACCCAACACCGAACCCTGTGGGACTCCACTAATAACATTAGTCCACGAAGAGCAGCACCCATTAATTACCACCCTCTGTCTTCTCCCACTCAACCATCCTTTTATCCATTGTAGCAACTTACCCTTAATACCATTCTGCTCCAATTTGTACAATAGTCTTCCATGCGCAGGCCCCGGGTGCCAAGCGTATTTCGAGGCCAAGCGATATTCTTGCGATTCATAAAGTGCTATTGATAAGTGACTGAAATTATATTTTAAGTTCACATTTCTTTTAACAGTCTTAATTTGAAAACAGTTCTATACTTGAAAAGTAACAAGTAAGTAGAACACAGAAAGGAAATACACCTTTCTTTACATTTTCCTCTATTTATATTAACTAATTAATTAACACTTCAACCGCTTGGCCTCCGAGCGGCACTGCCCCTGCCTCCCCGTGGCGGGGTCGGTAACCTGGGGGAAAAGTTATCCTCCAGGGCGAAAAGGAGTAACGATGGATATAAATGACTATCCACCACTAGAGCCTTCAAATTCAAGGCCAGATAAACCAAATGATGATGACCTGAACCAACCAAAGAGGCTTCGAAGAGAAGTGCAGTGCAATGAGATGCTAAACTTCCTTGTAATACATTCGCTCTCCAACCAGCCTGTCGGCAAATTATCACCATTTGTCATCCAAAGATTTTTGGAATCCATTGCTGGAACACCGAAAATGGTTAAACGACTGCAATCCGGAGACCTCCTAATCGAAATTGCCTCCTCAAAACATTCAGAGTGGCTGCTTAAAACAACAACTTTTGCTGGGCTACCGGTATCTATCACTCCCCACAATACGTTAAATTCATCAAAAGGTGTCATCACAGAGTGGGACCTGATTACAGTATCTGAAGCGGAATTAGTGCAGGAACTGGGCAATCAAAAAGTAATTAGTGCAAAACGTATAAAGACCAAAAAAGATGTAAATCTTGTTCCAACCCGATCCATAATTTTAACATTCAGCATCCCAGATTTACCATCCTCAGTAAAAGCTGGCTATTTAAACTGCCGAATACGTCCTTATATACCTAATCCCCTATGTTGCGTTAAATGCCAAAAATATGGACACTCGCAACAATGTAGAGGTGATGCCATTTATCCAATATGTGGTTCCAAGGAGCATACACAAACAGACTGTTCAGCCCCAAGTCCCATTTGCCCCAACTGCAAAGAAAGTCACTCAGCCTTTTCCAAATCTTGTGAAATGTGGAAAACGGGGAAGAAAATCCAAAAATATAAAATAGAGCACACAGTTACGTACCCCGAGCCATGCAGACAGGTTATGTCGACCATGCCCAGTCGTTCATATGCATCTCACACTCGAAGCTTTAATTCAACAGCAGCTCAAACAGATGTTTCAATACCTCCCAGCACATCTCTAGCTAACTGGGTTAAAAACACATTATCAAACTCTGTAAAAGACACACATCAAATTAAAATCAGTGAATCGACCAACACTCTAATTAGTATTCCAATTAAGACTCGGACAGTCCCGCATGACAAAGAAAAACTAAAAACTACTAAAAACAACAATAAACCTGAATCATCCACCAGTAGTACGGAAGTAGATGTAAACCCAGATCATGAAGAGCCATTACTAGAACTTCACGCAAACGACACTGTGGATACCGGACGCCCTACCTTCCCGAAAAAAGACCGAAAAAAATCCTCCTCAAACAAAAAACAGTCAGATGAATCATCCTCAACTAAACCAAAATGAACCACAGCATCTTACAATGGAATTGCAGAGGCTTTCGTTCCAACACAGATGATATTCAATACCTAATTAACCATTATTCTCCGGTTGCCTTTTGTTTACAGGAAACTTGCCTAACCACACAAATTTCTCCTTCGATAAAGAACTATTGCATTTATTGAAGAGATCGAAATACTGCTAATGCTGCCCATGGTGGTGTGGCAATCCTAGTAAATTCAAAGATCCCAACTAAACATATCCCACTCCAAACTGAAATAGAAGCTGTTGCTGTTCGTATAACTCTGCATGGTGCAATAACGCTAGTCTCAATCTACCTACCACCAAACTGTACTTACTCTTTAAAAGACCTCTTTATACAGATACCTCCACCTCTCTGTATATTAGGGGACTTTAACGGGCACCACCCATTATGGGGCTCTCCTAAATTGGATAGACGAGGCCGACTAATTGAAAGTTTTTTGGATGCACTAAATCTCACTATACTCAATACAGGTGCACCGACACACTTACAGCTCCCAGCAGGACACACCTCACGAATAGATCTCAATTTGTTCACCAGTACTAGTCCCAACCATAGAGTGGTATGTAATAAACGATCCCATGGGCAGTGACCACTTCCCAATAGTATGCAACTTCCTGAAAGCAAAGACTCCTTCAATTCAACCCTGCAGAAAGTGGAAATTTGTCCGAGCAGACTGGGCAAAATTTCAGTCATCAATCGACCTTGATGAGGAAAAAATCTGCCTCCAGCATATTTTATTGATAATGTGACAGATTACATCACGTCACATCTTCTAAATGTGGCTAAAGACACGATACCATTATCAAATCCCCCAGGCCGAAAGCATTATAATTACTGGTGGAATGACAAATGCACCACAGCAAAGAGAGCAAAAAATAAAGCCTGGAATTTGTTTCAGCAGTGCCCGAGCACAGTCAATCTTATTAATTATAAGAAATTAAGGGCAAAAGCACACTTCGTACAAAAGCAAGCAAAGAAAGAATCCTGGACCCGTTTTGCATCCAGTTTTCACAGAAATACTAATCCCAAAATAATATGGAAAAGAATTAGACAGCTGTCTGGTAAGTTTCCTACCATACCTTCTCCAATCCTTTCCTGGAATGGGAAAGATATATCTAATCCTGTAGATATAGCCAATGCTTTGGGCAATATTTTTGCAGAAATCTCAGCAACATCAGCCTATACTATCTCATTCCAAAAAATTAAAAACACTAAAGAAAAGCATGGTATTAATTTTGAAACTTCGAGCCTTCTCCCATATAATAAACCTCTGCAATATTCTGAACTGTTACATGTCATTAGAACAGCCCGCAATGGTGCTGCTGGACCAGATGGGATTTATTATGTCATGCTACAACATCTTAATGACAAAGCTTTGCGCCTCCTCCTAGTGTTTTACAATCGCATATTTTTAGAAAATGTTTTTCCAGCTTCCTGGCATCACTCTACAGTTTTGGCATTCCTGAAACCTGGAAAAGATCCATCCAACCCCTATAGCTATAGACCCATATCTCTCTCAAGCTGCCTCAGTAAAATCCTTGAGAAAATTATCCACAGAAGGCTCGTCTGGATCATTGAGTCAGAACAACTAATGAGCCATAGTCAATATGGCTCTCGTCAAAACAGGTCATGTATAAGTCAAAACAGGTCATCTTATGGTCAAGGCTGAATTTGCCACTCTTTTTGCTATTAGAATTGATTCCATCACCAAACAGCTTCCAAACACAATTGGGACTTATCTATATGCAGATGACCTTTCCATCTCCTGCCATTCCCAAAACATGAGATCTATTGAAAGACAGCTACAAATTTCACTAAAAAAAATACAATGGGCCAGCCTCAATGGCTACCAACTCTCTCAGCAGAAAACAACTGCAATCCATTTTTGCAGACAATGAAAACTTCATCCGGATCCTGAACTTCAAATTTCCAATGTCTCCATCCCAATTGCTACTAACATCAGATTTCTAGGATTAATCCTTGACCACAAATTAAATTTCCTAGATCATATTAAAAATGTACGGACTTCCTGTCTGAAAAGGTTAAACATACTCAGAGCTTTATCCGCCCGAACGTGGGGTGCAAATTGTACCTCACTTCTTCGGTTGCACAAGGCATTAATCAGATCCCATCTCGATTATGGTGCTCCAATCTATGATTCTGCCAGAAAGAGTGCATTACGCTGGCTTGATCCTATTCAACACAGTGCTTTGAGAATTGCAATTGGTGCGTTCAGAATGTTGCCAGCACATAGTCTCTACATTGAAGCTCACGAGCCCCCACTAACTTTACGCAGGAAAACACTGTTACTGAAATATGCTGTCAAGATACAAAGTTGTGCCTCTCATCCCTTTCAGTCATACCTTTTAAACCCACCGTTAGAAAACCTATACAGAAACAAACCCAGCATAGTTAAACCAGTTGGTCTTCGCCTACTTGAACTGGCGCAGGTTTGGAATATTTCCATCTGGAAAGTACAGCAGATACCAACCTTTACTCAACCACCATGGGCTCCTCCTCCTCTTCCAACATGTGACACTTACCTCTGCCAATGGAGAAAGAATACTTTGCAAGCAACAAATGTCAAACAAATTCATGATGTTTACATTCAAAGATATATTGATTTCTACCAAATTTATACAGATGGCTCTAAATCTAATTCAACTGTTGGAGCAGCTGCAGTGTTTCCAAATACAGTTGTATCAGTATGCCTTCCTCAGAATTTAGTATCTTTTCTGCTGAATTATATGCAATAAAACTTGCTTTAGAAAATCTCTATTCTGACTGTTCTTTAAAATCTGTTATTTATACTAATTCCCTCAGCTCAATCATGTTGCTAAGTAATACCGAAGATAAAGTTCACCCTGTTCTAGATGAAATCAGAAGCTTGTTACTACAAATCAAAAAACGCCACCAACTGGTCACTTTTTTTGGATTCCAGCCCATTCCGGTATTTTAGGCAATGAACTGGCTGATAAAGCTGCAAAAAATCCCACTACCTTAGATTTAACCAATATCCCTGTTCCAGCATCAGATTATGTACTAACCTTTCATGCTGCTTGCCTATCACAATGGACAGTACTCTGGCACTCTCAGACTAATAATAAACTCTTTCAGTTTAAACAAGATCCGAAAATTTGGCGTTCCAGTGTCCGTACATTGAGACGAGAAGAAGTAGTCCTTTCAAGGGCAAGAATAGGTCATACTCATCTGACACATCTTTATTTACTCACAGGAGGTGATCCACCACAGTGTACACATTGCTCTAACAATTTGACTGTTAGACATATTCTCATTGGCTGCCCCTACTATAAACAACACAGAGCTTCATCCTTGATCTCACTGATAAATAATCGTAAACCAATAACTCTTGAAAATCTCATTGGTGATAAGGCAAATATTTCTGAATTTTTTGACTTCCTCAAGCAAACTGGACTTTTTAATAATTTCTGATTTCAAATTTTCTTTTGATTTTATGGAAATTCCTCATCTCTTAAAATAATAAGTGAATAGGCACATTATAGCCATAGCAGCTTATGTGCCATTAAGCCTCCATAACAACAACAACTTCCATGCGCAACAGTGTCAAAAGCTTTCCTGAAATCCAAATATATGATATGAAAATTATTTTTTGCATCCAGTTCCTTTGTAACCACATCATAATATCCTATCAAATTTGTCAGACAAGACTTTCCCTTAACAAACCCATGCTGTGTCTGAATTATTGCTGCAGTCTTGTCTAGATGATTCTGCAATGCAAATTTTAACTAGTGACTCCATTATTTTACCCGGGTGACAAGAGCTTTAGAAAAAGTAAGGAAGGGGAAGTCTGCAGGAGAAGATTTAAGGGGTAAACATGTAGCGGCACAAAAGATAACTGACAAACAAAAACACTTACTTAAGGATCACATTAATATTTTCCCAGCATTTCAAAGTCATTACACTCGAAAAGATAATCCAAACAGGAAGTTCCTTAACCCTGACTTGAACATAAAAAAAAAATGTATATGTTTATTGTGAATGATGTGGGCAAAGAGAGACTGAACCTCTTAAAGAATATTACTATAGACATGTCTTCAACACAGAATTTAATCCTCCAAATGACTCAGGCTTTGGGCTCATTGAGCAGCTGGGAAAAAACAAGGTTATCTGTGTTCCAGATGGATGGTATAATATGAAATCTGTCAGAAGACAACTGTTTTCTCGTTGTAAAGATGAAACAAGATTACTTTTTTTGAAAATAGAAGCTCTTGAAAAAGGCATAACAAAACAGAAGAAGAATGTTGAAGGCGAAAATGTAAACTGATTGAAATTATAATGGCTCCATAATGAAAAAGGAAACCCCATTCATGATTTGATTTTCTACGAGTGTATATTGGATGAAGACATCCCTTTCAGGGAACTGAATGTCCAACCCAATAAGGAGGGTTGACCTAAGAGCTTGAAAAATACTGAACAAGAAAAGTTGTATGATGGTCCTAGAGTGCTGACTTTCTAAAGAAAAGAGACATGCTATACCGTCTCAAATATATCCCCCAGTTCACTATGACTTCTTGAAAGGTATTAAAAGCTCAAAAAAAATTGATGATCTAGGTCACTTATCTGACTATGAGAAAGAAGAAGAAGATGAAGCATAAACAGTTTGTGGTGACAGTGTTTTATGATTATAGAATTAGTGATTATGACTTTAATTCATTTTTTTTTAAAAAATGAGAACATCAACAAAAAGGAACTATAATTTTTTTTTATTTTGTGATCATATTTTACATTATAATTAAATTTATTATGTTCATCTTAGCCTTTTTATGATCATTCTGCAACAACTAAGACAATCTTAACTATTTTGAAAAAAAATTCCCAATGTGCCTATCGCTCAGGTTTTTTAAAATTTTGTTATAGTGTACTTTTTACAGGGAAAAAATATAATCTCTTCTGTATGAAATCATAGTTTTGATTACACAGTCATATCCTTACAGTAATTTACAATTTTAAAACAGGTAAGTTACTTAGAAACATAACGGTGTAAGTCAATTATATAAACACTGCTGACCAAAAAATTGAATATTAACAAAAATTGTCAAGCTTGTGTAAATTTTTAAAGTTTTTTTAACCTCCACAGTTCATTAAATTAAATTTTTTGAGTTTTTATTAATGCAAACACAAAACACCTTGTTCTCAAAAATGAGAATAGACTGACTTACACCACTATGAATCTCAACCCTCCATATATAAATGCAAATACTACATAGGTTTTATATTTATATTATGAATAATAATTCCTTGATAAAAATGTAAACTAAGAGGTCAAAATTCAGCTTTTTGACTTGAAAAATAAAGTAATAATATAAACAGTTTGTTTTCATAAAAACACAAAACTTGTTTTTAGAGAGTTTTATGCATCCATACATTGATACATATTTTTCCGTCATCCGGCCATCGCTGGTTTGGCCGTAGCTTTAATGTGGGCCTGACAATACTTTCATAATGAACAATACTGTATGGGTAAAAAAAAATTTTTTTTAATTTAAAAAAAAATTATTTTTTTTTTAATGAAAACCCCAAACACAAGAGGTATTAGAACCTATAGTACTTGGTACTGTGCTAGGGTTGGAGGTTGAAGACGAAAGAAGATATTTGTTGACATTGGACTTGAACTCCTGTAGACTGTAATTTTCAGGAAATACGTATGAAAGAAGGTTGTTCCAGAAAACAGCAGTTGAATGAATAAACAAGGAAGACGAAAAGTTGGTTCTGTGAGTTTGAAGTTGGACAGTAAATGGATGTTGGCTGGTGGCAGCACGTGTTCGGACTGTTTTGAAAGAGAGAGAGCGGGCATTGTAGAAGCCAATTGAGAAGACCAGCACCCATGGAAATATCTGTAGAAGAGGCGTGCAGCAGAAACAGTACATCTATGAGACAGCGAGTGAAGAGACTCTGTTAGAGACGAATCATTAATTAACCTAACAGCTCTCTTCTGAACAGAATCAAGAAGCCTGAGAGAGGTTTTGGGGGCACCACCCCAGATGTGGGGAAAATATTCCATGGTGGGGCGATGCGATTTGTACAGAGTGAACAGCTGTTTGGAAGAAAAGTAACGCCAAGAGCGAAAAAGAAAACCAAGTTTTTTAGATGCAGAGGAAGCAATATCTGTAATGTGCTTGTGCCAAGAGAGATTAGAAGTCAGGGTAATCCCCAAAAGAGATATATCATTTTTCCTAGAAATTGCAGTGTCACCAGAGATAAGCATAGGAGCAGAAGAATCCTTTTTTTTTGTGAGATATAAGACAAGACTGAGTTTTAGAAGGATTGAAATCAACTAAGTTGTTTTTGCACCACTGGAGAATTACCTGGAGATCGGCATTTAAGGAATTGGTAGCAGATATTCGAGAAGTTGAAGCTGATTGAGCAGGGCAAGGTTTCTCAAAATGGAAAGTGGAATGCAATGTGTTATCGTTGGCAAAACTATGGATAGGATTTCCAGTCAATGGAAGAAGGTCATTAATATACAAGAGGAAAAGAGTGAAGGAAAGAACTGAACCTTAGGAAAATTACTACTTTGTTTTTGAATAACAGGAGGACACCTAGAAGCATTAACCAGAGAAAGCAGTATATTTGAGGTCCATGTTTTTCTGATTTTATAATATGCTTTAATTTCCCCATGAACTGATCAGCAAACCACTTTGGAAAGATGGCACCAGATATCCATCCTGTTTTTTAATCAGACACCAGTGTACTGGGTAAGCAGATAAGAGGAAATTCCTTTAAGTGCTTTTGGATTTTCAGTATGGTATAGCAACATAAGCTTGAGCCTGTAGCCATAGTCAACAGTGGAATCTCCCCCTGCCCAATCCCAAGACATAATGTTGACTTAATCGTTGGCAGCTTTAAATCCTGGGATCATGATTTCTTTCTCAAGGTGTGTAATGGCATTCTCTTATCAAAAAAAAAAAAAAAAAAAAAAATAGTCAACCTTCTCTAAGTTAAACATCTGCTTAGCATTCTTCCTACTGTATTCTTCAATATATCAAGAAATTTCTATGCTTCAGTAACTGATTCTGCAACAAGTTCACATTGACATTGTGAACTTGTTGCAGAATCAGTTGAGCCATCCACTGCTTGTTATAAATTCAGCCCTAACTTCTTCAGGATATTCCTTTTTTCAAGTCTTAAAAAATGCTGACAGCTATTGTTTTTTTATATTCATAAAGATAACTGATAAATTCCTCTTGACTTAGCTAATAAAATTTCTCTGATTTGCAGTTTTGGTGAGTAATTTTTCTGTGGTTTGTATAATGGTAGGCTTTATGTGCCAAGACCTACTTGCACATCTGTATTTTAGCTTCTCTACATTTGAACATTGTTTATAGTGTTTTCATTAACCGTCATAAAAATAATGTAAATGCATGCATTCATTAATTTTCTTATACTGTTTGTTTACATCTAATTTCTATTCTAAATTTGTTTTCCTACTTTTCCTCGATTCAGCACTATTACATCCTAGAAAGTTTTTGTCCTTCACCACTCATTGTTATCAGCTACTTAAGTCACAAGTAAAAATGTGAGATAGCAAAAATGCTGGATACACATCTATGCTAGTGCACAGTGAAACACGAAAACTAATCAGATTTTTGCTGCACCCATACATGTTCACCATTATGAGAATTATATTAAAAAAAAAAAAAAAAAAAAAGAGATTTCGATCTTTGCAGTTTGCAACTGAGAGCATTGTTCGGAAGTTCACCTCATTTTTGAATCATGTTAAAACAAATGTATATTACTTTTTTTTGTTGTTCTTAGTCAGGTTTGTTAGTCAAATTGATACAATTAACAGTACAGACTGATTTCATTTGTCACACAATACCAAAGGTGCCTCCATGGGCAGGAGCAGCAGTATGTAGCACACGCTTCTTGATTAGACCGGGGTTCAAGTCCGTGACCACCAAATATGGAGGATGCGGAAAGGTCAGGGAATGACCACCGCATATCCCCGGAGCAATATGGCCTTAGTTGCTAATGCTCCTAAAAACCAAATAACAACGATAACAACACAATACCAAAGTGGGAGGTAGTATTGAGGAAGCTGCACACACACACACACACACACACACACACACACACACACACACTTTATTTACTGTTCTAGCAAATAACTTCACAGCCATTGATATACTGCTATATGCGTGGTAAAATTCATGGTAGTATTCTGACTTGAATAGAACTAAAATCACCCAACTCTCAGTACTGGTTCCCTTGGACTGGTTAATCAGTATCCCATATCAAGGGGGGGGGGGGAGCTCACAAAGGAAAGCAATCATAATAGCCTGATTGCAGCTTCTTTCACAGATGCTTGTTTTAAAGGAAAGGGATAGAATATTTATAATTAATCAGCTTAAGATGTCAAATTTCATTTAGATAACTTTTTACATTAGTTTGATAAATTTTATTATGTTTCAATATTAAACATTTTTTAACATAATTTTAGAATGCCCATAATTGGGAAGAACAAACTACAGAATCCTTATACAAGCCAAGGTAAATATTGTGTGTGCATGTGTGTTTATTTTTTAATCTTTGACTTTTGCTGTTTATTGAAAATGTTCACAAGGAACAGCCTGTTAGAATTTAATTTTATTGTAAATTTACTTAAATATAACAATTTACATTTTGGTTGCCTTCAAAGTAATCTCCACTTACATGCCTATCAATATCTGACATGCTTTAAATCACCTTTGAAAGTTGCTTGAGAAGGTCATTTAACATCATTATCATGGCTCTCTAGGTTACTGCTGTTGATGCAAAATGTGTTCCTTTTATTTGAGGTTTTGACAATTGAAATCAAACAAAACGGATTTTTCCACTTTTTTTTTTTTTTTTGTGTACAATACTATATATTGTACACAAAAATTTGTAAAATTAAATTAAATTAAATATAATGGAAGCTTCTAATAACCTACCAGGAGATTAAAAATCACCTGGAAGGTTAGTAAAAGCCAGGAAGAACTTAGGAAACCATTGATTACTGAATAATTCAATATTAAGAATCTGACTCGATAATAATAATAATAAAGAAAACACCTAAATATGAACCAAACAAATCCAAAAAAGAATATATAATGTAGGAGTCTGTTCATTGGGTCCTATCTTGTCACAATTACATGGCTTTGTTTGTTTGTTTTTTTAATACTAATGTATACCCAAGATATCCATCAAGAAAGATGGTTCTTTCTTGGATATTTTCTCAAAAATAATTATTTATGGGGCATAAATAAACCTGAAATAAGGTGGTGAAACCTGTCTTGCTGGAAAACCTGAAACTGAAAATGATCTTTAAATTGAGATGGGGGGGACTACATTATCATCATTGGGAGGGAGTGAAATAGACTGGATGAAGAAAAACAGTAAAAGCTTGAAAGTCATTAACAGTTCTGCATAATGCTGAATAAATCTTCTGAAATTCCTAATTTTTTTAATTCTGTAAAATTTTAGAGGATACCAAAGAAAATCTCGAGTAAGACTGTCTCTATTGCCTATCTATGAAAAGATTATAGGTGTAAATGTGTATGTGAAAAACCTATTGAGACAATTCATCACTTTTGTCAGTTTTTTCAACGTGCAAAAAAGTGCAAATCAGCCAGTGAATAAACTTGTACAGAAATCAGACATAATACATACTGGGCAATATGTCATGGCCTACTAGAGTACAGGCAGTGGCACGAAATCAAGATGGTGGCAAGAGTAGGCATTACTTGAAAGGCTCATATTAGCATTAGCATTAGTAGAGGCATTTGATGCAAGAAAGCAAGCTTATGCAGTATTATGCAGTAAATAAATAAAAAATAACCACTTCCACTTCACCCCTCTGTTCTTTCGAAATACCTGTCCAGCTGAGCCTTAAACTTATTTAGGCTATCAACTTCCACGACAAGGGATGGAAGTCTGTTCCACCTACTAACCACCCGCTGGCTAAAGGCAAATTTCCGCACATCTATCCTACATCTGTCTTTCCTCAATTTGAATTTATGCCCTCTCAGGTGATTATTCTGAGCAAGAGGAAGAATCCCATCAGCATTGAGCATGCTGAAACCATTCAAGGCTTTGTACACCTCTATCAGATCACCTCGCTGGTGCCTAGTCTCCAGACACTGTAATTCGCAAAACTTAAGCCTTTCTATGTAAGAGCACCCCTTTGTTCCATTCACTAATCTTGTTGCCCTTCTCTGTACTCGTTCCAACAGCTCTACATCCTTCTTGAAATGAGGCCTCCAGGCCTGTATACAGTACTCTAGGTTGGCCTGACCATTGCCTTATACAAGGGAATAATCACCTCCTTATCCCTGCTAGAAAAATTCCTATATATCATTGACAATACACCATGAGCTACTCTTGCAGCCCGTCTGCACTGCTCAGAGAACTTCATATCTGCCTGCACAACCACCCCCAGGTCCCTTTCATTCTCTACCACTGTCAGTGTAGTACCACAGAGTTGATACGTTGCTCTGGGGTTGCTGTTTCCCATATGTAGTACTTTACATTTGTCAATGTTAAACTTCATTTGCCACCTCTCAGCCCATCTGCTCAACCTTTCCAGATCCTGTTGCAGCAGCATAGTGTCAGTAGTGTCCTTGACAACTCTGCCAACCTTCGTATCGTCTGCAAACTTGGACATTAAGCTTGATATACCATCATAAATATCATTTATAAATACAGAAAACAATAAAGGGCCCAATACTGAACCCTGAGGGACTCCACTAATAACATTAGTCCACGATGAGCAGTGTCTATTGATTACCACTCTCTGTCTTCTCCCACTCACCCATCCCTTTATCCATAGCAGCAATTTGCCTCCAATGCCACACTGCTCCAATTTGTGCAGCAGTCTTCCATGTGCAACAGTATCAAAAGCCTTTCTAAGATCCAAGTATATAATATCAAAGTTATTCCCTGCATCCAGTTCTTTTGTGACTGCATCATAGTATCCAATCAAATTGGACAGGCAAGACTTCCCCTTAACAAAACCATGCTGTGTCCGAGCTGTAACTGAAGTCTTGTCTAGATGATCCTGCAGTGCTTCTTTAACCAGTGCCTCCATTAATTTTCCGGGAACAGAAGTTAAACTCACAGGTCTATAATTACTTGTGTCAGCCTTTGATCCTCCTTTGTGAATTGGGGTCACATTTGCACATCTCCAGTCCATGGGTACCTCCCCTGAGTCCAAGGAAGCTCTCATAATTATGGCTAAGGGTTTGCTTACTTCCTCTGCTGCCTCCTTTAATATAACTGGATAGATCCCATCCACCCCAGGTGCCTTTCTTGTGTTTATCTTCAACAATTTCTCCTCCACTTTACTCTCAGTTATTACAAGATTCTCTAGCTTACTGCTAGAGTTGAATACACCTCTGGCATTACCCTCGCTGAATAACTCCTCATGTGTGAATGTCGATGCAAAATATTCATTTAGTTTGTTAGCTACCTGAGCAGGATCATCAACAGTTGACCCATCGATATCAAGTGGACCAATCTGATTCATCCCCTTCCTTCTAGAGTTTACATAAGTAAAGAACTCTTTGCGGTTTTTCTTCGCATCCCTTGCCTTCTAGAGTTTACATAAGTAAAGAACTCTTTGCGGTTTTTCTTCGCATCCCTTGCCAAGGATTTCTCGTAATCTGCCTTCGCCTGCCTAACCTCCTTTGTAACTTGGTTACAGATCAACTTGTATCTATCATAGGCTTCTGTGTCACGTGTTAATTTGTATGTATCCCATGCATTTTTCTTCTCTGCCATATGTCTCATTAGTTCATCTGACATCCATTTAGGCCTAAATCTTGAACAATATTTCTTAGTTGGTATGTAAAGCCTAGTAGCTCACAAGATAAGTTCTTTGAATGCTTCCCATTTTGAATTTGCTGTTGGTAACATCATCAGTTGATCCCACTGTATAGAATTTAAATACTGTCTCAGTCCATCGTAGTCGCCTTTACAAAAGCAATACCCCTTCCCTTTACCCCTAATGGTAGTTACCTCTTTGAGTAAATCCCACTTCAGAACACTGATCACTGCCACCTAGTGGTTCATTTATCTGCAGATTCTTAATGCATGAACAATCACTACTGATAATCAAATCAAGAGTATTACTCCCTCTAGTTGCCTCCCTAACATGCTGATGTAGAAAACAATCATCCAATAAATCCACAAAAGCCTTGCTAGTGTGTGAGTGACCAGCCCCCCAAATTCCAGTCAATATCTGGGAAATTAAAATCCCCCATTATAAGACTCTCTGATTTACTGGCCCACTCTATTTCTCTGTACAGTTTCTTATTATACTCATCAGAGTCATTAGGCCTATAGCACACTCCTACTCTCAATTTTGATCTCCCAATGCTTATGTCACACCAAACTGACTCGACACCGCACTGTCCAGCGATGTCGACTGGCTTCACTTCCTTGGATTTTGTGTTTCTTAACTAATAGCATAACCCCTCCTACCTTCCTATCCTGTCTATCCTTTCTGTAGACATTGTACTCCCCAAATTCCAGTTCTGCATTCCTTATATCTGTTTGACACCACGTCTCTGAAATCCCAAACAATATCTGCCTTTGATGTTTTGAGCAATACCTCAAATTCATCAAATTTATTTACTAAACTCCTAGCATTGGTGTACACGCAAGTATACATGCACCTGCTCTTCCTCTTAGCCACCCTAACACAACCCATTTGTTTACTTGTACCCCCATGATTCCCAGCAGTCTCTGAAATATCCTGCATCTTATTTTCCAGGCTGCTGCTCATTCCAATAGAAGCAGTGCAAGAATCACTTTCTCCTCTGCCGGTGGCTACTGTTAATCTATTAGTCCTTGTATCCTCCCAAGCTACCAGTTTTTTGACCCACCTAACACTGCCTCGATAGCATCAGCAAATATTCTTGCACCCTTTCTATTTCAGTGTATCCCATCCCTGTAGAAGCAGTCTCTCCTGTTAACAAGTACAGACCAGTCTGAAAAAAATTCTACTCCTTGAGCCCTGCACAATCTTTCCAGGGCCGAATTGATCGACAGGGCTCTCATCATATACTCCCTCCTATCGTGTCTGGGCAGAATTGCAGACAATTTCAAATTCAACCCTAATTCACGGCTTTTTTTCATCAGTGACCTGTACTTGTTAAGTAATTCCGCCGGTCTCCTACTCTTAATATCATTAGTGCCAACGTGTACAACTATATCACCTTTTGTGCCCTTAAAAGATGATATCCGCTCTACAACGTCATCAACCTTTGCCCCTGGCAGACATACCCATATGGGATAAGGAATATTAAGACAATAAGATTTTGACGTTTTCAGTTTGCAATTAAAAAAGGATGCTCTTCTCCAAATTTTAAACTTTTCCAGATATGCTAAAGACAATAAAATGCTAATACATGAAGTACTCTTTTTTTTATATATATATACAAGGGGCATTCAATAAATTATCCACCTAAAGTACTTCCCATAGTTATATTTCAATGATTCATGATTTATCATGTTCCTACATATTTCAACTTGAATCATGTTAATTGTGAAACCACTATGTTTTTAGATTATGCTGCTGTAACAGAAAGAAGGAATTCACCTGTATCAAATAATGGATTTGCTGAAATTGGAGCATTGCTCAGTCATAGTTTCTCACCAAAGAAGGAAATGGGCCAAAGGCCATTCATGAAAGAATGGTGGCTGTGTATGGCAACAGTGCACCTTCAGAGTACCAGGTGAAATTCTTGTCAAAATAATTCAAGTGGGGTAGAGAGTGCATCGAAGATGATCCACGTCACAGGAAGGCCTGTGACAGCAACCACTCAGAAATGTGCCAAGCTGTGGAAACCCTTGTGTTGAATTACAGACATTTAAGTGTGCCCCAAATCTCTAGGGGATGGGAAATTATAGTTATAATTTCCCATCATATCTGAGGGAAATTATAACCATCCTCCACAAATGTTTGGAGCTGACTAAGGTTCAGTACAAGGTGGGTCCCCAGATTTCTGACTCCTGTGCAGAAGCAATTTAGAGTATAATCTTGTGAAGAGAATTTAGAGTGTTATGGAAGGAATCCTGAAACTTTCATCTCCAGAATTGGTACGAGTGATGAAACATGGGTTCATCACTGGGATCCTGAGACCAAGCAATCAATGGAATGCAATGCAATGGAAGCACAAGGGTTCACCCCCACCCAAAAAATTTTGGACAAAACCTTCAACTAGCAAGATTATGGCCACCATTTTTTTGGGATGCTGAGGGAATTTTGTAAATTCACTACTTGGAACACATGCAGACAGTCTCTGAGGAGTCATATGTATCCCTACTGTACAACCTAAGAGATGTCATAAAGGAAAAACTCCGTGGAAAACTTTCCAGAGGTGTGCTGCTTCTTCAGGATAATGCACCATTGCATAGGTCACATGCTGTTGCCACTGCTTTGAGCTGTGACTTTACAGAACTTACTCATCCATCTTACAGGCTGGATCTGGCCCCCAGTGACTATTTCCTGTTTTGACATCTCAAGAAAAACATACGTGGATGTCGCTTTGCTGATGAACTTAATGAACTGAAGTCTGCTGTTTCTGTGTTCTTCGATGGACAGGCAAAGAATTTTATTTGTCTGGTATTTCCTCATGAAATACCAGACAAATAAATATTTATCAAGTGTATTGAAAAAACTTGTTAAATTTTATTGTCACAAGTGTGTAACAATAAAATTTAACAAGTGTATTGAAGTTCAGGGGAGTTACATTGAAAAATAAAACAGATTTTTTTCCCCTATCTCATTTCCTTCATAGGTAGGTAGATAATTTATTGAATGCCCTTCATATATGTATATTTACATAAAGGGAAAAAATTCATTTGAATTAATAGCCACCAATAGATAAACGTAAACTTTCATTGTCACGATATTTCCACTTACTTTATAAACTTTGAATTGTGTAGTGCAGAATGAAATAATATGAAATCAGCTAAATAAACAGTTTTGATATCAAATCTTTTTATGGTGGTACCTGTTCAGAACTTAAAATATTTCAGCAAAATAGCAGAAATTTAGTCATAAAAATATAGCTTGTGCGGTGCTGACCGGGCTAGCCGGGTGGGTAAAGTGCCTGCCTGGCAACCCAAAGGTCGTGGGTTCAATTCCCGCCTCGGGCTTGGATCAAAGTACTGCAAAAACCCTTGGGAGGTGCATTATGGCCACAGAAGCCTATGTGCCAACAACTACCAAAAAAAAAAAAAAAAAAAATAGCTTGTGCATGTGCCATGATGCATAACAGTGTCATTCTTAAGCAGTCGACTGATGAGTGCCATGACTCTAAACATGAAATTAACCAACTACTCGTATTGAAACAGTAATGCTTGGCAAATTATTTTATTTGCTTGTGTTGATGTTAGTTTGTGTATGTAAATAAACTCCTTATAAAATTAAGATTTGTTCTCATTTACAGCTCTGCACAAATGTAAATGTTTGCAATGAATTCCAAACTTTTAATTTTCAACTGTTACTTATGAATTTTCAGAATGCTGGGGATGTCAGAATGTTGATTTTTTCAATATTCCAAAAAGTACGGCATACTGAACGAGTTCTCTCGCATTTAGGTGGCAGTGATAGTATTAAAGAACAATCGCTTAGATACAATATTGTAACTCATAATTTAAAATACAATGTGAACAGATTTAAACAAATTGCTTATTATATAATTTCAAAAGCAATTTCAAGATAAATATTAAACTAATGAAATTAATTTTCACCGTGTCATTGAATTTTGAGTTACTTGTATCTTTTTCATTCTTATTTATAATATAATGTAAATGTTTGTTAATATATGTTAATATAAATGTTAATATAATATAAATTTAGAAAAATTTGACATAGTACAAATTACATTTTTTATTCACTCATTTAATGAATGACCACATCTCAAGAGTGGTTGCTCTTCTTTGTAATGACATGTATCCCAGTTGCAATTTACAAATATGCATCAATGTTGATGCTGCAAACTGATTATTATGGTGAAGGAAATTATACTCATATTCAGGAGAAATAATTATTGGAAAAACTCTAACATATTATTGTTATTTTAACACTAAATCTGCATTTAAGGCCCAACTGTATTTTCAAATTTTTTCTTTTTCTAACTTATAAATATTAGCATTAGTAGAGGCATATGATGCAAGAAAGCAACTTATATAGCATCAGCCAGAAAAAGAAAAAAAAAGTTTTCCATTTCACCCATCCATTCACTCCAAATGTTTGTATAGTTCTTCCTTGAATTTATTTAAGCTGTCAACTTCCACAACAACAACAGATGGAAGTTTATTCCAGCAATCAACCACCCACTGGCTAAAGGCATATTTCCACACATCTATTCTACAACTGTCTTTCCTCAATTTGAATTTATATCCCCTTAAGCAATTAATCTGGGCAAGAGGAAGAATCTCATTAACATTGAGCTTGCTCAAACCGTTCAAAGCCTTATACACCTCAATCAGATCACCTCACTGGTGCTTAGTTTCCAGATGCTGCAATTTGCAGAACTTAAGCCTTTTTTCGTAAAAGCAACCTTTCGTTACCCTTCTCTGTACTCGTTCCAGCAGCTCTACATTCTTCCTAAAATGAGGCCTCCAGACCTGTACACAGTGCTCAAGGTTTGGCTGACCATTGCCTTATACAAGGGGATAATCACCTCCTTTTCCTTGCTAGAAAAATTCCTATATATCATTGATAAGACACCGCATGTTATAGATTATTAAAATTAGCATTTAGTATTTTTTCAGTCTTGGAAATCAGGAAAATTAAAACATTTACTTTGTTTAAGGTTAACCCAGTTATTTCTTTCTTTTTGATATGTGTACTGGATCAAACAATAAGTACAGTGCAGTTTTGTTATCATATGGACTTACAACTGCAGCATTGCAAGAAGTATGCTTTTGAAACTTTTTGAACATTGAGCTGTTAATTGCATTGTTATCTGTAACAACACTTTGATCACATGCAGTCCCAATTCACTTAAATTTCTTAAAAAATTAGCAGTATGAAAATGTAATTGGTCTATACCAACAACTTTCTTATATTTGGAAAATATGGAGGATACAAAGAACACATGTCCGGTCTTGGCTGGATCATTACTATTTGATACTCACACTGATTAATCAACCAGCTTTAAATGTTAAAGTATCATTTAAATAGATTCCATCAATTGAGAATGAAACAATTTTCTTATTATCTTTTTTAGAGAATGATTTTTTTTTTTTTTAAATACTTTGATTATGCCTCAGAATTATCACTAGTGACATTTAATTTTTTAGTTACATTTTACAATGTTCTTTGATGAGGAAGTGTAAGAAAATTTGTTTCTCTAATTTCTTTATATTGAAGTTGACGACAAGTACATTTTAAAAGCAAAAAGATAAGTGTCAGGGGGAAAATCTTTAAATTTTTGGTATTTCTATCATCTGAATTTGTTCCATAAGAAACTAACTTCCTCTTATCAGCATCATTTAACTTGTTTGAAATCACTTAATTCTTCATAGCAAGTTTCATGCTTATAATTGCATGTGTTGTACTGACTTTACTGCAAATTGTAAGCAAAACTTCAATAATTTGTTTAGTACCAGTCTTTATAAGATGCACTTTCAAACCTTCCAGTTGTACTGTGATAGTTTGTCTGCCTATAAAACAACAGAAACTCCAAACATGAAAAAACAACAGTACTTCCACAAACCATTGGATATTCCATATTAATTATTTTCATAATTATGAAAATCACGATCAAAATCATAATTATTTTACAAAAATATGACAAAGAAAAATCACTTTTTTACAGATATGATATAATATCATTAGGAGAAGTAGTTTTTGAGATATCGAATTGTTCGGTATAAGTAACCATACATTTCTTTAATGGCACTAGCTAGCTGGTGTTCTTCCCATTCACTTCACTCCACTTGTGCCTTCTTTTTTGCCAAATTCTCAGTGAAATGTGGTTCAATTTCTCCAATTATTGTTGGTTATGCATTAGCAGTGAGTTTTGGCCTATCTCTTTTAATAATTATTAACTTACCTATGTTATCTACAAAACTATCTTGTGTGATTACAAACTCTTTTCGGGAATGATGTGCTGTCTTGGCTGGATCATTACTATTGACACTCTCACACCAGTTAATCAACTAGCTTCAAAATGAGTATGACACATGAGTACAGGAACTCTGAGACTTACATAATACTCTACTTACGGAAATTAAACTTTACATAGGTTTTT
The DNA here is from genome assembly GCF_048544385.1 of Mastigoproctus giganteus. Classification (NCBI taxonomy): domain Eukaryota; kingdom Metazoa; phylum Arthropoda; class Arachnida; order Uropygi; family Thelyphonidae; genus Mastigoproctus; species Mastigoproctus giganteus. The sequence goes on from NC_143579.1 coordinate 206,585,046, forward strand.
GCCAGCTGGTGTAAACTCAAAAAAATCGTGGAAACGTATTTTGCATCCTGTAGGAATAAATGGAGGCATCATGAAAATATCGTAATGTGAACCCAATAACACATCGGAGTTTTTTTTTTTTGTTTGTTTTATTCTTTTTTTGCAATTTGTTCCAAGTCCTTGGAAGTTGAAATTTTCGCTATATTACTAAGCTATTTATCTCTCTAAAAGGTCATATTTATAATAGAAATTGCACTACCCTTTCATCGTAATCATATGTTCCCGTTATAAGAATCAATTTTGAACACCTTTGTGATATTTTTCTAAAGTACGTTTCTGGAGGTCACGACCATAAAACAATAAAAATAATTATAAATGGGTAGTAAACTCGATCTTATTGCATTTGCAATAATACCGATAACTGCAATTGTGTGGGTTTTAACACTATTATGGCGGAATGTGTTCCCTTTCACTGAAATTTTCAATCATATAAAAAACAAATTTTCAGAAACTTCTCTTAATTCGTAATTAATATTACAATGATGAAGGGAAAGCAACCAACGAAAAGTGCAAGTGGTGGTAGTGCCAGGAAACTAAACAAAATTAATTTAGAAATGAAGATGAAAATGATTAAGTACAAAGCAGGACAAAGTTTGTCATCTATTGCAAGGGAAATAAGGTCTCGCTGCTTCAACAGTGAATATTATTTTAAAGGACAGCGCACGTATAAAAGAACATGTCAAAGGATCAACGCACTTAAGATCAATAGTGATCTCAAAACAGCGTTCAGGTGCTATATCGAAGATGGAACAGCTGTTAATAATATGGATTAAAAATCAGATTCAGAAGTGAGTGCCCTTGAGTCTAATGGCCATTCAAGCAAAAGCAACAAGTATTTATAAAGATATTAAGGATAAGTACAGTGAACCCCCAACCCAAGTTCATGGCAAGCATCATATTGGTTTCCACAATGCTAAAGTATGCGATGAAGTTGCCAGTGCAGATTCTGCAGCGAAATTTTATGATGTGTTGGAAAAAATTATTCATGAAGGCGGCTATTCAACACAGCAAATTTTTAACCTTGACAAGACTGCTCTGTATTGGGAAAAACATACCAGATACAATGCCAGGTTTCAAGGCATCAAAAGATAGGGCCATGCTCTTGCTTGGGGCTAATGCAGTGGGAGATTACAGATTAAAACCACTGCTTGTGTACCATTCTGGAAATCCTCATGCATTTAAGGGCATCAATAAAGCCACCCTACCTGTGCATTTCCGATCGAACCAGAGAGTATGGATAACAATATCTCACGAGGATTGGTTTAAATGCTGCCTCATTCCTGAGGTTGAAAAATATTGTAAAGATAACGACATTCCTTTTAAGATTTTGCTTCTTTTAGATAATGCTCCTGGACACCCTATGCATCTAGACGATTTCAATTCGAGTCATATAGAGTCATATTTCTACCACAAAACACGACTCCACTCATCCAACCTATGGATCAGGGTGTTATTTCGATTTTAAATGCATGCTATTTATGCACATTTGCTCAGGCATTGTCTGCAGTAGACAATTAGAAAAATTTTACGTTAAGAGACTTGGAAATCTTACAATATTTACCATGCCATCTTAAACATTAATAAGGCCTGGACAGAAATTACAAAAGTTGTTTAAATGGTAGATGGAAGAAAATATGCCCACGACACACGAGAGGCTTCGAAGGATTTGAAAAAGACGAATGATATGAAGAGGTTACAGATAAGATTGTAAAGGTTTCAGAGCTACTTCAGTTGGAGGTTGATGCCAAAGACATGGAGGAATTAATAAAGGAAGAAGAGAAGGAATTATCTAACGAAGAACTTACTGACTTGCAGGTAGTGATAGTGAAAGAAGAAAATGCTGACAAAGCTCAAGATTAACCAAATGAGGAACTGAGATGCTTCATCACAAGAGAGAGATGGCAGTGACATTTCGTGAAATTGCATTGGCAATGGCAAGGTTTGAGAAGATGGACCCTGACAGTAATTCTTAAAAGTTAACAGAGGGGGTGAATGATATGCTTGCTTGCTACAAAGAAATCTTCGATGAGAGAAAAAAAGCCACCGTCCAGTCATCCATAAATATGTTCTTTTGTAGAGTTGAGTGGCTGACCCCTTCTAAATCTCCACAGCCCTCAACCTCCATGGTGGTGTACTTTATCAGCTGAAGACTGATTCTGGTAACGATAAATCTAAAAACGTACTGACATTATGTGTATTTCCTCTTTTTTTTGTAATTTTATAATTTTGAACTTTTTTTTAAATTGCATGCTTTTGTAATTTTTCCTGTGCATGAGATAAAAAATTGAAAAAATACAATAGATAATTCTATTTTTATGTTTGTTGAACATTTCTTTTTTGATTAAATCAATTCTGTGAGCACAGCTGCAAGTGCTGCACAAGCATGGGAGAAATTCCGACTTACGTAGAGTTCCGCGAAACGCAACCCATACGTAAATCAGGGAGTTCCTGTATTTTATGCACAAAATTCTCACAGTGAATTTCGGCAAGCCACCTTTTTTTTTTTTTTTATAAGTTAGCAGTAGTAGAGGCAAACGATGCAAGAAAGCAAGCTTATGCAGCATCAGCCAAAAAACCTCTCCATTCGTTCCAAATGCCTGTCCAGCTCAGCCTTAAATTTATTTAGGCTATCAACTTCCACAACAAAAGATGGAAGTCTGTTCCACTAATCAACTACCCACTGCCTAAAGGCAAATTTCCGCACATCTATTCTACAACTGTCTTTCCTCAATTTGAATCTAGGCCCCCTAAAGTTCTTAATCTGAGCAAGAAGAAGAATCCCATCAGCATTCAGCTTACTCATCCCATTCAAGGCCTTATACATCTCAATCAAATCACCTCTCAGGTGGCCCTGGATGCCAAGCGTTCCGTGGCCAATCGATCTCAATGTGTTTCTCAAAGCGAGCTATCTAAAGAGCTTTTGCCATTATATATTCTGTTTATTTCTGAATACCGTTTTCCTCATTTTATATTTCAGTAGCTCTTTCGTTCTACAAGAAGGAGGCAAAGGCCCAGAAAGGAAAGAAACCTTTGTTTCTTTTTTCTTTATTACTAATACAACTAATAGCCGCTTGGTCACTTCGTGACACTGCTCCTGCCTCCCCGAGGTGCGGCCGGTAACCTGGGAATTAAAGACAAACCCCCAGGGCCAAAAGGAACCAACATGGATATAAGTAACTATCCATCTTTAGCAACCTCGAGTTCAAGATCAGAAATTCTTGACATCGACCATGACTCCAATTATCCGAAGCAACTACGGATGGAAAATCAGAATAAAGACGTGCCAGCATTTCTTATAATGCACTCATTATCCACGCAACCTCTTGGCCAACTATCGCCTTTTCTTATACAGAAATGTTTAGAGTCAGTTTGTGGATCTCCTAAAATGGTTAAACGTCTCCAATCTGGGGACCTTCTAATTGAAACTTCTAAGACAACTCATTCAGAGAAGCTGTTAAAATTAACATCATTTAACAGTATTCCAGTGTCAGTTATGCCCCATAACACTCTGAACACCTCTAGAGGCGTTATCAGCGAATGGGACTTGCTATCCATGTCGGAAGAAGAGATAATAATACAAGAATTCAGGGAACAAAAAGTGACTCATACGCAGAGAATAATGACCAAAAAAAAATGGCATCCTACTACCAACCAGGTCCATCATTTTGACATTTAGTACTCTGATTCTTCCATCTTCTGTTAAAACAGGTTATTTAAATTGCAAGATTCGGCCCTACATCCCAAATCCCATTCGCTGCTTTAAGTGCCAGAAGTATGGCCATTCTCAGACGGCATGCCAAGGCAATGGTGTGTCCTATTTGTGGCTCTAAGGAGCATTCCCAAGAAGACTGTACAGCTTCCACTCCTACTTGCTCTAACTGTAAAGGAAGCCATCTTGCATTTTCTAAAGCATGTGACCTTTGGAAAACAGGCAAACAAATCCAGAAATACAAAGTGGAGCATAAAGTCACATACCCACAAGGAAGCAAATACTGTTAACCATGCCTAGCCGATCATACCCTTCGGTCACTAAAAACAGCCGGTCAACTGCAACTCAAACAGATGTCTCCATAGAACCAAACATTTCCTTTGCCTCCTGGGCCAAAACTATGCTAACGTGCAATAAAAAATCTACAATTAATGAAACCACCAATACGCCAATCAGTGTCCCAACTGATGCCATCTCAACCTCGTCTGAAACAACAAAATCTGTTAGTGTTGAAAACCAGAAAGTGAAGCCACGCTATAGCAACATGGAAATTGAGGTTCAGTCAGAGGACGAAGACACAATACTAGAATTACATGCCAATGATACCATGGACACAGGATGCCCAACCTTTCCAGAAATTAAAAATCAAAACAAAACAGACAGAAACCTCAGAAAAAACAGTCAAATCAATCCACCTCAAATAAACCCAATCAATGAACAATTTCCTACAATGGAACTGCAGAGGATTATGCAGTAATATAGATGACCTGAATGATTTACTCATGCAAACTAACGCAGTAGAAGTATGCTTACAAGAAACATTTTTATCACCAAAGGTTTCACTCAAATTCAAAAATTAGCATTAGAAGAGGCACATGATGCAAGAAAGCAAGCTTATGCAGCATCAGCCAAAAAAAAAAAAAAAACACTTCCACTTCACCCCTCCGTTCGTTCGAAATACCTGTCCAACTGAGCCTTAAATTTATTTAGGCTATCAATTTCCACAACAAGGGATGGAAGTCTGTTCCACCAACCACCATCAATCTGAATTTGTGCCCTCTCAGGTGATTATTCTGGGCAAGAGGAAGAATCCCATCGGCATTGAGCATGCTCAAACCATTCAAGGCTTTATACACCTCCATCAGATCACCTCGCCGGTGCCTAGTCTCCAGACACTGTAATTTGCAGAACTTAAGCCTTTCTTCGTAAGAGCAACCCTTTGTTCAATTCACTAATCTTGTTGCCCTTCTCTGTACTCGTTCCAGCAGATCAACATCCTTCTTCAAATGAGGCCTCCAGACTTGTATACAGTACTCAAGGTGTGGCCTGACTATACTATGTTTCGGCGAGACAGGGATTCTGACTCTTCCTCGTGGAGGGTAGGCGTCTACGTAGCCAGGTGGGAAGGAGCAGCAGTGTGTAGCACACACTTCTTGATTAGACCGGGGTTCGAGCCCGTCACCACCAAATATGAAGGATGCAGAAAGGTCAGAGAATGACCACTGCATATCCCGGAGCAATATGGCCTTAGTTGCTAATCCTCCTAAAAACCACATAACATAACCTCGTGGAGGGGTAGATATTCTTGTCAAAACTACCATACCATCAAGACATCTCCAACTAGAAACCTCTCTAGAAGTTGTAGCAGTTCGGATGGCAATGGGAATATCATTAATCCTTGCATCTGTTTATATGCCACCTAATTATCCTTGTTCCCAGACTGTATTCAACAACCTTTTAACACAACTGCCACCTCCTGTCTGTTTACCCTGTGATTTCAACAGTCACCATCCATTGTGGGGATCTTCCACTATGGATAGGAGAGGCCAATTAATTGAAACATTCCTAGATAACCATAATCTGACTGTATTAAACACTGGCTCTCCAACTCACGTTCAATTACCTACAGGTACAACATCTGCCATAGACTTATCCACCTGATCAGCATCTCCTTTTCCAAGCATGGAATGGTTGGTGTTGAATGATCCTTTCCACAGTGACCACTTTCTCATCATCAGCTCAATACAAACAGGTCATCATGCCCTACAGCCCGTACATCTTGGAATTTCCACAAAGCAGACTGGAAAAACTACTTTACTTGTGTCCTACTCAACAAACAGTATGTACAGCAACAACATATTGATGACGTAACCAAACACATTACCAGCCATATATTTTCGGCAGCCGAAATTTCCATTCCAAAATCCGGTCAGTGCAAACGGGTACACCAAAACCAGTGGTGGAATGAAGATTGCTCAAAAGTTAAAAGAGAAGAAAAAAAACTGTGCTTGGAACCAGTTTCGCAAATTTCCAACTACCGCCAACCTAATTGTTTTCAAAAAACTCAGAGCCAGAGCTAGACAAATTAGGAAAAAAGCAAAACATGACTCCTGGATTAATTTTGCCTCAACTATTAACAAAAATGCAGACACTCGGATAATCTGTAAAAAAATACAAGCACTTAATGGCAAATTTCTACCATTACAGTCTCCAATAATAGAATCGAACAGACAGGACTTATCTGCTCCTAATGATATTGCAAATGCTTTAGCAGAATCTTTCTATAATATTTCTGCCTCCTCCTCCTCTTATATGACCAACTTTCAACGTATTAAATTGAATTTTTCAACTAGTCGCGCACTTCCGTATAACCAAAAGTTTACCCTAGCTGAACTCAAAGAATCCCTGAGCAAATCTCCATCTAGAGCAGCTGGACCAGATGTCGTTCACTACGGTATGCTCCAGCACCTATGTGAGTGCCCTATGCATACTACGCATAGGGCACTCACACCCTATGCATAACCTGCCCTATGCATACTACTGCTCTTTTACAACCGGATCTTTTCAGAAAATACATGTCCTCTCTCTCTCTTGGCATCATTCCTATATTTGTGCTATACCAAAACCCGGGAAAGATCCTTCTCGAATTCAGAATTATAGACCGATATCATTGACAAGCTGTTTGGGCAAAATATTTGAAAGGATGGTGCATAAGAGGCTCACCTGGAGTCTAGACTCCCAAAATCTACTCTCAGATTATCAGTATGACATTCTGTAAAAATGGCACCTCCGTAGCCGGGTGGGTAGGAGCAGCAGTGCGTAGCACATGCTTCTTGATTTAGACCGGGGTTCGAGCCTGTGACCACCAAATAAGGAGGATGGGGAAAGGTCAGGGAATGACCACCGCATATCCCTGGAGCAATATGGCCTTAGTTGCTAATGCTCCTAAAAACCAAATAACAAACAAACAATCCGTAAAAACAGGTCCACCCTAGATTTACTTGTAAAAATTGAATCTGACATTTATAACGCATTCGTCAAGAGGCAACATCTAGTGATGGTCAACCTGGATATTCATAAAGCATTTGACACCACATGTCGTCATGGTATCATGAAAGATATGCATCAGTTAGGACTGAGAGGCTACCTCCCTTTAATAATTCAGAACTTTTTAAAATTACGCACATTTCAAGTCCGATATCGAAACGTGCTGTCAGCACCTCACACTCAAGAAGAGGGTATACCCCAGGGTTCGATATTGAGTCCAACCCTATTTGCTATTAGGGTCAGCAATATATTGGAAGATCTTCCAAAAACGATTGAAGTATACATGTATGCTGACGATTCACCATATCCTGCCAATCGAAAAGTATGAATACCATTGAAAGACAGCTCCAGATGGCAATAACTAAAGTTCAATCCTGGACCTTACGCAATGGATACCAATTCGCTGAACAGAAATGGTCGCTTCATCCTGATCCAGAGCTAATGATAAATAACGTGCCAGTTCCTCTAGTTCACACCGTTCGTTTCCTTGGCCTGATGCTAGATCGGAAACTGAATTTTCAAGCATATGTGGCCTATCTTCGAACCATCTGCTTGACGAAATCGAACATCCTGCGGTGTGTGTTATCCATGTCATGGGGCACTTAACGATATACCCTCGTCCATCTTTATAGAGCTCTCATCAGGTCGCGCTTGGACTATGGTTCTCCAGTGTATGACTCCGCTAGAAAAAGTACTTTAGAGTAATTAAACACCATCCAGCACAGTGCTCTGAGAGTCACTCTAGTGGCTTTCAGAACCTCCCTGGTTCAAAGCCTATACATCGAAGCCCATGAACATCCCTTACATCTTTGCAGAAAAACATTACTTCTGATGTATGCCACAAAAATTCGCAGTCCTCCCTCTCACCCTACTTGGAGATGTTTGTACAATACCGAATGGGAGACATTTTACAACAGTAAACCAAATGAAAACTGACCACCTTCTCCCCTTAGATTTAAAGAACTGGTTCAATCATGGAATATAGAAATCGGCAATATATTTCAGGACATGACACCACCAGATCCACCCTGGACAAATATCTGTGCAATATACGATGGCTATTTTCAACGGTGGGGAAAGAACACCCTGTCTTCTTCAAATATCACGCAGTTACATGCAACTTATTCTGCAATTCTGCCCAGACACGATAGGAGGGAGTATATGATGAGAGCCTTGTTGATCAATTCGGCCCTGGAAAGATTGCGCAAGGCTCAAGGGATAGAATTTTTTTCAGCCCGGTCTGTACTTGTTAACAGGAGAGACTGCTTCTACAGGGATGGGATACACTTAAATAAAAAGGGTGCAAGAATATTTGCTGATGCTATCGAGGCAGTGTTAAGTGGGTCGGAAAACTGATAGCTTGGTGGATAAAAGGACTAATAGTTTAACAGTAGCCGTAGGCAGAGGTGAAGGTGATTCTTGCACAACTTCTAATAGAATAAGTAGCGACCTGGAGCGAGGGGTGTTGGGGGTTTCAGGGACGGATGGCAGTCATCCTGAAATAGGTGGGTATGTGGGATGTGTTAGGGTAACTAGGAATAGGAATAGGGGCATGTATACCAATGCTAGAAGTATAGTAAATAAATTTGATGAATTTGAAGTGTTGGTTAAGACATCAAAGGCAGATATTGTTGGATAGCAGAGACGTGGTGTCACACAGATATAAGGAATGCAGACCTGAATTTGGGGAGTACAATGTGTACAGAAAGGATAGACAGGATAGAAAGGGAGGAGGTGTTATGCTGTTAATTAAGAAAAACATAAAATCAAAAGAACTGCTTCCAGTTGATATAAATGAACAGTGCACTGTTGAGTCAGTTTGGTGTGACATAAGCACTGAGAAAGCAAAAATAAGAGTAGGAGTGTGTTATAGGCCTAATGACTCAAATGAGTACAATGAACAATTATACAGAGAAATAGTGGGCCAGTAAATCAGAATGTCTTATGGGGATTTTAACTTCCCAGATATTGACTGGAACTTGTGGGTTGGTCATTCACACACTAGTCAGACTTTTGTGGATTTATTGGATGATTGTTTTCTGCAGCAGCAGCATGTTCGAGAGGCAACCAGAGAGAGAGAGAGAGAGAGAGAGAGAGAGAGAGAGTAATACTCTTGATCTGGTTATCAGCGGTGATCATTCGTGTATTAAGAATTTTCAGATAAAGGAACCACTAGGTGGCAGTGATCACAGTGTACTGATGTGGGATTTACTTAAAGATATAATTACCATCAGGGGTAAAGGAAAGGGTTTTTCCTTCCATAAAGGTGAGTACAGTGGTCTCAGAAAGTTTTTAAATTCTGTACAGTGGGATCAACTGACGATGTAACAAACAGTAAATTCTAAGTGAGAAGCATTCAAGGAATTAATCGTGGATGCTACTAAAAGTTTCATACCTATTAAGAAATATTGTTCAAGGTTTAGGCCTAAATGGTTATCTAATGAACTAATGAGACTCGTAACAGGGAAGAAAAATGCATGGGATGCATATAAATTATCAAGCGACTCAGAAGCCTATGGCATATATAAGCTAGCCTGTAATCAAGTCACAAAGGAGGTTAGGCAGGCGAAGGCAGATTACGAGAAATCCTTGGCAAAAGATGCTAAGAAAAACAGCAAGGATTTCTATACTTATATAAACTCTAAAAGGAAGGGAATGAATCTGATTGGTCCACTTGACATCGATGGTTCGACTGTTGATGATCCTGCTCAGATAGCAAACAAACTGAATCAGTATTTTGCTTAGGATTTATTAAGGTTTGAAAATGGCAGAAGGTTATCAAATTGTAGCAGGATACTTAATGATTTTGTAATAACTGAGAGCAAAGTGGAGGAGAAATTGTTGAAGTTAAACATAAGAAAAAGCACCTGGGATGGATGGGATCTATCCAGTTATATTAAAGGAGGCGGCAAAGCAACTAAGCAAACCCTTAGCCATAATTATGAGAGCGTCCTTGGACTCAGGAGAGGTTCCCATGGACTGGAGATGTGCAAATGTATCCCCAATTCACAAAGGGGGATCGAAGTGTGACACGAGTAATTACAGACCAGTTAGTTTAACTTCTGTTCCGGGTAAAATAATGGAGTCACTGATTAAAGATGCATTGCAGGATCATCTAGACAAGACTGCAGCAATAATTCAGACACAGCATGGGTTTGTTAAGGGAAAGTCTTGTCTGACAAATTTGATAGGATATTATGATGTGGTTACAAAGGAACTGGATGCAAAAAATAATTTTAATATCATATATTTGGATTTCAGGAAACCTTTTGACACTGTTGCGCATGAAAGACTATTGTACAAATTGGAGCAGAATGGTATTATGGGTAAGTTGCTACAATGGATAAAAGGATGGTTAAGTGGGAGAAGACAGAGAGTGGTAATCAATGGGTGCTGCTCTTCGTGGACTAATGTTATTAGTGGAGTCCCATAGGGTTTGGTGTTGGTCCACTGTTGTTTTGTATATTTATCAATGATATTGATGAAGGTATATCAGGCTTAATGTCGAAGTTTGCAGATGATACAAAGGTTGCCAGGGTTGTTAATGATAGTAATGACAGTGTGCTACTGCAACAGGATCTAGATAATTTGGGCAAATGGGCTAAGAAGTGGCAACTGAAGTTTAACCTTGACAAATGCAAAGTACTGCATATGGGTAGAAGTAACCCCAGAGAAACGTACCAACTGTGTGGTACTGCACTTAAGGTGGTAGAAAATGAAAAAGACCTGGGAGTAATTGTGCAGGTAGATATGAAGTTTTCTGAGCAATGCAGACAGGCTGCCAGGGCAGGTCATGGGGTTTTGTCAATGATATATAGGGATTTTGCTAGCAGAGAAAAGGAGGTGATTATCCCTCTGTATAAGGCAATGGTCAGGCCACGTCTGGAGGCCTAATTTTAGGAAGGATGTAGATTTGCTTGAGCGTGTACAGAGAAGGGCAACAAGATTGGTGAGGGGAATGAAGGGAACCTCTTACCAAGAGAGAGGCTTAAGTTCTGTAAATTGCAGTGGCTGGAGACTAGGCACCTGCGCGGTGATCTGATTGAGGTGTATAAGGCCTTGAATGGGTTGAGCATGCTGAATTCTGATGGGATCCTTCCACTTGTTCAGATTACAAACCTAAGGGAGCATAAATTCAAATTAAGAAAAGACAGATGTAGAATAGATGTGCGGAAATTTGACTTTAGCCAGTGGGTGGTTAATTGCTGGAACAAACTTTCATCTGTCGTTGTGGAAGTTGATAGGTTGAACAAATTTAAGGAGGAACTGGACAAGCATTTGGAGGGAATGGTGTGTGTGTTTTTTTTTTTTTTTTTTTTTGGCTGATGCTGCATAAGCTCATACACATGCTTTCTTGCATCATATGCCACTACTACTATTTTCTCATTCACAGGACTGTGAAATCTATACAGATGGATCAAAAACTGGGACGAATGTGGTAATATTCCCATCATTCACCACTTCTGTTTCATTACCAGTAGAATGCAGTATCTTCACTGCTCAGCTTTATGCCATAAACTTAGCTCTGGATCACATTACTGAACTTCTAATTCTGTCTGCTTTAATATACACTGACTCGCTCAGCACTGTCTCTGCCATAAGCAGTAATATCAACTCCTCTCACCCTGTAATAAAAGAAATACATTCTAAATTACTTGCATGTAATCAGTCAAACAAAATTGTGACATTATGCTGGATCCCAGGGCATTGTGGGATAGCAGGTAATGAAAAAGCAGATCTTGCAGCCAAACAACCAGATGCTTCTTTTTTAAAGACCTTTAAAGTGCCATATACCGATTTCAAACCAATCATCCATAAAGCCTGTTACAATAGATGGTCAACAATCTGGAGAGATTATCCAGAGTACAAACTTTACCGAATAAAACCAGATACGAAGCTGTGGCTCTCCAGCTTTCGGAAAAGCAGACGAGAAGAAGTAATTCTAGGACGGCTAAGAATTGGGCATACCTGACTCACACACCTCTATCTATTAAAGAATGACAGTGCTCCTCAATGCACATCATGTCATGTACAACTGACTATTCATCATTTATTAGTAGACTGTCCTTACCTTCTCAATATCTGCTCAATCAGCTTTAAATCATGTGCTAATGCACAGTCTTCACTAACATTATTACAGATTCTTGGAGATTGACACTAATAAAACAGAACTGTTTGCCTTCTTAAATAACATAGGAATATACCAAAAAATATAATAGATATTATAATATAGTTAGTATTTCCTATTAACCGTTAGAAAGACACAATATGGCCCTAGCAGACCGTGTCGTTAACTTTCATAGCAGCAGCAGCAACAACAACAACCTCGCAGGTGCCTATTCTCCAGGCACTGCAATTTGCAGAACTTAAGCCTTTCTTTGTAAGAGCACCCCTCCGTTCCCCTCACCAATCTTGTTGCCCTTCTTTGTACTTGTTCTAACAATTCTACATCCTTCCTAAAATGAGGCCTCCAGACCTGTACACAGTACTCTAGGTGTGGCCTGACCTTTGCCTTGTATAACGGGATGATCCCCCCCCCCCGTGTCTCTGCTAGCAAAATGCCTATATATCAATGACAAGACTCCATAACCTGCCCTGGCAGCCCATCTGCACTGCTCAGCAAACTTCGTATTTGACTGCACAATTACCACCAGGTCTTTTTCACTTTCCACTTCCCTGAGTGTAGTACTACACAGTTGGCACGTTTCTCTTCGGTTATTGCTACCCATATGCAGTACTTTGCATTTGTCAATGTTAAACTTCAGTTGCCACTTCTCAGCCCAAGGGCACCTCCATAGCTAGGTAGGCAGGAGCAGTAGTGCGTAGCACACGCTTCTTGATTAGACCGTGGTTCGAGCCCGTGACCACCAAATACGGAGGATGCGGAAAGGTCAGGGAATGACCATGGCATATCCCCGGAGCAATATGGCCTTAGTTGCTAATGCTCCTAAAAACCAAATAATAACAACAACAACAAATTCTCAGCCCATTTGCCCAACTTGTCTAGATCCAGTTGAAGTAGCATACTATCTTTACTGTTGTTAACAATCCTGCCAACCTTTGTATCATCTGCAAACTTGGACATTAAAACTGATATACCTTTATCAATATTGATAAATGTACAAAACAACAATGGGCCCAACACCGAACCCTGACGAACTCCACTAATAACATTTGACCACGAAGAGCTGTGTTCATTGATTACCACTCTGTCGTCTCCCACTCAACCATCCCTTTATCCATTGTAGCAACTTACACTTAATGCCTCTCCAATTTGTACAGCAGTCTTCCATGTGCAACAGTATCAAAAGATTTCCTGAAATCCAAGTATATGATATCAAAATTATTTTTGGCATTCAGTTCCTTTGTGACCACATCATAGTATCCAATCAAATTGGTCAGACACGACCTACCTTTAACAAACACATGCTGTCTTAACTATTACTGCAGTCTTATCTAGATGATCCTGCAATGCTTTGTTAACCAATGATTCCATTATTTTCTCTGGAACACTAGTTAAACTAACAGATCTATAGTTATTTGTGTCACCTTTTGAACCCCCTTTATGAATTGATGATACATTTGCACACCTCCATGGGAACATGGAGGTGTGCAAATGGAGGTGTGGACTGTGGTTCCCACGAACCACAGTCCATGGGAACCTCCCGAGTTGAAGAAGCTCTCATAATTATGGCTAAGGGTTTGCTTACTTCCTTTGCTGCCTCCTTTAAGATAACTGGATAGATCCTGTCCACCCCAGGTGCCTTCCTTATGTTTAACTCCAACAATTTCCCCTCCACTTTGCTCTCAGTTATTACACAATCATTTAGCTCCCTATTAGCGTTTGATAAACTTCTGGCATTCACCTCATTGAATAACTCCACATGTGTGAATGTAGATGCAAAATGCTCATTCAGTTTATCAGCTACCTCAGTATGATCATCAATAGTCAACCCATCTATGATAAGTGGTACAATCTGATTCATCCCCTTCCTTCTAGATTTTACATAAGTAAAGAACTCTTTGCTGTTTTTCTTTGCATCCTTTGCAAAGATTTCTCATAATCTGCCTTCGCTTGCCTAACTTCCTTTGTGACTTGATTACAGACTAGTTTATATCTGCCATAGGCTTCTGTGTCACTTGATACTTTATATGCATCCCATACATTTTTCTTCTCTGCCACGAGCCTCATTAATTAATCTGACATCCATTTAGGCCTAAACCTTGAACAGTATTTATTAGTTGGAATGAAAAGCCTAGTAGCCTCCAAAATTAAGTCCCTGAAGGCTTTACATTTAGAATTCAACATTAGTAACATCATCAGTTGATCCCACTGTACAGAATTTAAAAACTATCTGAGACCCCTGTAGTCACCTTTACGAAAGCAAAAGCCCTTCCCTTTAGTTTTGATGGTAGTTACATCTTTAAATAATTCCCACATCAGTACATTGTGATCGCTGTCACCGAGTGGTTCCTTTATCTGCAAATGCAAATTCTTAATGCATGAATAATCACTGCTGATAATCAGATCAAGAGTACAACTCCCTTTGGTTGCCTCTCAAACATGTTGATGTAAAAAACAGTCATCCAATAAATCCACAAAAGTCTTGTTAATGTGCGAGTGACCAAACGCAAGTTCCAGTTAAAATCCCCCATTATAAGACATTCTGATTTACTGGACCACTCTATTTCTCTGCGCAATTGCTCATTATACTCATCAGATTCATTAGGCCTATAACACACACCTGCTCTCATTTTTCTTTTCCTAGTGCTTATGTCACACCAAAGAGACTCAACATTGCATTGTCCACCAACATCAATTGGATGCACTTCCTTAGATTTTGTTTCTTAACTAACAGCATAACACCTCCTCCCTTCCTGTACTGTCTATACGGCGCCTCCGTAGCCAGGTGGGCAGGAGCAGCAGTTTAAAAAGAAACAAACTTTTATTTCCTACATTAATCACTCTTCGGCTTTTTCTGTATTTTAATACAGGGAATTTCAATAAAAAAAAAAATTAGAAAAAAATTAAAATTAACAGTTACTGTTGTTGGGACATGAAATGGACAGAGAATATCTGAAAATTTCCTATGGACCCTTGATATGAGCTACAGAAATCATGTGGCAGAAGTTAATTATTAGTATACTATTTTTTTCAGCCCATCATCAGTATGACTGTGGTAACTGATGCTACTACCTACTTCAGTATGCGTGCATTCAGGAATGTCTGTTGGAAATGATGGCATGAACACAGCAGCATCCTTTACATACGATGTTAAGTCTAGTGGTTAAAGGGTTAGCAGCACTGTGTTATTTTCTTTGGTATCTCATCCCATCCATCATTTATGTACTAATATTATTGTAATATTCTGGAAACTCACATGAAAATGAGGAGGTGCATCATCTTGATGTAAGATGAAACAGCAGCCTTCATCTTCGAAGTTGAGGCATAAGCCAGTTATTCAGTCTATCCAAGTAATGTTTCCATTGATCATATTTTGTATACAAAAAGCAAAAGGGTTGTAAATTTTCTGATATGAAATCCTGGTTCAAGATAAATGTGTAGAAGTTTGCCTTCAGCTAGCAAGTGGTTGATTGTTGGAACAGAATTCCATCTGTTGTGGAGATGGGTAGTTTGAATAAATTCAAAGAAGAACGAGACAAATATTATTGGAGGGGATGAACAAGGGATGTGTGAAGGTTTTTTTAGCTGATGGTTTGCAAGTTTGCTTTCTTGCATCGTTTACTGCTATTATTACTAAGTACTGTTGTAATGTTATTAGTTATTGTTATAATTATTAGACTAAAAAATCACAGTTTACAATAGCTATGTGTAATGAATATTATAAGTTATTGTGTAGATGTAAAGTTTTAATATGCATAAACTGAATTTAACAGTATACTTTTATTTTCATAGCAATATCAGTCTTTTTGCTCATGATAGTAGTCATGACCTGATACCTTCAAGTAATAATACAAGTTGTGACATCATTGTTACTGACAGTGATGAAGATAATGAGTGTGAAAAGAAAACATGGAGAAAGTCATTTTCTGCATATTTTAAGAGAATATCAAGTGCTGGTGGAAATACAGACCAAAATTCAAGTAGGATGCAAGATGCAAGCATTTGCAATTCTAGCATAAGAGCAATGTATGTTGAAGATACTGATGAAGATGACAAGAATTACTTTAGTTTAGATTCAGTAAATTTAGAAAGTGATAGTTTATCAATAAATAAACTTAATTTAAAATCTGAACTGGACATTAATAAAGAACTTCATTGTAATGAAGGCAACAGTTCAGCACAAGAAAATATTCTGATGAAAAATTGTACAAACAAAGAATCTAACTTTTCAGAACTTATTTCTAAACAAGCAGATACGGATACAATGCAAAACATAAATGTTCCAACTATTAGCAAAAAGAAAGATAGTAACGTGGAATCTTCCTTTCAAGGGTTTCTTACAACAGCAAATATGTCATTAATTTCTAACTATGAAATCATACCTCCTAAAAGGATCACACCTTTAAGGATCCCATCTAGTTGCATATCTCCAGGTGGCCAGAGTCCATTCCAAAAGGCAGTGAAAGCTTCAATTGAAATTCCCAATTTTACTTCTAGTCCAAATTTACATTCAAAACAAGCATCATTTTCTGCTCACATTCCTCTCAGTTCAAAGAATTCTGAGATTTTAAGCGATAATGATAGCCCATTACATATTATTAAAAAAAAAGCGGCTTCTAGACGTTTATTTGTTTCTGATTCAGAAGATGAATACTTTCCTGATTCCAAAGAAAAAGTTGAAGAATCAGAAAATGATGAATCAACTGAAGTAAAATCAGAAGATAATTTTAAAACAAGGACAAGTGAGGAGAGTCAGGAAGAAGATGATATTGCAAATAGCAGTGATGGCAAGTCCGAAGCAGAAGAAACCATGCCAGAAGACAACTCTTATATGGAAACTTATGAGGACAGTAAAGGAGAAGAATGCAACTCCGAAGAAAATTCATATTTTATGAAAATTGAGAATAGCAAAACAGATGAAGATAGTGATTTCAGTTATGATAGAAGTTATAGTGGATCCAGTGATTAAGGTAAGATGTTTTAATTACTCTGTGAAATTTTGATTCAAAAATCAGATTTTTTTTTTTTTTTTTTTGTATTAAAATCTAAAATTTAATTTAGTAGTTCTTGAAGTATCATCCAGAAGTACAGCATAAATATTTTTATGAATATATGTACTTGCTGACTTTTTTGGTTTTTCTTAGATTTCCTGAAATTCTCTTACAGAATATTTTTCTTTGATTTCATTACATTATTTTATGCATTTAAAATACAAGTCTACCAAGTTTATCAATAATTGTCTTAAACACACCAATAGGCTGTGACTGCTATTTTTAGCACAGAGAACAGCATATACAAAGCATGTGCTTAGCTGTTTTCTGTGATCATTTCTGCCATTGTATATTCATTTAAGCATAATTCTAATTATGTAGCTTACTTTGAGCTTGATTTCTTTTCTGTGATGATTTTTACCTTAAATACATTGGTTGTTATTATTTCATTTCATTTGCGGAGAAAGTTATTTTCTTTGGAATTCAGATAATCTGCATCACATAAAATAAAATCTGTTTCATTCAAAATGCTAAAACGTGGTGGCTAATGTCACTTCTTTAACCCTCTGTTGGCAGCAAATGCTCCAAATTTCTCCCTTGAAGAAATAAGCAATTTTCAGAAAAATATCTATATGTAAATGGACAAATTATAATATGCCATTGATGCAAATATATTTTCCTTAATTCTATAAAAGATTGCTACATCAGTGATTACTGTGTGCAAGCTACAAGTAAAGAAATGGCAGGTTCAAGCCCCACAAACTGCCACGAAAATTTGCTGAACCATTGTGAACTGTAATATTCACAATTCTGATTGCCTTTAATTCCATATGTGGTCTCAGCTGTCGTGAGAATAAACAATAATTTATTTATTTATGTGTTACATCATGTGACATCTGTCAAATGCCAAACAAACAGCTAACCTCTAACTCAAATTGAAATGAAAACAAAATGCCACATCATTGTTTAGAGAATATTGGTGGAGAATTTGATTTAATTCTCAAAATTTAAAAAACAAAAAATTAATAGTATCTGTCAGACACCAAGTAACAGGCAAAAGAAAGGATTAGTGTAGGCGCTTTTATTATTTTGTATTTTACATATAAAATGACACTCATTCTACAGAAAGTAGTTCTATATGCTGTAAATTGTGGGCAACTAAGATGAAGACATTAAAGTCTGAATTCATATATGTCTCTCTTCTGTGTGCCATCTCCTAATGGAGGTCGGTAGCCACCAAGCCAAATGTCTCTATTTCTGGCAGCTCTTATCAGCTGCTCGGTGTTCAGTCCTGTCCAATTCTTAATGTTATCAAGCCACAGTGTACATCTCCCAGGCTTTCTTCTTCCTTCCATTCTCCCCTTAATAATTAGCTGTGGAAATGCGTATTTTAGTTTCTTGCCATGCTGATTGTTCTAGGGATATAGTAATGCAATAGTTTCCCTGCTGGCTTTCTGCATTGCAGTACTGTATTGACACAATATATCACTAAGCTGTCAGGACAGTGACCATTCAGATAGCTTCTATCCCCACTCATTGCCTGTACTGTAGCTGCTGCCCTCATCCAGAGGTGTTATTTAGAGCATCTTCTCCTAGGTATGTTGCCTTACTGGGCTGAAGAGTCACACCTACCCTGCTCTGAATTGGAATTTCCTTCTCCTAGGTATCTCTCTCTCTCTTAGTCTGGCTCCTACCTCACAAAGACCCATCTGGCTTGGGTGACCCTACTAGTAGCTACACTACTGCCAGCATGGCTCTTGAGGTTGTCAGAGCACACAAGCCCCATAACTGCGATAAGGCGCCTCCGTAGCCAGGTGGGAAGGAGCAGCAGTGCGTAGCATATGCTTCTTGATTAGACCGAGGTTCAAGCCCGTTACCACCAAATATGGAGGATGTGGAAAGGTCAGGGAATGACCACCGCATATCCCGGAGCAATATGGCCTTAATTGGTAATGCTCCTAAAAAAAAAAAAAAAAAAAAAACTGCGATAAGATAAAGATATGTTGCAAAAAGTTGTTTCCAAGAAACTTGGTTGATTAAATCGTCTGTATTTTATTTTAAAATGAAATTGTTACAAGAAATGATCTTGACTGGATAATTGAGATAAGCCCCTACCCTTCCTTCAACACCAGGGAAAATAAGACCCAAAAGATGTGCATGTGTTACTAGAATGGACAATGTTAGGATTGTTTAAGACATTTGATTGATTACAAATATACTAAAAATCAATGTATCATTAGACAATTTACTTCAATTGAGAGAGAAACCAATTGAATTCATGCAGAGCATTGTTATATCAAATCATGAAAAGACTGATTTAAATTGCAGAAGCATGACCAAAGTTTTGATTATCATGCAGATATAGAAGTTGCCGGGAGAAGATATCTATGATAAATAACACAATCCTTCATTACGTATTAATTTGTCCTTATTTTGGTAGTAGAGCAAAATTTCCTGCCCTCTACGCTTATATATGTATCAACTGATTATATTTGATCAGCTTCTAGATCAGAATTACGGAGAAATTCAATTTTGCCTTTTTTTTTTTTTTTGCAAGTCCAAATCAGAAAACTACAATCAATCTCCCTCTTCTTCCCCCAATTTTTTAAAGTTTATGCTGCTACCTATTATAAACCTTTACAGTTTAAGAGATGGAAGCAAGTAGTAATAAAATTTCAAGACAGTTCATGCATTAACGGACACATTGTTTGAAGTGACCATCATAATTTAGATCTATGGATTTACTCTTGAAAGGGTTGAAGCATGAATAAAACATTAAAAACAAAAATAGACATATGTGAAAAGTAAATTATACTACTGAGCCATATTCCTAATGTATGGTTTATTAAAATTTTGTATGATTTAGTATTCTTATAAGTGAAATATAGTTTCAAAGCTCTGATCTTTTACTTTTGTAGTACTAATTTTTCCTTCTTATTTATTTATTATTGATTTTAAAATTTATATTTAAGTAAAATAAGAATGGAAATTGCAGCAGGATTATATTTGAATAAATATTGATTCTTTAAAAATATTGAACAATATTCATTAGAATGAAATTTTTGGTACAATATGATTCATGACCTCAAGAAGTTCATTGTAATGGGATTTTACTGTATTGCTTTAGCTAGGGCATCCACAAACCTCCTTTTCAAAACTAAACGTTATGGTGTGAATAGGATATGTGATACAAATCTGAATGCACCTCCAGGTGATATAGTTTTTATTCACCAGCTGGAAAATATGCACACTAAAATAGATATAGCATAATCATAAAACTGTAATTTACTGTCATCAACCCACAGCTTCTTTAGGAGATATAACTTGTAACAGTTTCATCCTCAATATGACAGTGAAACATGTTACACACTGACTGACTATTAACCTTGCCATATTAGCCTCGCTGACTGTTCAGCCACCACCTAAGCCTGGATGATTGCACAAACAGGCATCCGTTATGAATTTTTTTATCATTACAGAACTGGGTCTACTGGGTCACTTCTTTTTAAACAGTATTTGAAATTTACACATTAGTGGTGGCAGACTGCAGTTCATTGAACCAAAAAAATATGTACTATGCCCTCTTGTTGGTAAATTCTGCCATGATTACAATATTTTGCAAATATGCTGTGATCTTTGTCCTTGAGGCTGTCACAGATATTCTCTCAGGTATGTCAAGCTGTACTTGCTACCTGAGAGTCTAAAATGCTGATGGAACTAATATTCAGGTGACACTCAACTGGAACAAATTTCAGCAAAGTCCTGTCAGTTTGTGACAGCCAAATCCTCTGCTTGCACCTTCATGATGTAACACTGGGTATAACCCTCATATGCAAGTCCAGATATATGGCACCTAGTATACTGGAGGTGACCACACAGGTGTGAACCAATGTAAGCAGGGGTTGAGGTGTGGTTCCCACACCACACACCGAGGAATGCTACCGTTGTTTTACCAGGCAATACTAGGTGGTACTTAACTCTCATCAACTGGTGCAATACTGCCATTTGCTTATTGGAGCTTGAAGCGGTGGAACCCATGTTCTGTGTCCACAGCAAAGTTTTGACAACCTCCCCCCCAACATCTCTTCCATCACACAGTATGATTGATGCCTTTTGAGGTTATTATTATTATTAGTAGTAGTAGTAGCTATATGATGCAAGGAAGCCTGAGGCTTATGCTGCACCAACCAAAAAAATTCCCGAATTACACTGAGAGAGAGAGTCAAAAGTAGAAGGGAATCACCAAGAAGAGAAGAATGATGATATTCAACTCAGGACCCTGGGTGTGCCAAGCCCACACTCACCAGATGTGAGCTCCTGGGGTAAATTATGATGGACATCATGATGAGATCCTTACATTTTGAGGGTACAGCTCTAAAATGGTGATAGTCTTTTTTATGGAATGTGAAAAACAAATTTGTATTTGTGATTCTGTTTCTTGGAACGTCCCACAGATAAAACTCCATTCTTTCTTACTCAGTGTAACTACTGGAACTTGCAGAGGGAAGGATATATATCTCCCTATTTTGTTTTTCAAAAATTGAAAAGTAAGTGAACCATTAATATGTGGCAATTATGCAAATAGAATTACTTCCTTTTGTGCTCCCGTATGAACTTATGGGGAGAGAGAGATTATCCCCCCCCACATGCTTGTATTTAAAAATAAGATTAGTTCTCAGATGTCCTAATAGTGTTCATTTCACTCTATTGGCAGTTTTTCAATGAAATATAAAAGGATGTTCCATTATACCAGGTGCTCCAGTATGGATGGTTTTTGCCAGTTCATTGTTTTTATTTTTTGCTGAATTTTATATTATTTAATTTAATGTAATTTTTGGACATATGCAGCAAAATTCACTCGTTCACAGGCATGACCTTAATTTGCTTGTCAAATTGTGCTATATGTTTATTTTGACAAAGTTTGAAAAACCTTGTTTTTATTTGTATAGATTGTTTTCCAACTTATTTTAATAATACATTTTAAACATCAAGAATATAATTTTTAAAAATTAAAACAAATTTTCTACATTCATTTTTTAGGTGTCTGATCATGTGGGGACAGCATGGTTGTAAACCATTTTTATTGGGCAGAAAAGTAAAACCAAAAAAAAAAAAAAAAATTTTTTAAATATTTCAGTTTTGCTGCTTAGAAATTACTGTTTCCTCCAATGTAATTTTTTGTAAATAAATTTTTTAGAATAGTTTGTTTTATTTAATATACAGAGAACTTGCCTTTACAGAGAGAGAGAGAGAGAAAAAATCTTCAGAAAATGAGATTTCATTTAATTTTATGGGTATATTTATAGGTTGAGGGAAAAGGAACGAAGATTTACTATATTAGGATTTACTTTTGATTTAAATAATGTTTACGTCAGCTGATATTTTGAAAGCTGTTTACCTATTACCACAAAAGATAAGTGAACAGTAAACACTCAAGCATTTATCATAACTAGTAAGACAATCTTTCCAGGTGTCATAATTTAAGGAGCACATATGAACTCATTTTCATATTTGCAAGTTTGGCTTTTTTATCATGACAATATTGTATGTGCCTCTCTAAGATCAGCTGCCTGTTATTAAAATCACAGAAATATAGATCCAATAAAAATTAAATTTTTATTGGATCTATATTTCTGTGATTTCTGATCTATATATCTTATAACACAGTCACAGTACGTAGATGTAGAATTAAGCTTTTGCTCTGCATTAAATAAAAACTTATTTGACCAGATACAAGTGGCATTAAAAACTGAATACCATATATACTAAAAACTAATAAGATTTTCAAAAGTACCAGATCACTTTTACTAGCTTCAGTGATGGAGCTCTAACCGAAGAATTTGATTGTATTAGGATACAAGAAAAACAAATAAATTGCAAGAAATCAGTTGTGGGGTGTGACCCCCAGAGGGGTCACAGAAATTTTTAAATTAAATAAATTATTTTTTTGTGTACATAAAAGCTAAAAACCTGTTATTAAAATTACTTTTTCAATACTGTAGGTGTAGAGATCGAGATACGAATGAACCCTACTGCCTACCATCGGGAATACGCCTTAATTTGCTCACTGGCTATGGACACACACACAAAAAGCAGCTGACTAGTGTGACTTCTCAGTGCTACTCAAATGCTCAGAAGAACTACTCAATTAATCCCTTATGGTTGATCCCTTTAGCTCTTAATTCTTGCTTCCTACAGCACAAATTCTCAAATTGCCTGTACTGTATTGTCTAAAGGCCAGAGGGGTGAATGTGTGGTAGCAGTAAATATACATAGCAAGTGTTGCATGCAAACTTTATTGTGCTTCGCAATTTGGTGCATTCTCCTTGCTGCAATAAAAATTATTTCAATTATGCATGAGACAACGATTTAAAAACCATTCCTGTGTCCAGAGACAGTCTCACGGCATATGACAGTTATCGGACAACATAAAATTCAATTTTATTAAATCGATAGAGAGAGAGTCCAATTTTTGCAATACAGTTAGATGAATCCACAGACAGATACTTGCTCAACTTATATATGTTGGATACTGCTATGATATTTGGAGGGTTTTCTATTTTGCAGAGCTTTGGAGAGAAGAACAACAGGCCAGAAGATTTTTAATGTTATAAATATTTTCTTTCAAACATAATATAACATGGAACAACTATGTTGCAATTTGTACTGATGGTGCTGCTCATCAACAGGAGAAAATAAGGTTTGAAAAGGCAAAGTAAAGGAAATTGATCCAAATATAATTTTTAATCATTGCATCAGGAAGGAAATGCAAACTGATTTGCACGAAGTTTTGAAAGATGCAGTAAGTGTGATCAACTTTATTGAAAGTAGATGCTTACATAGCAAATTTTTCACTATACTTTGTAATGAAATGGGATCTGCTTATGAAACGCTTTTAAGGTGTTGTCCAGTGGTAAAATGTTGCGATGTCTTTTTAGCCTCAAACATGAAGTTTTATTGTTTTTATCAGATACAGATCAGAACCTTGCTCGATTGTTTACAATTAAAAAAAGTGGCTTGGAAAACTTAGCTACCTTGTAAATTTGAAAAACTTAATGATTTATATTTCAGTCTTCAAGGACAGGGAACAAATATATTAATATTCAGAAGCTTTCAAAAATAAACTTAACCTTTGGAAAACTGAATTTGGGTGTAACGATACTGAAATGTACCCATGTTTTTCTGATTTTGTTAATAGCAATAATATTGACATTTTACAATTTAGGGATGTCATTACTACCCACCTAACAATGCTAATTAAGAATTTCAAACTATGTAAGGTATCTCCGGGGAAAAAAAAGTTGTATTGGATTCGTGATCCCTTTGCTTTTGAAATTTCTTCATGTCCCAAAATTACCATTCAGCAAAAGGATCTTATTGACCCATCTTCTGATGAAGCATTAGTGCTGGCTTTCTCTTTGAGAAAATGGCGATACAAAGATGGCTACTTTTTGGGTCTACATATTTATGTGAGGTTTGTCTCTTAAAATTAACAGCTATAAAAACAAAAACAGCATTTGAGACTTGATCCAGAAGGTGACTAAGATTAGCAATTTCAAATATTGTCCAAATATTATAGGTTATCCAGGCTCTTCCTTCTCGTTTGTTTTGCAATTGTTCATTTTTTATTGTTTTGTAATCTTAATTTAAGAATAAGAATTTGTTCTTTTTGCTGTATTCAATAAAAATATTGAACAATTATTTAAATGTGTAAATTAAAAAGGCAACCATTTTTTTTTATTCCTTTCTCAGTACTCAAAAAATTTTCTAGTACATAATTTATAAAATGCTATTTTTAATGTTCTTTTTTGTACTCTGGCACGACCACCAGGTCAGTGGAGTTTACA
The DNA here is from genome assembly GCF_048544385.1 of Mastigoproctus giganteus. Taxonomy (NCBI): domain Eukaryota; kingdom Metazoa; phylum Arthropoda; class Arachnida; order Uropygi; family Thelyphonidae; genus Mastigoproctus; species Mastigoproctus giganteus. The sequence goes on from NC_143579.1 coordinate 206,610,084, forward strand.
ATAAATCAATCGATACAAATGTTAATCATATTTAGCTATCACAGGCTTGAACCCCAGTCCACTCAAAGAGCGTGTGCTACTGCACTCGCGCTCATGACCACTTGGCTATGTCTTGTCATCCCCCCCCCCCTCAGGGTTTAAATTCAGGGGTCGCGAGCAAAATAAGTTTGCATACCACCTATTGGCCCTAGACAACCAGAGCTGCATATTTTCATTCCCATAATCACTGAACTCCAAGGGAGGGGTTTCAGGCAACAATGTTTGAGACATGATGCTGCACCATACTTAATGACCTGTTCCACTCATAAGTTAGCAGTTCAAAAGTGTGCACTAGAATGGAACTAAATTTCCAGCATGTGATGAAGAGAAGCTATTCTGGGGGTGTACTGAATAATTTCACTTGTATCTTATGGAAGCCTAATACAGTAAATAACTTTTATTTCTTGTACCAAAGAAAATTAAAATTAGGTCAAGAATTTGAGAATGGATAACCATGTTCAAATGCCTACACTCCTTAAAATTTGAAAAAAGCACATTTAATCTGTGACTACTATGGACTCTAATAATTGCAACAATACTGTGGTATAATCTCAAAATTTCTGTACACAGAAGTTTGTGTTTTTTGTCCTGTTCCCTGAGGTTGTTTATTATTTATGACATGCTCAGGACAAAGTATCAGCATATTGCAGTGCCTGCCAGGCTGCAACTTGTTTAAAACTTTAGTAGGACTGATAGTCAGGTCACACACAAGCTTTATGTGAAGAATTTCAACAAAGGTCATCTGGTCTATGGTAGTTAAATTATGCATGCATATAGGATTATTAGTATAAACTGTCTAGACATATTTAAATAAGTGCTGTCATATCTTATCTGCTTGCAAAAGCTGAAATTGAATAAATTCTCAGGAATTCAAATCTAGAAATTGATGCAAATAAGGGGTAACAAACTTTTTTTAATTTTTTTTTTTGTTTGCAATTTTTTAAAAATTCTGATTTGATTTTTTACAATTTCATTCTAATGTTCAACTCTGACAAAATAAGAACAAAATTAATATTTAAAAGCATTTACATAGTGTTCATTTTTTCAAAAATTAAATACTACAAAGGAGCTTTCTGCAATCAGAAACTCCAGAGGGTCCAGGATGTCATACATGAAAGGGTTAAACATCTAGTATATTGGAGGTGACTACTAAGATGAAAAATGGAAAGAGTCAAGATGGCCAAGCCTTGTAGTACTGGGTCATAGATAATTTTCCTGGTGCTACACAACTATTTTATTAAAAGTACCCTTATTACTACAAACTGATAATGGCCTGAAGTAGCCAAAGCCAGCACAGAAATTCTGAACCCCCTATCCCCATTTCTTCTATCACACAGTTTGAGTTATGTATTTTAAGGTTATAATACTTCAATATGCCATACATTGAGAATATAAACCTTAAAATAAAAGAATTCTTTAAAAAAAGATTTTCTTGTTTTAATCAAGGTCAGCATTAGCAGAGGAAATCCAAGTAATGTTATGTAGGGGTAGAACTCCAGAGGCTTTTAAGTATCAAGCCCAAGCCCTGAAGGGCAAAAGTCAGTCACTGTAGCAACCAAAGTGTCCCCAAGAGAGAAACTGGATGCAGCAGGTGCATACAATTTCCAAATTATTTATTAAAGAAAGTTTTTAAAGGAGAGTTTATCTAAGCATACCAAGAATGCCTACTCCAATGCTGCATAAAGGCAATAAACAGCAAGCACATTGCATTAATCACACCTATTGGCAGTTATTTAAATATTTTTATAAATAGCCTATGAACAGAATCTCATTGATTCTAAAAATGTGGCAATCTGTATTGACAGATTGTCACATTTTTAGAATGTGACAAGTAGTGTTACTGGGTCATGAAAGGTTTAAACATCTACTATACTAGATGTTTCACAACAGTTCAACCTAATCCAATTTCTAAATACTTAAGTCAAATACTTGACTTAAAGTATTTAGAAATAACATGGATCTCCCTCTTACAACATCCTGCATATCTAAAAAAAAAAAAAAAAAAAAAAAACTGACCAGCTGGGTAGCAGTTTTTGAAGAGAAAGAATGACAAGCTAGAGATGGAAAACCAGCAGTCTTTAAGAATATACACTGAAGCTGCTAGTTAATGATTAGAACAAGCCATTTGATGCAAATGTTCTGTTTACCAGCAGAGAGTTCTTACTAACTAAAGAGAAATATCAAAGGCAGCAAAGCATGGAGGCATAATCAGTTGCAAGTCTGAGTAAAATCCAGATCTCACAACTGTAGGTTCCTCAGCACAACAGTTCAATCTAATCCAATCTTAATGTAACAATCACTGGACTTGAGCTGTGTTAACGACAGTGATGTACTGCAGAATACAGTATTCATCCAATTTGTGAATGTTCTACTTATGAACAAGAATTTTTGATAATGAGATTCATGAACTGAATGCTAGTTATCTTGACTTAAGTAACTCCACAAAGCATTATCTTTTGAAAATAAAACAGATGAGAATGGAATACTTCAACATATTGCATGGTATAGTATAAGTATTTAAACTGGTTAGTCAGTACAACTAATGCTGACAATAATAATAGGTGCCTCCAGGTGGGAAGGAGCAGCAGTGTGTAGCACACGCTTCTTGATTAGACCGGGGTTCGAGCCTGTCACCACCAAATACGAAGGATGCGGAAAGGTCAGGGAATGACCACCGCATATCCCAGAGCAATATGGCCTTAGTTGCTAATGCTCTTAAAAACCAAATAACAAACAAACAAACAGCTGACATAATAAGGCTTAGAGAAATGTGGTGTTACCTGTAAATTGGGGATGAAAAATTCCTCTATGGCATGTAAATGTATTTATTATTATTAGCCATATGGCACAAGGAAGCCTGAGGAAAGACAATAAGGGGTGGTAGTTTCATTCTTATCAAAAGTGGCCTGTATGCCAAAAGAGCTTTTGCTGAGTTTAAAGTTACTTCTACCAGCATAGAATCGGTGTGGTGCGAGTCATTTGGAAGCAAAGGTGTAATGAGTGTGGGAGTAATCAACAGACCAGAAGATTATGAGGAGTATGACTATTTGTAGATGGAATGGGCAAGCAAGCCCTAATGTCTTATGGATGACTTTGATCTGGCAGATACTGATTGGAATAAGTGGGAGGGAAACTCATCTTGGGAGGGGATTTTAAAGCAAACTAGGTGATCATTATTAATTTGCCAGCATGTTAGAGAAAATACTAGAGGTGAGAATATTCTTGACCTTATCATTACTCACAAATTATATGGCATCACAGGGCTTAAAAATACAGGTACCATTGGCAGGTAGATATCACTCATTAATTGGTTGAAGAAAGATGCCAAATTATGCATTGAGCATTTAGTCTTCAAAATATCATTATCTTCACCATTTGGCATATTGTGGAATTAACTTTGCAACCATGATGTCATGTCTCCATTACCAGGGTACCTGCCCACCCACTGACAAGTGAGCCAACCAGCTCCAAAACGCATCTGGGTGGTGGTTCCCACTGAGAATAAATAACAGTAGTCTCCTCTACTAGAGAAGCATTATTTATTTGAAGTAGTGCAATACCTGGTATTTCCTTGTTGAAGGTAGCCACAATATGAGATAAAATCTAAATGATGCCATTACACTACATATGTAGGTACACTTATGGGTAAACTATGGTGTATTTACACCAATATCATATAGTTAATCTCAACCCTTAATGTATTATGCCTTGAGCATTTAGTCTTCAAAATGTTCCATAGATATACTTTATTTCAGTTACACTGCATCCATTCAGGAAATTTTTCAACACAACAGTGCTAGTTTGTATTAGAAAACCATCCTAGTCACATCACATTAAGAGAAGGTCCTCTTAATGTGATGTGCTCAGAGCTTCTCTTAAAGTGACGTTACTAGTTCCATTTTTTCTAATTTGATAGCATGTACTTAACTAATGGATGCATATCAAGCATATACTCTGTTGATAAAATTTAAATAGATTGTATGAATGAAATTATAAAACAGCTAATTCTATTATGGCCTTAATGATGAAAAGTAGGAATATTGTGTTCTCTTTAAACAGTTTAAATCTTTTGCAGGAGTGGACTGGCCTGGGCAGCTAGATGGCAATCACTGCCAGGGCAAAGTACAGCCAGTCTGCCACAGCCTGTAAGTAACAAGATAATCAACCTGCATTTTTTCACATCCTTTTATGAAAATTCCCTAAAATCTCCCATAGTCTTAAAATATAGTTTTAAGACCTTTATACCAGACAACATTTTAGCAGAGGTCCTGTGTATCAACTAAATCTTAAGTTCAATGTTTACATTGAAGAAACATTGTTCTCTCGTTAAACACTTATAGCAGGGATGGTCAAACAATTGCTTCTTTGACATTGGAACTACAACTGGGAGAAACTTATGTCTAAAATAATGCTCTGGTTAATAAGAAATTTAAAAAAATAATAATAATATGGCACGTGTGTGTATATATATATAAAAACTTGCTACTGAATATCTAATGATTTCAATACCATGTGGCATTTTTAAAGAGTTTGCATTGTAGAAATACAATCGATTCCAGTTATTTGGGACACAACGACTTATGCATTTTGACCCGATTAAGCAGCTGCCCCAGTTATCCAAAGTTTCACGTAAATAGTTAAAAATACAATGGACCCTCCACTTTACAATTGGTTCACTGTACAATCAAATCACGTTAAGAGGGCTTCGCCATAGTAAAGTACCATTCACTATAAGATGTGTAGTGCCGGTCGTTTGCAAATTGAATTTTAATTCTATTAAACAGTGATTCTAATTAGCGAAAATAGGAGGAATGTTATCCACAGGCTATAAAAGTAAAGATATGTTAAACACAAGTTTACCCTTTATTACCTTACCAATTAAAAAATTAAATGATACATGATAATCAGAATACATACTGGAATATGTACATACTAACTAGTTGACATTTCTGTTCACTAACATTTGTGAGTGGGGTTAAAATTTAAAATAGTAAAAAAAATAAGCAATCAATAACAAAGAACATGGCACACACACAAATTGCAACGAATATGATACGTGCAAGTGAGAACAGAGTAACAAGTTACAAAGCTTTAAAAATAGGAATGAAGAGAAGATTTTGAAAATTAATTTTTTTATGACTGAAGATTCCATGGACGTGTAAACACATTTTCACCATAATAACCCACAGAATTCCAGCTGTCGGTCTTATCGCAAATTCAATAAGATCGAGTTTACTATCTGTTTATGATATATTGCACTAACAGAAAAGCCCAATAAACAGGCAACTGCTGATTGTTTTATGGTTGTGACCTCCAGAAATCTGGCCGAACCACGCAGTACAGTTGGAGACAATCATAGGGTAATCTCCAGTGCTGCGGTCTCCTGCCCCAATTAAACAGCAGGTTGTCCCAATTAAGCGAAGTAAACCCTGGCTATTTTCTCGATCAGGCTCTGTTTTTTTAAGATCTGCCCCGAATAACTGGAATCCACTATATTAAGTTTTCAGAAGCAGTTGTCCCTTTATTCATGCAAAATTTTGTTAGACAATCTTTTCCTTGCCGAAATGTCTGCTTTTTAACCAATCCTTAATGGTTGCGTACCACAAAAATAACAGTATTTTCATAATATGCAACTTTATTTATTAGCGAGAATAATGTTGAATATAGTTAAAACAGATATATTGATAGTGATTTTAAATGACTGTTGAAAAGTGAATTTTTATTACATTCATGAATTTGATTAAATAAAATTCAAATATACGCTTCTAAAGCTTGTAGTTCTCAAGTCTTAAAAAACCTGATTACTACAAGCTTGGCTACCCACAACTTACTGGAAGATCAGGAGGATATTCAGTTTACAAGAACCAAGTTTTCTCCATGTGATTCCAGCAAGAGCTCTAGCTTAATCAATAGAATACCCAGTCCAGTGTAGGTTTTGCTAGGAGCAAAAAGCCTGCTACAACCAACATATCTCTCTCCAACTTCCACTTGTACCAAAGTCATAGACCAAATGACAATAAGGTTTTGGAAGTCTCTTTTGCCTTCAGAAGCTTCTATAAGTGTATTCTTATCATTGACCATTACATATTTAAAGCACTTTTTCAACTTCCTGCTACTGATAATACTGATATTAAAACACCCAGTTAAATTTATTTTTTCAATAATGCAGATTATAAATTTTTAATTGATTTAATCAAATAAGACTAATTTTTCTCAAATTATATCTTTATTAGGAGTCATTCACCAAACAGTATAGGCCACAATGAAAGAAAAGCACAATTTTGGTCACTTGAGAAGTGCTGAGGCCATAGTGTAATTATATTGTCTAATGTATAATCTATTTACCTTTACCTGTTTCACAGCATTTCAAATCAGTTGGCTTCCGTGCAGTAAGGACTAACTGAAACCACTTGGCTAACATTTGGAATGCAAAATAAGGTTTAACATTTATATGTACATTATCCACCAACATGTATTGGGACACCTCACTTCTCAAAGTAATAGTTAACTCCATGATAGACAAATGGCAGTACCAGTTACTATATTGTGCTAACAATGGAGTTCAGTGATGGTCATATGATGTAGCCTATCTTATGTGGTTTGGATGGGTCTACCAGTTTTTGCTAATGAAATGATAAGTGCAGCTGTTGTGACATTCTGCCCAGCACTAGAAATGTTTTGGAGAATGGTGCTTTTTGTACAAGCACGATGATGGTGCCAATGGCAGAGCAGCCCTCACCCCAGTGATCTGAAAATAACATTAAAAATCTGCCACTTCCAGCCCAGATATGAATCCAATTAAACACTTTTGGGATGTTATGAAACTAATACCTAGACCAAGGTTATCTAGTTCAAGAGAACTAGCTATAACAACATATAAAACTTGTATATGGTTTGTCTCCCAGAGGATTACTGATGCTACTAAAGCTCATGGGATCACACCCAGTAATTTTTTTCCCTTAACCAGATGTTTAGTGTCCATATATATATTGGAGGATAATTACATAGGGGATGGGGAGCTTTTTCAGATTTCTCTCCAGTTTTTGATGGAAAAAAAAAAAAAAAAACTCCACAGAATGAGTGATGAATGATAACTAATATACGGTCATAGAAGTTAACTTGAGATACAGCTATTTAGCTGTGGTACAACACAATGCCATCTCCCAATGAGCTGGCAGCAGTTGCTTACAACTCACTGGGATTACATTAAGTACCCATTCATAAGCAGCTTTTTTCCTTTTTATGCACCGTAGTTCACTATAATATATAGCCTTAAAATTATTTACTTTTAAGCAAACAGATTTGGGGGGGGGGGGGGAAGAATAGAATTATGCAAATAACTAGAGAATAACCCACTGCACCTAATGAACACTACATGCAGCAAAAGCAAATTCATATCTCCAATAAATTTCCTTTATTACATTTCTCAGTACAATAGTACACAACTTAAGAGTGGCTGAAATTGTGCATTTTCAATTCCCTTCAATAGCAATTTGTTATTTTATAGACACATTCATAATTCAAGATATCTTGTATATAGTAATAACCTCTAGAACTAGTGTGTATGTAAATATACAGTAGACTCCCAATTATATGTGGATCGTTTAACTGGGACTGAAAAAAAATTTGATTTAAATATCTAAAAATAAAAAAATCAGTCAGTACCTACTTCCAATAATTTTTGTAAAATATTTGCAAAATATGTGAGTGTTAATACAACTGATGGACATGGGGTGATTCAAAATTAAGAAATTTATAAAAAAAAAATTATAATTAGTGTCATTTTGGAAACATGCAATTTGTGAAATTTCAGAATTGTGGATATCAATCAAAAGCACATCACAAAAATATTACATGTACCTGCAAAAGACAAAGGAGTTCTTAGTGACAAGACTAATGTATTATATGATCTAAACAGATGTTTTGAAATTTTAGATGAAACAGCAGCTGTTGAGTGGTTTAATTCAGTTAAAAGTTTAATCTACCATGAAATGTTATGCAACAACGAAACAGCATACATTGTTATTATGAGTGAAGATGAGTCAAACAGGCAAAGACTTGAAAAATGAATAGTACTTCTGTCTTGGGTGGAGGCTCTGCTTGACTATGCAGGGCAAGATGTTGTGTAATTTGTGTTCTGCATTTGTAGGAATGTCAGTAATGCAAAGAAACTTCTTTACTTTCCTTTTTTTTTTTAATATATATATATATATATCTGATAATTAAAATAAATATGATATTTAAAATAAAAACATCAGCCAGTAGTATGGCAATAATGCAGAGCGAAACGAAACGCAAAAAAAAAAATATAAAATAAACAAACAGGGAAGGGAAAGTAAAGATAATAGAACAAAAAGGTAGTCGATAATCCCTGTATAATTTAGTCAATTAAGTCATTAAACCCAATTAATACAATGATGTAAATTTAAAATAATGCCAATTATAAATAATTTAGCGGTACCCCCCTCGAAGGTACCAGTTCCAAAAGACGTGAAATATCACCCAAAAAAGGGTTAAAGAAACTACCAAAAACTAAAATATCAAAATGATAGACTGACCATCATGCCCCATATCGACAGAGGACCACGAGGCCAATAATGGTCATGAAATGCAGCGATTCCATGACCATTATTGGCCTCGTGGTCCTCTGTCGATATGGGGCATGATGGTCAGTCTATCATTTTGATATTTTAGTTTTTGGTAGTTTCTTTAACCCTTTTTTGGGTGATATTTCACGTCTTTTGGAACTGGTACCTTCGAGGGGGGTACTGCTAAATTATTTATAATTGGCATTATTTTAAATTTACATCATTGTATTAATTGGGTTTAATGACTTAATTGACTAAATTATACAGGGATTATAGACTACCTTTTTGTTCTATTATCTTTACTTTCCCTTCCCTGTTTGTTTATTTTATATTTTTTTTTGCATTTCGTTTCGCTCTGCATTATTGCCGTACTACTGGCTGATGTTTTTATTTTAAATATCATATTTATTTTAATTATCAGATATAATTAGGCATCATGTGGAGGATGTGCATTTGCTGCCTCTAATGATAGCTACATAGCCATATTTATTTATTTTTATTACTTTTACCTTACATAATATATATATATATTAAATGCATGTTTTATGGATTATCTGGGGAAATTAATTTCCTGACCTCCCAGTTAATCAAGAGTCTACTGTGTATATAATCAATTATATTTAATTTTAATTATCCATTAAATGACTTAGGTTAAATTTACTTTCTCTATAAATGCATCAAAAATTATTTTTAGGAGTCAGTGGTTTTTAATGTATCTAGCAAAGCTTCTTATTATGCATTTATGCTGACAAATAAAATGGAATTAAGCTTTCTCTTCTTGTGCAACTTTATTTGGGGGAGGGGGCAGGTCTATGACAAAGTAGAAAATTGTGGATCGTTTGAAATTGTATAGGCAATTATCAAGGATGCAGTATATAAGCTTATACTCCCAAACAAGTAAAAAATTTAAAGGTATTTTCATTGTAGTGTAAAATCAAAATTAATCAGTGCTATAACAAGTTTAGAAACTGATACAATATACAAGCACTGTACTCCAGTCCTCCTCCATAGAAGAAGAAAAAAGAAAAAAAAAAAAAAAAAAAAGTACTTATTAAATATCACTTCACATTAAACAAATCTGCTATAGCCAGATTTATACCACTCTTCTCACTTCAAAGAATCGTTTCAGATAATAGACTTGTCCAAGAGTCATAGCAACAAGTACCAAGGCTTCAAAAAAGGCCCAGATCACTACACGGGAATTGGTACTTTCATTGACTGAAAAGTAAAATTCAGAATTATTTATGCTCATTAACATATAAACAAACTTTCCATTTAATTAATTACAGCAAAGGAATTCACTTAAGTTTCTAAAAATTCAATATTTCAAAGAAATTTTAATTTACAGTTATATGAAATAATAAAAAGTGTATGATCCCATATCCTAAAAAAATCATTTTTGGGATCGGGGATCACTGAAGCACAAGTCACTTCTGAAATTCCAAAACCTCTATCTGTAATACAGTATGTGGGTATTGTTTTTACAATGAATTTTTGAAAAAGTTATCAACTGATGGCATACCATACGAAAGCACAAATCTCATGAGTTGATAGTTAGCACACTTCCACTGATAATTATTTCACCGTAATATGGAAGTGACTTGTGTTGGGTTAGGGGAACCCAACACAATTTATTCTATTTTTATTAATGTACCATCACTGCATAACATTTGCATTCTTACTAAAAATTCCACGAACTAAAATTAACATAACACAAAAGCTTACTGTACAAATACTTGCAGTTTGTCAATTATACCCATTGATAAACTGCATTTACTTGTACATTTTATTTTGTCTACTATTAGTGTAAATGATAATTTTGGTTGACAGCAGGGCATTAGTCTCAATCTCTGCCATGGTAAACAGGATGCAATATACCAGTGGTTCTCAACCTTTTTGGCTGAGACACCCCCTTGGAAGTTCAGCAATGTCCAAATCCCCTAAGATTACTGTAGGTATAGAATGCCAAGAGGGGTGTTTTGGATGTGTGTACTGTATTATAGTGAAACCAAAAAATAATCCCTACTCTTAAAATTTTAAACTAAAAAAAAAAAGTCTTATTAAGACTCCAACTTAAAAAATAGACTTACTCAGTGAATCTAACAAGAGACTTGCTGCAACAGATTTTCAGCAATTTTGCTGAAATTAGATGTCAAAGTTGATAACTGACAGCAAATGTCTGCTGAAATATCAAGACTAACTTCTTTTTTGATTTTGTGTTGGCAACCCTACATTCACGTCATAAATGGTAAAGGTTTATGAACTGCTGTGTCTGCTATATTAGGAAAAGAGTCCAATGAACTATCCCAGGATGAAAACGGTGGAACACTAAACTTTTCCTGGAGTGACGTATCATAGATAATCAGTTCTTTTGTGGACAAGATAGAGTTTCTGTTTTTAAAAAATGGGTTACCTATCCAACTGTAATTTTCATTATCTGTATTGAAAATAAATTATCCTTCAAAAGAGATCAACGGCTGTGTGGTCAATTATTGCTTTCTGCAGAGATATTTTTTCAACAAAGTGGGCTAAAACTATCAAAGATATCACATTGTCCTGCTTCAGCCCTCTACCTCCAAAGAATAATTTTATCTTTGAATGCAGAGATTTTATCATTAGCCATTTTGAAAAGTATCGTGTTTTTACCTTGAAGTGATAGATTCAGTGCATTTAGTTTGTCAAACATATTGGCAAAGAATGCAATCCCTTGTAAATTATAATCATTAGACAAAGCTGATGAATCTCTGCAGTTTATCTCAAGTTGTTTTTCTTGTGGCTTCAGCTTTACAATCAAAAATGTCACAATTTCAGAGTGTAATTCAGAGAATCTAATCTAATCAAATTTTATGTCCATTCTGTCACAAATCTGCCAGGAAACTCTCATATTAAGCCACTAGATTTCACATAATTGACAATTTCCATTATTGTCTTTAAAAAAAATCTTCAGTTTCACAGGGATGTTTTCGACAGCTAAATTTTATGTGGAGTACACAGTGACCACTTGAACAGGAAGGGTGTGCTGCCTTGATTCTCACACCTGAAATATAACCCTGCATAGCCTTGGTACCATCAGTGCACGTGTCAATACACTTCTTCCAGTTGATTTCATGAGCGCACAAAAAAAAAAAAACTATCAATTTTTTTAAAATTATCAGCTCCTGTTGTACTGATTTTCAAATTGTCACAGATAAGAATGTCTTTGCACAGCTCACCATTATACGGGTATCGAACAAATACTAACAGAACTGGGCTACTGACATCGGTGCTGTCATTGAGTTGCAAGGTAAAATAAGGCAACAACTTAAGTCTACAAATGAGCTCACCAAGAGCATTGGCTGGGCAAAGTACAATTCTTTTTATAGCATCATTAGAAAGTGGCACCGGTTTTATTTTTGATGATTCATTGTTCTTAATATTGTCTTGCACCGGTCAATAGCCATTATCAAATTTTCACCAATAATGTGGGCCTCTCCTTGACAAGCAATGCAACAGCTCACTTTCAGTGAGGCTTCTAATAATTCTTTTTTGCAACTCACAAATATAGATTTGAAAGTCTTTTTTATGTAGAACTTATTTTTCTCTTTGAAATAAGCAATGGACTTGCCGTTCAAGTCTCAATTATTTCTTTCAAAATGAGTTATTAACCGAGGGTTTCATACAGTTATTGCTAAGTTTCTGTTTGCAGTTCACATATTAAACACATTCTGTTCATTACCGATTCATTTATTCTGTTCATAATAGAAGCCATCTTTCAAATATTCATTTTGATAATGTCATTTTTTTTATTTTTTATTTTTTTTATAGAAGGCAATGGTGAATGGTCATGATTACGCTTGCCACTTGGTCTGTCATATATTAAGGTGTTCTTGACTCATCTTCACTTCTCTCCCTAGAACCTCTCTTTGTTCCTCTTACTAAATTATCCATGACTGGATGGTGCAAAATAAAAATTAAAAATAGTTATGCAAAAAAATGACAACATTGCTCCAGCAAACTCCTGACACAAAGTGTTTCTGGAACATGTATCTATTGTACACCTGTACAGTAGATAAGAGTACCATATTTCTAAGAAGGTAAAATAACTAAAAGTCAGCTGTATACTTAAATACATTGTTTCCTAGTAATTTTTATAAACAACAGGACTCGGCAAATAATTACAGTAAAAGAATATTTCAGTGGTCCCGATATGGCCAGGATTGTTCTCATTTAGAATTTCAAGTCCTGCTTCCTCATAATACCATCATTTTTCCCGATAAGAGAGTAAAAAAACTTAATTTATTGATTTTACATATTTTAATTAATTCGGGTGTTAAAAAATTAATTCTAATAACAAAAGAAAAATGAGAAACTTTTGGACATTATTAGAATCATCCGGAAACATTGAAAATGAAAAACACTGGATAGTTATGTTTATGTAGATCAAGATCTGACTACAACAGAACATCCAAATGAAGATGAAATACTGCTGAACAGTGTTAGACGCAACCATTATCACGAAGAAATTAATGATGACGCTGAAGACGCATCAGAACCCATAGAAAAGCCAACTTGCGAGGAAATGATTAACGCTTTTAAAACGGTTCTTACGGGTTTACGGTTTTGTGAAAATGTTCTGAACAGATGTGAGGTTTTCTTTGAGAATCAGACATTTTTTAATTGTACTGTGCAAACGAAAATTACAGATGATTTTTTTTTTAATTTGTGATACTTACCAGCGAAAATTGTGTAAATGTAATTTAAATAAGTGTTTTTGAATAAAAATACATTAAAAATAAATGTAGATTCATTTTCTAATTAGATAACAATTTCTAATAGAAAAGATATTCTCTGTATAACGAAATTTCTCTATAACGAATTTTTTCGCTGGATTTATTGAATTCGTTATAGGGAAGTTCAACTGTACATGGTAAAATCAGTAAAATTTTGTAATTAGCTGATAAATATTTTACTAAAAATTAAGCACATGAAAATTCACCATTTTGGATGCAACACCTGAGGTACACATATCCCTGGTTGAGAATCACAGCAATATAATATTCACAGCAAAAGGATGGGTAATGGGGTTGCATTTTTAAAAGTTAAACCTTTTAAAGGTGCATTTACGTATGCCATTCGTGATGGATCTAGAGCAAAAGAGTTGTGGGAATGTATCACTAACACACAGGCGGCAAACCTCAAACACTGCAGAATTTAATTCCATAAAGTTGGAGAAACAGTTTTTGGGCACTGGGTGTAAACAAAATGTGTGTCCTTGGATTTTGAAGTGTGTTTAATCTGGTTTGCTGTTGGATTTATCTAACTGATTTACTGAGTGTGAGACACTGTGTATAGTATAAATTATAATTTACAAAATTATTTACAAATCATAATTTAAGCCAAATGCAACGTGAAGTCTACATACTAAACCTATTTATTAAATTTGGGCCTATAATAATATAAATTAGAATCCACAAAGAATCCTTTAAGCAAAATTCAAAATTACAGATGCACATTAATAATAAAATCATCATAAATTATATGAATTGCCAAATTTATTCAATGTGACATCTATACATATATGTTAAAAAAGAAAAGCATAGACATAAGTTAGTGCGAATGCATCGTGTCTGTACATAGTAAGTTAACTGAAGTTCATTATATCGCATATTGTGAATGCTTTCACGAGTTGCCTCTCTGGTTATACTTCGAATAAGTAACGCTTCGCCAAAAGAGATGGCTACTTGATCTCAGCGAATACCGCCACTCAATCACAGGCTTTTAGCCCTGAATTTTTATTGTCTTAAAAGAAAAAGTATTTTAAAGCTGGTTCTTTCTGTTACTGTTAATTACAATAAAAGTAGGATTGTTTAATCTGCAATTTCAAAAATCCCAAAAGTTGTTTAAACACTGTAGTGGGTTTTATATTTCAACCATTAGATTAACATGATGTTAAATTACAAAATCTAATTCTGAGTGTGCCATTAAAATTAATTTGTTGGAATAGTGGCCACCAAAAGTAAAGTTTTATACACAAAATTTGTATATAGTGCAAATATGCTTTATTTTGAAAGTTATATATTCTTTTAATTCACCTTGTTTCAATTTTGTCATCTACAAAAAAAAAATAGAATTAGTTATCAAAGAGAGAGATAATCAAATTTTAATGCTGCATGAATTTGAGAACCAAAATCTGACACATACTTATCTGAGAGAGAAGAAATCGAAATTAAGGAAAATAAAAATACTCTAATCTCAATTTAAGATGGAGGAGCACAAGCAAATGTGTAGAACTTGTGAAATTTTTCATCTACTCAAACACTGCAGATGCTTTCCTCTAATAATGTTCACTTCTTGTGTTTCTTTGTTATTTGGTTTTTAGGAGCATTAGGAACTAAGGCCATATTGCTCCGGGAATATGTGGTGGTCATTGCCTGACCTTTCCGCATCCTCCGTATTTGGTGGTGACAGGCTCGAACCCTGGTCTAATCAAGAAGCGTGTGCTATGCACTGCTGCTCCTTCCCACCTGGCTACGGAGGTGCCACTTCTCATGTGGTGAGGAGTGTCAGATCTAGATCATTCTGCAATGCCTACTAGTCAGTCACTACTGTAGATTTGCTTTTGTTATGAAGGCTTAGAGGCTGCAACTTTTCAACCCAAAGAAAACTCATGGCACTACAGTTCTCTACCTATCTTGGAAACACTTGTAAGTTTACAGGCATTTCACACTTCCAAACTCAGATTTTCTAGGGTGTGATAAAGTAACCAGCCCTTTAAAGGAGTGTCAGCTCCTGCCGGTCAGTATTTTATGCTTGCCTGGGTGTTTTTTGTTCAATGTGAATAAAATTAAATGAAATGGTTGAGGGAGAGAAGACAGAGTAGTAATCAGTGGACACTGCTCATCGTGGACTAATGTTATTAGTGGAGTCCCTCAGGGTTCAGTGTTGGGTCCATTATTATTTTCTGTATTTATAAATAATATTGATGATGGTATATCAAGCTTAATGTCCAAGTTTGCAGACGATACGAAGGTTGGCAGGGTTGTCAAGGACAATACTGCCGCAACAGGATCTGGAAAGGTTGAGCAGATGGGCTGAGAGGTGGCAAATGAAGTTTAACATTGACAAATGTAAAGTACTACATATGGAAAACAGCAACCCCAGAGCAACGTATCAACTCTGTGGTACTACACTGACAGTGGTAGAGAATGAAAAGGACCTGGGGGTAATTGTGCAGGCAGATATGAAGTTCTCTGAGCAGTGCAGATGGGCTGCAAGAGTAGCTCATGGTGTCTTGTCAATGATATACAGGAATTTTTCTAGAAGGCATAAGGAGGTAATTATTCCCTTGTATAAGGCAATGGTCAGGCCACACCTTGAGTACTGTATACAGGTCTGGAGGCCTCATTTCAAGAAGGATGTAGAGCTGCTGGAACGAGTACAGAGAAAGGCAACAAGATTAGTGAATGGAACAAAGGGTTGCTCTTACGAAAGAAGGCTTAAGTTTTGCAAATTAGTGTCTGGAGACTAGGCACCGGCGAGGTGATCTGATAGAGGTGTATAAAGCTTTGAATGGTTTGAGCATGCTCAATGCTGATGGGATTTTTCCTCTTGCTCAGAATAATCACCTGAGAGGGCATAAATTCAAATTCAGGAAAGACAGATGTAGGATAGATGTGCAGAAATTTGCCTTTAGCCAGCAAGTAGTTGGTTGGTGGAACAGACTTCCATCCCTTGTTGTGGAAGTTGATAGCCTAAATAAATTTAAGGCTCAGCTGGACAGATATTTCAAACGAACGGAGGGGTGAAGTGGGAAAAAAAATTTTTTTTTTTTTTTTTGGCTGATGCTGCATAAGCTTGCTTTCTTGCATCCTATGCCTCTCTACTAATGCTAATGCTAAAATGGAAGCCACTAGACTTCCATTTTATTTAATTGCTAAGCAATAGCATTCACACACTTTTTTGGGATAACTGCTAATTGTCTTTGTAGGGCCATAATATTTAAATTTCATATTCAAAATTTCCCTTATATTCATCATCAGCCATTTTCAATCCACTGCAGGATGAAGGCCTCTCCAGCAACTTTCCAGTTCCTTCTGTTTTGAGCACTGCCTATCCATTTACTACCCAAAAACTCATGAATTTCATCTATCCATCTTCACCTTTGTCTTCCAGGTTTTCTTCTAGCTCCTCTTGGGTACCATTCTGTTATTTTCTTAGTCCATCTGTCGTCATGTCTTCGAGCTATGTGTCCTGGCCAAGACCATTTTAGTTCTTTAGTTTTTATAAGAATGTCCTTTACTTGAGTTTGCTGCCTAATCCATGTGTTTCTCTTCTTATCTAACAGTCTGATTCCCAATATAATTCGTTCCATTCTTCGCTGTGTAGTTCTCAGCTTCTCTTCCATTCTTTTGGTGAGTGCCCAAGTTTCACTTCCATAAGTCATGTTGGGGAGTATACGTTGGTTCATTATTTCACGTTTCAGACAAACTGGGATATTGCTCTTCAGTATGTGACTATATTTCCTGAATGCTATCCATCCAAAATTTATTCTTCTCTTGACTTCCAGCCATTTATCATTATTACAGCTAATAACTTGTACCAGATAAGTATATGACTCCACCTTTTCAATTACTGCTCCTTCAATCATTATTTCCCTTTCTGTGGCATACTTGTTCATCATTACTTTTGTTTTAGCCATATATATCTTTAGTCCAAAATCCTTACTAACTGTGCATAACAACTGATTAAGATTTTCCTCTAATTCTTTGGGATCGTGGCTTATGACCACAATGTCATCTGCAAATCGTAAATGGTTTGGGTACTCTCCTTTCACACTGACTCCTTTCTGCGACCAGTCTAATCTTCTGAAAGCTTCCTCAAGGGCAGCAGTAAACAGCTTCGCAGATATTGTGTCTCCTTGTCCAACTCCTTTCTCGATTTTAAATTTCCTACTGTCTTTGTCTAGCCTAATAAAGGAGGTAGCACTCTCATATATTTTCTTCAAAATCATAATATATGGGGTATCTATGCCTTGTCTTTCCAGTGCCCGAAACATTGCTGTATGGAGTCAAATGCCTTTTCATAATCCATAAATGCCAGGCATAATGGTGTTTTATATTCATTTGCTTTCTCCATTAGCTGTGATATTACGTGAAGGTGATCCATAGTTGAGAATCCTGTCCTAAAGCCAATTTTCCCAGGTAAGAATTTTTCTAATCTGTTAGTATCTAATCTGTTAGATATGGGATAACATATCTACAAGACAACTTGTAGATATGTATCTACAAGTTGTCCCTTGTGAACAACTTGTAGATATGGGATAACAAGCTAATTGGTCTATAATTTCCAATTTCTGATTTATCTCCTTTCTTATGCAGCAAAACTATGATTGCATTATTCCACTGCTTAGGCATCACACCTTTTCTAATGCACTTTGTGAAGAGCCTTGCCAGTTTTTGTGTTATGTCTCTTCCTCCCAATTTTAACAACTCTACAGTAACTTCATCTTCCCCCGGGGCTTTCCGATTCTTCATTTTCTTCAATGCATGTTCTACCTCATCAGGAAGAATATCGGGTATGTCGTATGTGTTGCTACTTTGCAATCCATCTTCCCCACTGCTGGCATCATTCCCTCGCTCCTTGTATAATTCTCTATAGTAGTCTTCTGCTATTTGAATTATGCCTTCTCTGCTGTTTATAAGTACACCATCGCTATTCTTCAGTTTCAGTATCATTTGTCTTTCTGTATTACGGCTCATGGCTGCTGATTTAAATCTTTTGTTTTCCCTTAATGCTTGTTCTACTTTTCTTGTGTTAAATCTTCTTATGTCCTCTCTGAGTCTCTTTGTAATGGCTTTGCATAACTCAATATACAGTCAGTCCTCGTATAGCACGATAGTTGTTCCTAGAAAACATCATGCAATGCAAAATCGTGCAATATAAACAACAGGCCCTGTGGGAAAAATAGGGTTAGGTGCCGACCACCCAAGATTGAACACATTTGTAACCAAAACTACCAAACACAATAAATAATCATAATAAAATACTTACGTATTTTATTATGACTATTACGTAATAATTTTTTTCTTAAATTTTGGCCATAAACCATAGTATGAGGCCACTATAAATTTTCCCAGGTAAGAATTTTTGACCCAGTCTGCCTCTGTTTATCGATAATGCTTTTTTTTTTTTCCTCTGTGAATCTGCAGTGTCTTTACCAGGACATTTCCTTTTCACACCTTTTAAGTATTTTACTCATTTTTAGTGAATAAAGCACAACGAGGAGGCACGCTTGATACACATAAACAAAGCTGCGCACGCGTGTAGCAACTGAATAAACAACACCGTAAAGGCAGAGATACACTATTAACACCTCACATTTCTAGGGGTTACTACCATAAAACAATAAAAACAATTTCCAGTTGCGTTTCCGCTAGTGGAATCTGTTATAAACTGGTAGTAAACTCGATCTAATTGCATTTGCGATTATACGGATAGCTGAATTGTGTTGTTATTATTTCACCATAACATTATGGTGATATAAAACACAAATACATTTTCAGAATCTTCTCTTCATTCCTATCGTGTTGTGTTCGCTTGGGGTGATTCTGCGTTCGACTGCCATTTCTTGTAAACACAAAGGCGAATCGTGCATAAGCGAATTCGGTTCATGTTATATAAGATATCGGTCCCCTATTTATAAATAGTGTATGATCGAATTCGTGTAATGTAAACACGTGTTATACGAGGACTGACTGTACTCGATTTTCTCCCTGTCAGTGTTTTTCTTGCTCTTCATTTTTCGTCTTCAGTTCATCATGACAAGTGTTTCTTGACTAATTTTTCCCTTATATTACTGTAACGTAATCTGTAGTACATTCAAGGACTGCCTGTGTATGAATTTCTGGTATTAAAAAAACACATTGTGTTGTACAAACCCGCAATAGGTAAGGACCAGGAGTGTAGAAATTTCTTACTTCTGATATCTTGCTGGTGGCAATAAAGCACTTTACTGTGTTGGCAAGATATACACAGTATATCGTCCTTACTTTGGTATTGAATTATTTGAAATGTGATGCATTTAAAAGTCACTACTGTTTCTAGACCAGTAATACAGGGTTTTATATGCATTTTAGTATGGATTATTTGAAATACATTTAGCTTGAAATTCAAAGCCTGATTTGGATCCCATAACTCATGAATAGCTTGCCTAATTCAAAAAGACTGCCAGCAAACATCTTTATAACAAAACTGAATGGAGCCATAACAAAAGTTTGCCATGTGCAAAGCACTAGCACACAAAAAATATAAATGTAAATTTTACATTTCTATTCAATTCCCCAAGAATTGCATGCAGGACCATGGTGAATTCACGTAACCGTAACTTGCATTACACACTAATCCATTTAACTTACATCACTGAAAAAAAATACACTTGATAAGAAACAATACAAAACATTATTTCCCAACAAAGGTGTTGCACATCTTCAAGTCACACACACACAAAATAAAATTACTTTCATATTGATAGATTTAAAAAAAATTAGCAATCCTTCTTAACGTCTGCACATGGCGATTCTGCGTTTGGCAGGGAAAAAAAATGGGGTTTAGGTTCTGAAACTTTTTTATTAGGAAATTAAAACCATAATCTGTGTTACAAATGGTATAGTTTATTTTTAAAACAATTTAACTTTATAATTTAAAATGTATTCCAACTAAAAACATCATAAAATATATGTAAGTAATATTTTTCTATGCTAATTTTTGATGGAATGGGAATTTCAAAAATGTACAGCGAGACTGACTTTCTCCATAATTTCTCATCTCTCGTTCCATTGATCCAAATGAGTAACAGCGAGCTTGTGCCCCTAACGTAAATGTAAAGGGCCACTATGTTAAAAGGAAACACGAAAGAAAACAAAACCCCAAAAAAAATCAAAACTAAATTATGGAAACAACAGAGACTTAATCGGTGTACGCTTCCATTATGAAATCGAAATGAATTCCTACCTAAATTTAAAATAAAACTGCATGCTGAAAAAAAGCAGTAAAAAATGAAATAAAACTTTTAATTGACCATGATTTACCAACATATGAAAAAACGTTCAATTGATAAAACTGCTAACAGAAGGTGAATGTGCTTTTGAAGTTGACTTACAAAATCCATAATTCTTGTCTGTCGCTGTTTTATCATGATCCTTCTTAGGTCAACATAAGAAACCATATCGTCAATGCCTCTCTTAATTTTCATACTCCTATAAAAGTCAAGATATTCTTGCATAATCTTTTCCTTTGGGAACTTGACTGCTTTTAGAATCTCTGATATACTCTTGTTTGTTAGTTAAGATTTCTTCTGCTCTTCATTTTCTTCTTCTTCCTCACAAATATCATTATTGGAGTCCAGTAGTTCTTCTAACTCCTCATTTTTTAATTGCTCTTGATGAGAATGAATATGTTCTAAAATTTCTTCCTGCCCTATATCACTAAATCCCTCACCTCCAATAATGTTTGAAAGTTTAATAATTTTATCAACTTTTCTCTGAATAATATCGAGGTCTTGTGAGTCACTTCCTGTTTCAGGGAGTAGCTTCTTACAACAGTTCTTCAAAGTTGACTTCTTTATTTCAGTCCATGAAAAAATAAAATTGTTGGGCTAAATTCATAATACCTGTTAGTATTGTGAATTCAGCCCAACATTGGTGCATGTTTTTATCCAGAAATTTTTCAATTTTATCAACAAGATTTTCCAAGCTTATCCTTAGATAAAAGATTTAAAAGTCGAAATGATCCCTCAGTCCAGGGGCTGTAAAATTGATGTTGTGTTCAGAGGAAGAAACACAAGTTTTACATTTGGATTGCAATCAAGAAGTGACACTGGGTGACTTGGGGCATTGTCTAAGATAAGGAGCACCTTGAATGATAAATTCTTATTTTTCAGATATCCTTCAACTTCATGTATGAAACAATGCTCTGACCAGTTACTAAACAGTGAGCCAGTCATTCAATGTTTTCTATTCGATTGCAAGTAAACGGGAAGAGAGGATTTATTTTTGCTTTTCAAAGCCCTTGGGTTTTCTTACCTATACACTAATAAAGGCTTGCATTTATAATCATCAGAAGCGTTTACTACAAAATAGGAGAGTGATTCTGTTCTTTGACACTTTGAATCCAGGTGCAACTCTTTCTTCTTTGGATAAATATGTCCTGGCAGGCATTTTTTTCCAATAGAGTCCAGTTTCATCACAATTAAAAATCTGATCTACCATGTATTCTGCCCTCTTCTATTACATTTTTCAATTCCGGTAAAAAAATTTCCCACTGCCTCCACATCAGCAGAAGCAATCTCACCAACAACTTTAATATTGTGCAGATGCTCTTTTTATTTTAAATCTATCAAACCATCTCTTGGATGTACTGAAACTTGATTCACCATTTTCACTAGCAGCGTGAGACTTTGTGATGATAAATACATTGGGCCTTGCACTTGATCATATTAAGAACTGAGAGGCATATTTCTATTCCTTTGGTCTTCGATCCAAACATTCAATAACTGTTACATTTTTTCAATAAGTGTATCACGTCAACAAAAGTGGATTCTGCACTTGCAGAGTTTGTTGCCAACCTAATGCTTACTTTCATTTTGTCCTCACCATTTGTTCTTATCCATGATTCATTGCACTCGTATTCTTTAGCTAAAGATGCATACATTCTTCCTTGCTCTATTTTCCCTAAAACAATCATTTTCTCATGCAATGACAGAATTTTTCTGGATTTTTTCTTCTGGAATCACTTTCAGATGTAGAGGCACACTTTGAAGCCATTATGTTAGAATTACTATTGAAATAACATATAAATTCACTCAATAACAAAACACACAAAATGAAGTCACTGTTCACTCAACTCGGAAACTCACACTGACATTGTCACTAGCAAAAACTCAAGCTGACTAAGGGGTCATTCAAGTATTATGTCAAGCTATTTCTGAGAACTGCTGAGTTGAAAGATATATAATAAAAAATATATTGTAATAAAAAAGTAGGTGCAATGCAGAGAGGCTAAAATTTTGACTGATTGCAAAACTGCAAAGTGCCACAAAACAGCTGGCTCTGATAACAAAGTCAATTAGAATGAAATCGATGACACTATAAATTCAATTGCGCTAAAGCAACTACATACTACGTAATAAGGTAGCACAGCTATCAGATACACTATGATACTGCGAACCTTGGGCCATGTACGGCACAATCCATGTCGTACAGACCTACTGCGTATGTACGAATCTGTGCACAGTGAAGCCGCACTCAGCAGGGGGTCACTGGTACTTGCACATAAAGACAGATCACCAAGTTTCATTTTTGTTGTCATAATAGTCATGCAGCTCAATATATAGAGCTGTACATTAAAACATGCATTCTTATTATACATAATTACAAACCTGGGATATTCTTTGCTGTTTAACATCTGTCATCCATGCAAAAAAGGGTGATATTTCTCTTTCAGCACTGCTACTAATTCATTTAACTTTGTAACACAGTGCTAACTACTCATTAATTACAGTTATGCAAGCTGGCCATAAGGAAATAAAGCACGTATGAGCCAGTGACCAGTTTGATGGAGAGCAAAAAAAAAAAAGTTTAATTCCACAACTGTAATCAAACTTTTTTTTTTCAGCTGCATCAAGGCATGTAAGCAAACTGTTCTTGCTATCTAAGCCAGTGACACCACACTGATCACCACCCTACATAACAAAAGTATATGCACTTAGTTACAAAGTTTATGAAAGAAATAATACAAGAGGGAAATGCCACTTTTTTGCATGAATTACAAATATTAAACAGTAATACCCCAAAGAGAGTGGGTAAGTGGGTGCACTCACTCATTTTCTTCAGCAGATTTGTACAATTATGCATAATAAACAACATAGCACTTATTTTAACACACAACTTGTATACATCAAAAACAAAACTTAGCAATCTTGTTATCTTTCTCATATTGGCCAAATTAGCATATTAACTATCTACCACAAAGAAACTAAAAGTCAATTAACATTTTAAATGATAATTACAAAAATTCAGTAGTATTAATAAGATATCTGATTAAAAATTTCTCTTGATTAATTAATACTGACATGTTCTGATTCTGTACAGATACTATGAATCCGTTTAAATCAAAAACAGATCCATTTTGTTCTCTGATTTCAAATTAATCAAGTATATATTAACCCTACATATATATTTTGAAGTGCCTACTAAAAACTTAAATACATAACTCTATAACTGAATTGGGAAATAAAGAAATCTCAATTACGAATGATTCATATCACAACTTGATCTAGTGAGACAATCAAAAAAGAGTTGTTAGGCATCTATAGAGTAGGCCATAATCAATACCAAAAGAAACTTACTTGCACGATGAATACGATCACGAACTGCCATATACTCCTGCTCATGTTTTACAGAAGTAAGAGATGTGGATAGTTCTTTAATCATTTCTTCTAACTTGTTCTGGTGGGCTGTATAAAATACAAAAAAGTTAATATAATGAAAGTGCAAATTAAATAGTGTAATGTTTCTTGATGAATTGCAAATTAATGCCCAATTTTAATATCATAATTTTCTGATATAACATTAATGATAACAATTCCTGATATAAAATTTACTCTTAACAAAATTGATTTTTTTCAGTTTCTGACTTTAATGGTATAATTTTAATCACCACAGTAACAAATTCATGGTACAATATTACACCAAGATTATATATTTATATAATCTTGGTGTATTATATATATCCCTGAAATTATATATATTCATGAAAATCAAAGTCATTAACAACAGAAAAGTGAGCAGTGGATGTACTTGAAGTAATCTCATGGCTAATGAATTAGATTGGCTGCGATTCTGGAGTAATATCATGGACATAAGTAAGCATACTGCAGGATCAAGTTCATATGCTACCAAAAACTGCCTCAACCATGCATCTTAATTGCTGCAAGTTATAATTTCCTCTGGAAATTATAACTTGCAGCAGTTTTAAATTATATTTCATGGAGTATAAATGGAAATTTATTTTAATGAGCTCAGAAACAGCTCATTAAAATAAATAAACTTCAAAATCAGAACAATTCATTAAATCATGGTGCAAGAATATTTCTCCACTACAATTTCCTTCTGCTTTACATCTATTTGGGCAGTTATTTTATTTACTCTTTCTTTCTCATATAAGTATAAGGGCTATTCAAAGAGTGGTGGCAACAATTATAAGAGTATTTAAATTTTTTTTATTTATAAGTACTTGATGATATTGTAAGGTCAGGCATAGCCTCTTACTGTATATAGCTATGAGCAAACTGGGTTTGCTAATCAGTTCATCAACTTCATATTGCAGAGGCACTGATCCAATGGAGAAGTATATTACTTTTTTATTTAAAATGTAATATACTTCTCCATCCCCCCCCCCCAAATCTGGAGTTCAACCCCAATCAGTCTCATCAGTGGGCACAGACATTGTGAAGACCTGAGCAACACAGTGAGAAGATATATCCATATGACCGATGAAAAATGATGCAGTAAATAAAGTAAAGTAGACATGGTTAAGTCTAGGGCAAAAGCCTCAAACTATGAAAACCATAAAAAGTCATTGTATGTGTCAGGCATAGTCTCTTTCTGCTCTGTTGAGTCTTTTGCCCTAGACTTAACTGTCTACTTTACTTACTACACCAGCTCACATCTCACATATTGTTAATATATCTTTTCACTAGGTTACTCAAGTCTTCACAATGCTTACCTGCCCACCAATGTGAATCCAATGTCAAAACCTAGGGTCTGGATAGTGCATACACTTTAAATTTAAAAAATATATACTTCTCCACTGGAAAAGTACCTTTCATTTAGAGCAGTGCAATACAAAGCAACAAAATGGTAAAGTGCTTCCAACAATGAGACCGACACCGAGAAGCAAACTCAGTGTCAGTCCCATTGTTGTAGCTTTATACAGAAAGTGGCTAATGTCTGACATGTACGATGACTTTAATATAGTTTTCATATCCTCTGGCTTCTTCCCCAGACTTAACCATAAATACTTAATGGTTACATTCCCTCACCAGTCATTTGTAAAACTTGTGCCCAAACATATGGGAGCTGCATTATACCATTATAGCATGGTTTTGAAAAAAGAGACAGAGAGAGAGAGAGAGAGAGTGTGAGCTACTTCTTCTCACCATCTTGTGGTGCTGTCCAAAAAGCATGGGATTCTGTATGACTCCTTTGCATTTCACAACAACAAATTGGAGCAGAGTGGATTGCTCATTATCATGCCACTTCTGTAATATCACATCTTCACAGAAATACTGCTGCTGAAACAACCAAATACACAATACCAACCACAGCATCCAGTTACTACACTCTGTTGAATGTTTGAATGTTTTTTTCTCATTCTATATCTTCTTGGAATCATTTTTAGCTATTCAGGAGCTTGTTTCACTTTGCAGTTTTTAACAGCATTGAAATAGTGTTGGTTTATTTCTGAGTGTGCAGGCAACCCCCGTATAACATGGTACTTCTACAACACGGTTTCGCTCTAACACGATTGATAATTTGTGACAATCTTCACATAACACGGTACTTATATAACACAGTTTCACTCTAACAGAATTTCAGTAAACCTAGCATAACAGGGTGTTTTTGAGCTTTTGTGCGGAGAAACCTTGGCTACAATGTTGGATGTAATTTTTCAACACATCCACTCTTTTTGAATCCCTGCTGTTGACTCGCTAATCAAAAAAAATTAAGAAATCCCTGTATTTTTATTTAGTTGGGAAATTCCTATGTTACATTCTGTGCTATTGAACTTGTGCAAAAATCTAGATTTCAAAGTTTTATTACTATTGGCTAGCAACACCAGGCAATCCAAAATATTTAAGTCATCCAAATGTTGAAGTTATGTTACTAACACCACAGTTGTACTAGGTTAATACAACTTCTTTTATTCAGCCATTAGATGAAGGCATTATATCCACCTTTAAAACTTATTACATCAGAAAATCGTTACAATGAATTTTGGAAAAAATTGATTCCGAATCTGTTGAAGTGATGGAGCATGGAAACATGTCTCAATTGTGGACTGTATCAGAATCATAGCTTTATCGTGGAAAGAAGTAAAACTAACAGGTGGTGTTAAAAAAATGTATGGCCAGAGTCAGTTCATTCAGGAAATATAATCGAACCAGCAGAAACGGAATCAGTGCGATAGTAAAACTCGCTAAGTTTTGATGATATGACTACTACTGAAGCCTTCGTGGATAGTATTGATAGAATTGCCCTCCTCCTCCTCCCCACACTGGGTGGAAAAGACCTGAATTCGAATCCCGTCGATGATGGGAGGAATTTTTATGGGTCTTTTTTTTTTTTTTTTTTTTTTTCCACAACGTGGCTGAGTTTGTTGGGCTCAGGCAAGGGTAGCATGGTTTTTTCCTTCCAGAAACTCGGGTTTTTCGTCCAGAAAAACAGAAAATTGACTCAGGACACATGCAATTTATTGACAATATACACAGAGTAACATGGCCTTAGTCGCCGATGCTCCTAAAAAAATAAAAAAGATATGATTACTGAAGACGTTCAAGAATTACTGGTAGAAAAAGAGGCTGGCGAAGCGGATTTGGTGGAAATGGCATCGGAGGTAAAACCAAATCAATTCAGAGGATGATAGCACAGATGAAAATTCTAAACTTCCAAATTTTTTCACTAAAAAGCATACGGGAAGGCAAAAAGTTAGCCGAGCAATTAGAATCTTATTTTTTGAATGCAGATTCTTGAATGAAAGGAGCCAAAGTTCAAAATGGAGGTTCAAAAATGCTTAGTTCCATACAATGAAATTCACAAAGATTTATCTAGCAAAAGCAAACAAAACCAGATTACTGATTTTTTTAAAGAGAGCAGAAGGTACACGAAATCTAGAATGGTGTATTTTTGTTACTTTTATTAAAATTTTGTTAATAAAATAGTGTATTGTTAGTCTTTGGAATGTAACCCCCCCTTTTGTACTTTTTCTTAGTCCCGTATAACACGGTTTCGCACAACACGACATTTTATAGGAACCTAACTACAATGTTGTATGAGGGTTACCTGTACTTCATAAGTAGATTTCCAGGGAGGGATCACAATTTTCAGAATTCTTCATAGTTATTTCAAATAATAACAACTTCATCTTCTAATGGTTTTCATTAGGGCCTTTTCAAGAAGCTTAATATCTGTTTTAGGTGCAGTCTCCCTACTTGGGCATAGTATTCCAAATGCAATATCATAATTATCTTATAAAGTGGGATTATGACCTCCCTATTTCCACAAACAAATAGTTGATAAATCATCGAAGAACCCCCATGGGCCTCCTTGCTGCCTGCCTACGATGCATAAGAACCTCATGGCTATCTGGATCACAGCAGAAGTTTGTCTTTAGCCAGTGGGTGGTTGATTGCTGGAACAAACTTCCATCTGTTGTTGAAGTGGATAGCTTAAATAAATTCAAGGAAAAACTAGACAAACTGTTGGAGGGGATGGATAGGTGAAATGGGAAGTTATTTTTTTTGCTGATGCTGTATAAGCTTGCTTCCTTGCATCATTTGCCACTACTAATAATGTTCAAACCTCTCTTCTCTCTATTCTGTTCTTGATTAAACTTCTAGTGCAGCATTTCCCAAACTTTTTTAGTCACGGAACACTGTCTTTCAATATATTTACAGAACACTTTTTGTCTCATGATATATTTATAGAATATATTTATGGAACACTTATGAAACAAGTTTAGCGGGAGCCAAAGAACTGTTTGCTAATATTTCATTACATATGATGCACTGTGCATCAAGAGCATCTTTATTTCCAACACATATAAGGGCGAAATTCAAATAACTGTCATTATATTTTCGTTTTGGTCTTTTATTAGTTGGTTCCTGTTTTTTCACTTCAGATTTTTGGGGAACAAAAGACTGATTGTTCATCCTCATTTTGAAGTGTAACAATATTGTGTTCGTTTTCATCGACACAGTTGAAATACTAGAAGTACTTGCTTCTCGTTTTAAAGTTCCTTTTTTTAAACCACAAATCCATGGTCATTTAATTTAATAATATTTCAAAATACTGATAATTATCAAAAAAAAATAATTTATACAAGGAAGTGAGTTTAGTTATGATATCGGTTCCCTTCCCCTCTTCTTCAACCCGTCTACTACTCCAGGCTAAATCGCATACGAATGGTATACTAAATCACTACATTGCTACTTTTTTGTAGATGTCATTACCTCTACACATACTTCTCTATGCAAAAGCCTGCCAAAATAAGGTGTTCCACAGTCAATTTTATTATTAGTCTATGCCAGTACATTAATAACTGAAAAAAAAAAAAAAAAAAAAAGTTAAAAAATTATAATGATACAAAAGTGGTGTACGCTACAAATATGCAAAATTTATTTATTATTTATTTTTTGTTTTTAATTATTAATTATGATTTTTCACGGAACACTTGTTCACATCTCACAGAACACTGGTGTTCCATGGAACACAGTTTGGGAAACGCTGTTCTAGTGAATAATTTATTGTGGAGTTCTTATTTCTCAAAACCTTGCATTTCACAGCATTATAACATTTCACTTTCCTCAACATTCCTGAAGGAGCACTGCTTGGCACTGGTCTTATTCTCCTGACCTTAACATCATCTGCAAATTCTGATATCATGCCCTGTATCCATTTGTTAATATCATTCTGGAAAATGGAAAACAGGAGCAGTCCCTGGGGTACCCTACTTCTAACTATCCCAATCTGAGGAATAACCATTTGTAGTCCAATGTTGTGCCCAGCATGACATCATAAAATTCAATTTCCAGTCCAATGTCACGTCCAGCACACTCATCAACGTTTCTGATTATGGAATTTGTTTTCCAGCTGTACTAGCACAATTATTGTACTACCATCCATTTACTTTTCATATAAATAATCCGAAAAGCTAAATTCAATTATTAAGTGCAGGTTGGTTTTTCTTTTTCTCAGTCAGATATTGTGGAGTCGAGAATATCGGCGTTTCTAATTGTGAAATTTGTTTTTCTGCTGTACTGACTCAATTATTGTACTGCAATCTATTTATACTTGATATAAAGAATCTGAAAAACTCAATCTATGTTTATATTCAACTGGAGCAACTGTCAGCATTTCTGATTATTAATTTTGTTTTCCCAGTGTACTGTCATTTATTCAAACTTAATATAAACAATCCAAAAAACTAAATCAATGTTTACATTCAATAGTTAACAGCAGGTAGGTTTTTTTTTTCCCCCCTGTCCTTCTCAAGTTCAATGTGGAAATCAGCACAATTGTTTGCACTTTTGATTATAAAATCTGTTTTCCCCACTGTAATGCCATCCATTTATACTTCATATAAATGATCTGATAAACTAAGTGGATGTTTACTGATTTTTATATTCAATTATTAATGGCAGGTGGCATTGCTTTTTTTCAGTGTAGAAGTCACAAAGTAATTTAAACATGACATTAGAGAAGTATTTAGACATGTTATAAAAGTATCTAGTAAAGGGCCTCTCTGATGGCAAAATTGTGAAATTGTTAGACCTACCTGAAGAAATGAAGAGAAAAAAGGAAACTTACAAATAAAATAGTTTCCTAATGTTCTGAAGAATGAATGGACAGAATTAAGTTTTTCAAGTGTATTTAGCAGGAAGAGATATATACAGATATTTTAGATATTGCATCTCTTGCCCACTCACAAAAGGATAAACAAGGAATTCAAAGTAGTGGCTCTACTAAGTAAAAAACATTGTCAATTATCTGGATGCAAGGTTTGGTGAATATTTTCTTCCAGGAAGAAATATTTCATTAGAGCTTTTAAACTGTTTTGTCATGCTGTTTCAAGCATCACATTCCAACTAGTCATTTGTTTGACTGGATTGCACATGGAAGACAGTGAAAATAATTCTGGACTGCAAAGGGTTAATCACAACCATCTACTTCCTGTCCTGAATCCATCTAAAAATCTTGCCTTATACCAACAGATTCCAGATTAAAGGATAACTTATCATGTAGAATATTAAATGCTTTGCTAAAATCCAAATAAACAATACCAAAATTATTTTCTATATTCAGCTCATCAGTAAGAAAACAACTATCCAGATTAGTTAAACAAGGTTTTCTTTTTATAAAACCAGGCTGTTTCTTGGAAAACCATTTATATCTTGATACCCCTATGCTGCATTCTTAATCATCACCAAAAGAATCCTCAGAGTTCAATGATGCTGTCATAATTAATCTTAACACTTCAGTACTCTCTCTCTCTCCACCCCCTCATCTAGTGTGGTATCTTTTTTGGTAGTACCCCCACTATCCAGAATAATTTGTTTAAAACATTTCCCGTAATGCATTTATATCCAACAACATACAGTTGTCAGCCCAGTTAACAGAGCCCAAGAAATACCTTAATCTGCTATAGTCTTTCCTCTTGAAATTTAAATCCATGCTGTTCCTTCTGACCATGGAAATGTTTTTTACATTACCAATTTTATACTGTTAAAGTCACTACCCGCTACTGGATCCTGCACTGTCATGTTTTTGATACAACTTGCATCCTTGGTGAGGACCAGGTCAAGAACAGTGGCACTCCCCATGCTATCTTTGCATGCTGGTTCAAAAAAAACTGATCCTACATTCATAAATTAACTAGTGTATTGCCAGTGTATGATTTCCAGTCCTATAAATTCTATAAGTGATGATTATTCATAACTATGTATTCATACTGATTTACCCATTCAAGTTGCATGAAGAAATTTTTATCCTACTTTTTAGAGTTGTTTGACCTAACACATATTCCCCTACTACCATAATATCATCAATATAATCTTTCCTTCACCACTAGTCATTGCTTGAGTCATACAGACTTGTCCACCTAGGCTTGATCAGATTCTGGAAATAATCTGGTTGCCTCTGGACAGCTCTATGCCATTAGATAAGAAGCATATTCCCCTCTCACAGTGCTACTTTGGGATAGTGCCATGCCTCAACTAACCTTACAATATCAGCATTAGTTAACCTGACCAGAAACTCAAATTCATCACTTTTACAAAATTCCTGAAAATACTATCTATATAGGTTAAATTTCGTATTTTTTTTTTTTTTTTTTTTTTTACATTTTACTACCCTTTATAAAGGGCCTCCGTAGCCGAGTGGGCAGGAGCGGGAGTGCAGTAGCACACGCTCTTTGAGTAGCCCGGGGTTCAAGCCCCTGACTGCTGAATACGGTCGATCTGCCAACCCGCACTGGACCAGCGTGGCAGATTATGGTCCATTTCCCTCAGCATGAATTGTTGAGGAGGCTTCCATCCTGCAGTGGGTTGATAATGGCTGAACTTTACTTTTTTTTACTTTTACCCTTTATAACCATTCAATATTCCTCTGTGGCTTATAACAGTTGTTTACTATTTCTTTCCATCAGTAAATTTCAAGGATACAAGTGTAACCTTCATATGTGCAACTAAACTGTAACTTTTCGCTGACTCCCCTCAAAATTAAACTCTGCCAAACCATAAGGCCTCCTCCATATTAATAAAGACCCTCAACATTCCACTGTTGAAATTAAATTAATCTTTGCTAAACAAATTCTCCCCATCAACTAGGGCAGGCCATTATGCAAAAATTTTATCCCTACAAGCCATGCACACCTTCTCATCTAGAGTTAACTAGCAAGGCTCAGATATATAATTCTTCCTTTCGTGTCTGGGCAGAATTGCAAATACAATGCACATTTTGTGACTAAGTCTTCAGTTCATTTTTAGGCACATTAGCATAGTGTGCCTACTGT
This sequence comes from Mastigoproctus giganteus, assembly GCF_048544385.1. Classification (NCBI taxonomy): domain Eukaryota; kingdom Metazoa; phylum Arthropoda; class Arachnida; order Uropygi; family Thelyphonidae; genus Mastigoproctus; species Mastigoproctus giganteus. The sequence continues at coordinate 206,642,537 of NC_143579.1, forward strand.
CTTCACAGTGTCCATCTGACTCTACTCGCAGTGGGGAGATTTGCATGAAATTTTATATCTTGGCCTTTTAAAAAGATATGTTGAACCATTCCAAATTTCATTAAAATTGGACCAATAGAAATCTAGTAATTAGTCTCTTTTTTTTTTTCCATCCTTGTGTAATAACTTTACTCCCAGTGAGTGGATTTTCATGAAATTTTATACTTGGGAGTTATAGAGCCATCCCAAATTTCATCAAAATTGGACCAACAGAAATCTATTATTTCTTTGTCCATCCATCTGCATGTAATAAATGAACTCCCACTAGATGAATTGTCGTGATATCTTATATTTGCTCTACCAATCGAAATTTGGAAATTATTATTATTTATTTATACCATAGATATCACATAGGTTATCCAAATACTGTAGTAGAAGCTGGATATTATGTTTGTGATGGCTGGAAGAATGAGAGTGCAGTGTAGTGGATGTGCAGAAACGAAATGCTCTCAGTTGTATGCACATAAAAGTTGTTGCTTTTTGCTCTTTTTTTTGTTATAAATCATGAATTACAGTCGGTCCTTGTATAACGTGTTTACATTACACGAATTCGATCATACACGATTTATAAATAGGGGAACGTTATCTTATATAACATGAACCACATTTGCTTATGCACGATTCGCCTTTGTGTTTACAAGAAATGGCAGTTGAACGCGGAATCACCCCAACCGAACGCAACACGATAGGAATGAAGAAGATTCTGAAAATGTATTTATGTGTTTTATATCAGTGAAGGGGAAACACATTTCACCATAATAACGTAAAAACCAACACAATTCCAGCTATCGATATAATCGCAAATGCAATTAGATGGAGTTTACTACCAGTTTATAACAGATTCCACTAGCAGAAACGAAACTGGAAATTGTTTTTATTGTTTTATGGTAGTAACCCCCAGAAATGTGCTTTAGTAAAATGTGGGGTGTTAATAGTGTATCTCGGCTTTACGGTGTTGTTTATTCAGTTGCTACACGCGCAGCTTTGTTTATGTGCCTCCTCGTTTTGTAATTGCGCTTTATTCCCTAAAAATTAGTAAAATACTTAAAAGGTGTGAAAAGGAAGCATCCTGGTGAAGACACTGCAGATTCAGAGAGAGAAAAAAAAAAAGCAATATCGATAAACAGAGGCGGACTGGATCAAAAATTCTTACCCGGGAAAATTTACGGTGGCCTCATACTACGGTTTATGGCCCAAATCACACCGGCCTCCAGCCCACCAGGATTTCCCGGGTAAGGCTTATGGCCAGTCCGCCTCTGTCGATAAAGAAAAAATATGAAATTGTGAAACGCTTTGAGCGAAATGAAAGACCATGTGATATTGCACGTGCTACAGACCTAAATGAGGCAACGCCGAGAATTATAGAGAATGCGGAGAAAATAAAAACAACTTTCATAGCGGAAACAACTCAAAGTGTAATTAAAATCCATTAGATTAAGACAAGAATTGGAAGAGATGGAACGGCTGTCATCTGTTTGGATAGAAATCAAACAAAAAACAAGTTTGCTTACGATAGAAGCAAAAGCATTAGCAATATTTTATTACGTAATAGTCGTAATAAAATAAGTAAGCATTTTATTACAACTTACGTATTATAATTTATACTTACGTATTATAAAATCATAAGTATTTTATTACGACTATTTTATTTAATATAATAAATTTTTTACGAATAAAATACGTATTTTATTCGTAAAAATACTTTTTAATACTAAAAATACTTTATTATAATATAATAAATAATAAAAAATATTTATTTTTTATTATTTATTGTAAAAATATTTATTATTTATTATATTATAATAAAAAATATATTATATTTTTTATTACGTATTTTAATCGTTATAAAATACTTACGTATTTTATAACGATTAAAATTACCCGATTATTTATTGTGTTTGGTAATGTTTTGATTCCAAATGTGTGTTCAATCTTGGGTGGTCGGCACCTAACCCCACTTTTCCCATAGGGCCTGTTGTTTATATTGCACGAAGGTTTCTAGGAACACAACTATCATGCTATACGAGGACAGACTGTATTACTATTTGCTAAAGTAACTGAAATGTAATATGATGTATACATTAACTTATTGCATTATGTACTTAACAGTTTATTTAAGGTTTAGTTATCCATGTAAACTAAACCTTTTCCCAAGTGAATTTTTTTGAGTAATTAATATTTGAAAACAAATGCTACACTGTAGTGGCCCTTAACACTGCAAAATTGGTTAGAGATGAGTATAGTGCTATGTTTGCACACGTGTATCTTGTGCTGTTTAGCTGTTTCTGGACACTTTGCTACCAGGAAGACTGCTTCCTAGGACCCATCCATCATCAAACTCATACTGGTGAATAAAATCCAGACAGAAAAAGATCACTGATTACCAAGAAGGAAAAGCCAACATCCTGTATTACCAACAAATCCTGCCCTAGAAAGCTAGGTCCAGTAATCCCACCCTGAAGGGGCAGCAAGGGAAAAAAAAAAAAAAAAAAGACAACAGTATTAACAACTCTTAAGGATAGAAGCAAAAATAATAAGTAAAGACATAAATAACAATCACAGTATACCATTCTGTTTCATAGAAAGCAGTATAGATTTCCTTCTGAAAAAGGCAGACTGCACATTCCCATGTAGTTAACTAAAAGCTAATTGGATTTTCTAAAAATTTTGGTTCAGTTCCAGGGAAGACCGAATCCTCAAGTTGTCAAAGATTGGGTAATAATATAAAGCATGGCTCCAATCTTCACAGTTGCCATAAAAAAAAAGTTTCTGAAGCAGACAGAAACATGACAACATTGCATTTGCCAAGCATTGGCCTGGAAGAAGTTAGCTGAAGATATGAGTAAACTACTCTAGCAGGGATTTATTGTTTAAATATATGCCATGAATAAAAAGCAGATAAACTTATCATAGATAAATATGTTGATCAGTATGATGTAATCCCTCTTTAGCCATTGCTATTACATGTAATGTACATTTCACCTTTAATCAAACATACTATATAGTTAATAACAAACAATTTCAGCCAGGCAGGCACACTAGTTATGTTTGTCTTTATTATAGAATATATTTCCAGTTTCTTATATGACAATGCACTTGCTGACAAATTTTGTTGACAGTTAAACTCAAATTGAACCATCAGAAAATTTTTTAATTGATGAATTTGCATATTTTGACCCTCTAGGTTAAGCAGAAACACAAAATTCAAATGCACTGATTTTTATGATTACAAATTACTAATGTGAAATTTGTGCACAGAGTAAATACACACCATGCATTCTACACTAAACGGCGCTGAAATGAGAAAGAATTTTTTGCAAGGCATTTATGAAAGTACACAATGCCTGATGAAATTTCCTCACCTCCTCTGCTGCTAGTACTTCCATACGATGCAAATTCTGAAAAATAAAAAAACTCAATAATACTGGATAAAAATTATATAAAGAAGGAATTCATCTGACTGATCCCATCTCCTCAGAATCACAGTCTTGCGGAATTATAAAACCCAAAGGACATAGCATTTCAATAAACCGTAAACCTCACCATGTGGCTGAAATATGTACAAGTTTAGCCCAATTTCTCTTCATCTTTCTGACTACTCAAATAGTGGAATGGCACTAAACTTGGTGTGCAAGGAGGTACCAATTTTATAAACAAGTATTTCATAATAATGCCACTTACTGTGTAAAATAAATGACATTCTTTTACAATACGCTTTTACTATCTCAACAATATAATTATTCTCAGAAAGTGATTCCAAGTGCCAAATGTGAAATAAAGTTTGAAATAAACTGAAAACAGAACTAACTAATAGTATCGAATATAAACTGCTCTACCATTAATATATGAGCACCTGCATAACTACAAATAACCTTTATTTACAGGAAAACTAATGTGTGATGAATGGCAGCCTCTGATCTCCATAAAACACTCTTGCACCAGTTTTTTTTGTAAATGTACTCTAATATTTTTCGGCATTCAGCCTTCAAAGTGTGACCAGTTCAACTCTGCTTTTTGGAGTCTCTCACACAAACCGACAATCCAATTCATCCCAGAGATTCTTTACACAGACTGAGGTTATGGCTCTAGATCCAGCTTAGACACACATCCTGAAACCAGTACATCACAATGCAAGGAGTACATGGGGCACAAGGAAGATCCAAGTATTAGCCTTCCTTGTGCTGCCACAATGTAGGTAATATACTATTGCCCAGGACATCTAGATAGACCTCAGCATTCATGGTTTTGTCCAAAACAGTCAATAGTCCCAGGCCAAACTATTAAAAACAGCTCCAGATCATTATGCTGTCTCCTACTTGCCGGATTGTATTGGTCATTGTCAGAACAATACAATCCGGCAGGTAGCCTTCTCCAAACATCTGTCACACCCAGACATGACAATCAAACTGGCAGACCAGGTACCATGACTCATCTCTCCAAAGTACTGCTTTCCAATGGTCTGTGGTCCAAGAGTAATGGGTCTTACCTCAAACCAGATGGAGTATAGCATCAATTGGGGTGATTAGTGCCTTGTAGATGGATGCATAACCACAGTAACCCATATCATGCAGCATCCTGCCACTGTACTGGTGCTGACATTCCCAATCAAAGGCTTGTGTGCGCTGTGACAATGTTCACCTGTGTTATGAGCAGACAATTCTTTGCAGGGCTTTTGTGTCATGTTCCATCAGCTTCAGAGATTTTCCAGATCATTTTCTGATGGTTTAAGCACCAGTTGCTTTCATTTGCAGATCAAATCACTAGTCATTGAAATGTCACATACAGACTGCCTGCTTATGTGCAACCTTATTATCATTCCAAGATGGAAGTCTTAACTCTGTCAATTGCTGCATCTTGTATTCACAATCATGCTACTATCTCTTTGAAGGCCAACAAGCTATAGTTGTATCTGACACCTGGTGCTTAGGTAGAACATGGCCAACTATCAATGGAGGAGTGTCTGGATATTAATGGCAAAGCGGTTATATGTTTATTATAAGAAATATTTTTTAATAATATTTATAAAATATAATATATACACAGGTGCATGTTTGAAATTTCCTGCATTTAACAGTTTTTTAAATTGGAAATGGAAGAGACTAAAAGATTGATGTTTCTATTTTATGACTAAATGTTTTTTTCTAATTTTCAGCAGAATTAATATATATATTTTTTTAAATAAAATTGTAAAACACACAGCATGTTTTAAAAATTTTAATTTTTTTAAAACTTAAAAAGTTACATGATACTGTAGTAATGGTAAAGCAGTTATATATATGTTTATTATAAGAAACATATACAGGCATACCTCACTTTAAAGCACTTCACTTTAGAGTGCTTCACTAATAAGCGCTTTTCAATTATATTCATGTTTATTATTTTCGGTGCTTGCCTTGCTCTTAAGGGGAGTTTTTCAGTGGTGATGTGCACATCAGCTGACTCCAAGCTGAATCGAGCAAATCGACTGGTGCCATTTTGTTACCTGTGCTCAGTCTGTTTACAGCTGCACTTCGTGTCCCAGTGTTATGTTCTGGCAATTTTCAAAATTTTTCAAACTTTTTACTTGTGTTATTGTTAATTATTGTAATTATTAATTACAGTACAATGGCCCCCAAGCATAGTGCTAGTGAAAAGATGAGTCACAAGCCTCTTACTTTAAATCAAAAACTAGAAATGATTAAGTTTAGTGAGAAAAGCATGTTGAATGCCAAGATAGGCCGTAAGCTACGTTTGTCGTGCCAAACAGTTAGCACGGTAATGAACTCAAAGGAAAAGTTCATGAAAGAAATTAAAAGTGCCACTCCAGTGAACACGAAAGTGAAAATAAAGCGAGACAGCCTTATTGCCGATATGTAGAAAGTTTTGGTTGTCTGGATAGAAAATCAAACCAGCCACAATGTTCCTTTAAGCCAAGGTCTAATCCAGAGCAAGGCCCTAACTCTCTTCAATTCTATGAAGGCTGAGAGAGTCAAGGCAGCTGCAGATGAGAGGTTTGAAGCTAGCAGAGGTTGGTTCATGAGGTTTAAGGAAAGAAGCTATCTCCACAACATAAAAGTGCAAGGTGAAGCAGCTAGTGCTGATGTAGAAGCTGCAGAAAGCTATTCAGATGAGCTAGCTAAGGTAATTGATGAAGGTGGCTACACTAAGCAGCAGATTTTCAACATGAAAGATCCCTATATTCGCCCCTCCGTAGCCAGGTGGGAAGGAGCAGCAGTGAGTAGCACGCACTTCTTGATTAGACTGGGGTTCGAGCCGTCACCACCAAATACGGAGGATGCGGAAAGGTCAAGGGAATGACACCGCATATTCCCGGAGCAATATGGCCTTAGTTGCTAATGCTCCTAAAAACCAAATAACAACAACATCCCTATATTGGAAAAAGATGCCATCTAGGATTTTCATAGCTAGAGAGAAGTCGATGCCTGGCTTCAAAGCTGCAAAGGATAGGCTGACTCTCTTGTTAGGGACTAATGCAGCTAGTGACTACAAGTTGAAGCCAATGCTCATCTACCATTCTGAAAATCCTAGAGTCATCAAGACTTATGCTAAAGCTAGCCTGCCTGTGTATTATAAATCAAACAACAAAGCCTGGATGACAGCAGATCTGTTTACTATGTGGTTTACTGAATATTTTAAGCCCACTGTCGAGACCTACTGCTTAGTAAAAAAAAATTCCTTTCAAGATATTACTGATTAGTGACAGTGCACCTGGTCACCCGAAAGCTCTGATGGAGATATACGAGAAGATTAATGTTGTTTTCCTGCCTGCTAACACAACATCTATTCTGCAGCCCATGAATCAAGGAGTAGTTGCTGCTTTCAAGTCCTATTATTTCAGATGGACATTTGTTAAGGCTATAGCTGCCTTCGATAGTGATACCTCTGATAGGACTAGGCAAAATAAACTGAAAGCCTTCTGGAAAGGATTTACCATTCTAGATGCCATTAAGAACATTCATGATTCATGGGAAGAGGTCAAAATATCAACATTAAAAGGAGTTTAGAAGAAGTTGATTTCCACCCACATGGATGACTTTGAAGGGTTCGAGACTTCAGTGGAGGAAGTGACTGCAAATATGGTGGAAATAGCAAGAGAACTGGAGCCTGAAGATGTAGCTGAATTTTCGGCATCTCATGATCAGCCTTTAATGGATGAGGACTTGCTTCTGGTAGATGAAAAAGAAGGTTGCTTCTTGAGATGGAATCCACTCCTGACGAAGATCCAGTGAGCATTGCTGAAACGACAATGAAGAATTTAGAACACAACGTTGGCTTACTTGATACAGTAGTGGCAGGCTTTGAGAGGACTGACGCCAATTTTGAAAGAAGTTCTGCAGTGGGTAAAATACTATCAAGCAGTAAAATACAGAGAAATCCTTCGTGAAAGGAATCATTAGTCAATGAGGCAAACTTATTTGTTGTCTTATTTTAAGAAAGTGCCAAAGCCACCTCAAACGTCAACAGCAAGTAGCCCTACCACTCAACAGCCATCAACATCAAGGCAAGACTCTCCACCAGCAAAGAGAATAAGATTCGATGAAGGCTCAAGATGAAGGTCCACTATCTCCTTCAGCCTTCCTTCCATAATTACTTCTTCTAAAATATTCATTCGTCAGTCACCATAAGCAAAGGACAAAAATATTTTAAGGTTAGCAATAAAGTACTGTAGCATTTTTATTATTTTTATTTTGCATCGTTTTTTTTAGGCCTAGTGCTATTGTGCACTTAATAAATGATAGTTAAAATATGTTTTTAGGCTTTTATATGCACTGGCAAGTGAAAAAAAAAAAAGGCTGTGATTTGCTTTAAGGTGGTGGTCAGTGACCTAACCCACCGTATTAGCCTGTATAACTTTTTACTGAAATCCATTAAGAAAAGATGAAATGATAGTCATAATTCAACAACTCACTGAAATCTATTAACAAAAGATGAAATGATAGTCATAATTTAGCTATTTATTGAAATCCATTAAGAAAAGATTGGCATTGTTCAAGCATAATTTTTTTAAAAAAATCCCAAAAGATTTTCCAAAAATTCAAGGACTGCAATACTTATTGCAATTTTTTTTAGTTTTTTAATAAAAATGAATATTTTAAAGTAAAAAATTAACATAAAGAATGCTGTATTTTTACACCTTTTATTTTCAAAAATATATATACAGTGGAACTTCTCTATTACGAACTTCTATTTAACAAATTTCTCTATATTATGAATTTTTTGCAAAACATTGCACCTTGAAACGAAATTACAAGTAAAATTAACCCCACATAGTGATGTTAGTCTCTCTATAACAAATTTTTAAAAAAATTAGTAAAAGCATTTTTGAAGATTTAAGCATTTACTGCTAAACTGCTGCTCAAATATACGGGCCCCTTCCCTCCGAATTGCGCATTAGCATCTGGAATTAATCATCCTTTTAGTGAATACTTGTGGACATTGACGCCTGTAAGACTGCCTTTCTTTCATTTTTGTTACAGTTATAAAACCAAATGGGTTTCTTAAAAGTGGTCATAAACTTTACAATAAATAGGGTAGATTTGTAAATTGATGTTGGCTCAGGGGAAAATGAAATTCGCTGCTGTAAACCTTTAGCGTGCTGCGGCAGCAATACACAGAATGCTACCATAGTCAGATTTTAGTAACGCCTACCGAGTGACATTCGCTTCTCACCTCAACCGTACCATGTGACCTTCCTGTCAATCATTATATGATATGTCCATTCTCATCTAACTGGACTTCCAGTAGATGGTTTTCATGAATTTTTTTTTTTTATTTCGTTCTTTTAGAACAATTTGTCATCAATCACATAGGCTATATGCTCTTGTATTTTTTTTTTTTTTTCTGAAAAATAACATACAATATACATTTAACCATAAATTTTCTTTTGTGTATATATGAATGAAAGCAGAATAAAAGAAATTCACAAAGTCGCATATTTCTTCAAAGTGATTGATAGGAAAGGTCGCGTGATACTGTTGAATTGGCAAGTGAATGTCATTGAGTAGGCGGTACTAACAATTCACTATATGGCCAGCTCACGAAGTTTGTGGTGTGCGTATCAGCAAGAGCTGCAGTCGAGTAACTTTTGCAATTGCGGAAAAAATGTCGAAGAGAAAGTCTAAGTATTAATGATAAAATAAAGATTCTTCATGATACTGACCAGGGTTTTAAGAAAAAAAAAGGTGTTGCGGAGAAATATGGCATACCTGAAAGCAGCTTATCTACGATTTTAAAAAATCGAGAATTAATTTTAAATGCAATTGATTGGAGGAGCAGACAAGAAGCAAATTAAGTTATGTATATACGAAGATGTTGATAAACCTGTTCTAAAATGGGTGCAAATGATACGTGAAAAGAATATACCAATATCGGGTCCAATAATTAAGCAACAAGCTCTGAAATTTGCACATTCCCTTGGACATACAGAATTTAATACAAGCACTGGGTGGCTAGATAAACTTAAGAAGTGCCACAGAATTGTGGAAAAGGTTATTTGTGGAGAAAGTGTTAATGTAAGCGAAGAAGATTGCAACAGTTGGAAGAACAATACCTTAAAGAAGATTTTGGAAGAATATGAACCTAAGGATGTTTTTAATGCTGACAAAATGGGTTTATTCTTTAAATGTTTACCGAATAGAACACTTGCTTTTAAGGATGATAAATGTTTTGGCGGAAAACAAAGCAAAGAAAGAATCACTGTGCTAGTTGGGACAAATATGACAGGAAGTGAAAAATTAAGACTTTTAGTCATCAGAAAATCAAAAAAACCCAGATGTTTTAGAGGCACAAAATCTTCGGAAGTTGACTACACCTTTAATAAAAAAAGCATGGATGACAAGTGATATCTTTGAAGACTGGATATTAAAACTAGACAGGCGTATAACAAAAGAAAAAAGGAAAATCGTGTTGGTAACTGACAACTGTCCGGCACATCCTGCCAGTATTTCTGCCAAACTTAAAAGTGGGAAGTTGTTTTTACTACCAAACGTAACATCAAAACTCCAGCCAATGGACCAAGACATTATTAAAAATTTTAAATTTCATTATCGAAAGAGAATAATAATGAAGATTGTCGATGCGTTATCAGAAAATAAAAACTTGGAGGTTACAATTAACCTTACAGATTGCATCTCTGAACTGGCAAAAGTTTGGACAAATGATGTCACTGAATACACTATTCAAAATTATTTTTCGAAAGCGGAATTTGCATTGAATACAGAAGTCGAATAACAACTGGACGAACAAGATGAATTGCCCCTTTCACAACTGAAAAACTTTTGGACATTATTAGAATCGTCCAGAAACAGAGAAAATGAAATAACACTGGACAGTTATGTTTATTGGTTTGGTTTTTTTTTTTTTTTTAGGAGAATTAGCAACTAAGGCCATATTGCTCTGGGATATGCGGTGGTCATTCCCTGACCTTTCCGCATCCTCCGTATTTGGTGGTGACGGGCTCGAACCCCAGTCTAATCGAGAAGCGTGTGCTACGCACTGCTGCTCCTTCCCACCTGGCTACGGAGGCGCCAGTGTTATGTTTATATAGATCAAGATCTGACTACAATGGAACATCCAAATGAAGATGAAATACTGCTGAACAGTGTTAGACGCAACCATGATCATGAAGAAATTAAGATGACGCTGAAGACACATCAGAACAACCTGTAGAAAAGCCAACTCGCGAAGAAATGATTAACGCTTTTAAAATGGTTCGTATGGGTCTACAGTTTTGTGAAAATGTTCCTGATGTTTTTAATGCTCTGAACAAATGTGAGGTTTTCTTTAAGAATCAGACATCTTTTAATTGTACTGTGCAAACGAAAATTAGATTTTTTTAATTTGTGATACTTACTGGCAAAAATTGTGTAAACGTAATTTAAATAAGTGTTTATGAAATAAAATACATTAAAAATAAATGTAGATTCATTTGCATTTTCTAATTAAATAACAATTTTTAATAAAAAAGATATTCTCTGTATAACGAAATTTCTCCATAACGAATTTTTTCGCTGGATTTATCGAATTCGTTATAGGGAAGTTCGACTTTTGCTGAAAATTAGAAAAAAAAATGTTTAAAGTATAAAATAAAGATGAAAATGTTGGCCTCTTCCACTTTCCACTTTAAAAAACATTAAACGTGCAAAATTTAAAAACATGCATATATTTCTGCTTATTTAGACTAAGGCGCATTTAGGGCTAGAGCCTCAAGCTGCGAACAAATTTAGACTATGTATATAAAGTGCTTAGCATCATAATACACAGCCATTTCTGAATAAACAGAAAATTTTTAAGGTGGCATCGTTTTAGGTTATATCTCATATTGTGAATACCTTCACAACGAGTTGCCATGATATTGCACTACTTCGAATAAGTAACGCTTCACCTAAGGAGAAGACTAATGTTACTTATTCTCAGATAGGTACCACCACCCAGACAGCACCGTTTCAGGGCTATTTGGCCCTTCTTCAGTGAGTGGGTAGGTACCCAAGTGATGCAATGATGGCAAAAACAGTTATGAAGTATAACTCCACAATATGAGAGATGCCTGATGGTGTATGATGTATTTAGACTAAGGCGCATTTAGGGCTAGAGCCTCAAGCTGCGAACAAATTTAGACTATGTATATAAAGTGCTTAGCATCATAATACACAGCCATTTCTGAATAAACAGAAAATTTTTAAGGTGGCATCGTTTTAGGTTATATCTCATATTGTGAATACCTTCACAACGAGTTGCCATGATATTGCACTACTTCGAATAAGTAACGCTTCACCTAAGGAGAAGACTAATGTTACTTATTCTCAGATAGGTACCACCACCACCCAGACAGCACCGTTTCAGGGCTATTTGGCCCTTCTTCAGTGAGTGGGTAGGTACCCAAGTGATGCAATGATGGCAAAAACAGTTATGAAGTATAACTCCACAATATGAGAGATGCCTGATGGTGTATGATGTATTTAGACTAAGGCGCATTTAGGGCTAGAGCCTCAAGCTGCGAACAAGCTTGAAGAATATACATAGTCTAAATTTGTTCGCAGCTTGAGGCTCTAGCCCTAAATGCGCCTTAGTCTAAATACATCATACACCATCAGGCATCTCTCATATTGTGGAGTTATACTTCATAACTGTTTTTGCCATCATTGCATCACTTGGGTACCTACCCACTCACTGAAGAAGGGCCAAATAGCCCTGAAACGGTGCTGTCTGGGTGGTGGTACCTATCTGAGAATAAGTAACATTAGTCTTCTCCTTAGGTGAAGCGTTACTTATTCGAAGTAGTGCAATATCATGGCAACTCGTTGTGAAGGTATTCACAATATGAGATATAACCTAAAACGATGCCACCTTAAAAATTTTCTGTTTATTCAGAAATGGCTGTGTATTATGATGCTAAGCACTTTATATACATAGTCTAAATTTCTGCTTATTTGAATAAATAGCTTTTAAAAAAATTATATATGTATAAACACACACACACACACAAGATATATTATTCACTTCCATTTTCAAATTCTTAGAAAATTTTTAAAATTTTGCATTCTTTATTATTCGAAAATAATAATAAGTTTTTCAAACAGATAAATTACCTCATGCTAAGCTCATCAAAACTATTGCTAGATCACGTGTATAGATCATGTAGGACAGTTCCATAAATGACTCAAAACTAGAAACAAACACATAATTCCAAGCTTCATAACATCAATACCATCAGTATCACTGGCATTGCCACAGGTTAAAAGTAAAATAAACATAGTTGTGCAAGACTAGGCAGGTTCACTCATGACTTAACACTAAGAGAGAGAGAGAGAGAGAGAGAGAGAGAGATACCAAGTAAAAATTTGATTATATTTAAGAAGATACAAAAAAATTACACATTTTTATCTTTAACCAACAACTGGCGGGTTCGTATTTTCAAGAGGGGGCTTGCAGATCCAGTCTCACCACTGCAAGGTTAATATTCTGTAAATCACTCAATAACAAAAGGTCCTATTACTAAAACCATGTGAAAATGTAAACAATATAAGCATACAAAAATCTTTCAAAAATATTCTCAGATATAATGAGATAACATGAACTTAATCAGCTGATAAGGATAAGAGTGCAGATGAACTTGTAATGCAGAAAAACCAAAGGTATCTAATTCAACCAAAGAAAATATTAAAGTGGTTCAGATGTCATCAGTGCAAACCAGGATACTATGTGCACACTGAGGGGGAATCAAAAGATGCTGACTAAGAAAGCAGAGTCCAATAACAAATAAGACAGCACTTGGTATAACTGACATTCTGAGATGTGGAACAACTTATACTTTACAGATATTTTACATGTAGGTTAGCGCAAAATCATAATTTTAACGTAGCCATCTACCAAAGTAGTTAAATTAATTAATTAATTAATTAAATTGGCATCGTTTTGGTTATATCTCATAATTGTGAATGCCTTCACAATGAGTTGCCATGGTATTGCACTACCTCGAATAAATAACACTTCACCAGTGGAGAAGACTACTGTTATTTATTCTCGGCGGATACCGCCATCCGGATGGCACCGTTTCAATGCTTGTTGGTCTCTCTTCTGTGGGTGGGCAGGTACCCTGGTGTTGCAATAGTGACAACCCAGTTGGGAAGTATAACTTCACAATGTGAGAGATGCCTGATGGTGTGCAGTGATAAAGACTATAAAATATTTAAGGGCAAAGGCCTCATGCTGCAAGGTAGAATGACTAACATGTAGGTTAGTGCAAAAGCATTATTTTAACGTAGCCATCTACCAAAGTAGTTAAATTAATTAATTAATTAAATTGGATTCGTTTTGGTTATATCTCATTGTGAATGCCTTCACAACTAACCTACATGTTAGTCATTCTAACATGTAGAATGACTAATCGTTCTAACATGCACTAACCTACATGTTAGTCATTCTACCTCGTAGCACGAGGCCTTTGCCCTTAAATATTTTATAGATATTTTACATTTAAACAGATATTACTGCATGATAAAAGAAAAGGAAATTTCTGACGAAAAACAAATTAAAATTGATTTTTTTTTTTTTAAGTTTATAAAACTATTTTTATAAACCTATATTTATCACTGTATATACCTATTACAGGAATACCTCACATAGCATGGTTTCGAACAGTGCGGGTTTCGCTATAGTGCGGTTTACAAATTGAAAAAAAAATTAACTGTGTTACGCACCAATACATTTGATATGTATTGTAATGCCAGCATGTAGGCCAATGCGTCAACACTCTAGATTCCGAACGGTGAGGTCGTTCACTGTGCTTAAGCTGTACAAATATTTTTCTCTGTATTTTTATTAAAGATTATTTTTTAAAAACGTTACACCTTTATACGCAAATATGAGTGGAAAGAAGAAATGTAATGGCACTGAGAGTTCTAGATCCAAACATGAAAGTAAGGCAGGCGTTGCAAAAGGACATTAGATGTTATAAAGAGATGTATGCAGATAAAAAGAAGAAAAAAACTGTGCAAACTAAGCTGATCAGTTATTTTTCAAAATAAAAATACAGTACATACTTCGCTTGTATTCTTTTGGTATGTACATACTGCAATAAAAAATCATTTGTGCTGTACTTACTAGTATTTTTCATTTTTATCATTTTAATTTCTTTTTTTGCAAAAACTTTGTGTGCATCAATTTATGGTAAACAAACACCTATATATTTTTGCAACTCGACCCATATAATCAAATTGTCGGAACCACATTACATTAAAATACATACTAATAATAGCTCGATCAGCGCGGTATTTTTTTGGCACGAATTAACCGCGCTATGTGAGGTAATTCCTGTATTTTACATGTTTTGTGTGTTTTCCCTGAATTACTCTACTTTTTGGGTTATCAGAGTTCCTTAACCCCCAATTAACCTGAACAAATAGATCTACTGAATTTTTTATATACAAACAACTTTCATACAGTTGACTAACAGGTGATAATTACTTTAGGATTATCAATACCAAACTCAATAATTTACTCATCAATATACAAAGTATATAAATATTACAGTACTTGTAAAAAAGAAAAATAAATGAAAAACTAACCTTCTGTTTCAATTTCTTGGCCTTTAGGTGCCTCGCCAACATCCATTGAAAACATAACAATCTTTGGAGTCATTGTAGACATGGCATTACTGAAGCAGTAAGTATAGATTCCATCCATGTGTGCAGCAAAAGTATATTTCCCATTGGATTCTCGTTCACCCTGATATATCCCTTTTCCATCTGGACCCGTAATCTTAAAATATACAAAGCAAAGTTTTCAGTCTCAAATTCATAAAAAAAATAAATTAATGCACAAGTATGCATTGGCCAATGTTTTTTTTTAATTTTTTTATGCTGATTACAGTTATAGCCCTACAGCTGTTAATTACTGTCTTACTAATTTAATACTAAAATAGCAAGAAACCATTTAATATTAAAAATAGCAAGGGCACTGAGGCAAGTTACTTAAAAAAGAAGCTCCTGCTCTTTTTAATATTAATTTTTTTTAATTTATATATGGGATGAAACCACTAATGGTTTCATTCCTAAACACCCACATGAATGGAGCGTACACATTAAGCAGGCAAATTACAAAATTATTTACAATTTCATAAATTTACACGGCTCTAGCATGGCTTGTTGCAAAATGGCAAATTAAAACAATATAACTACTTGAGAGTTAATCTCAGTCAATGTATAACAATTCCTTGTAAATGTTAAGTTTTCCTTTGACCAAAACACCACATTTCATGACTGGAAACTGTAATATATGGCACATTCATCACTAAAAATTACTTTACAATTTGGAATTGTGTTGAAAGTTTGAAGTAATCTGAAACATGCCTCTTTCCTCTGAATTATAAGTCACTGCCAGATAGTTCTTGAACAAATATAGGATGATATGGATGCAATTTTAAGTCAATTATCATATGATGCTACATTGTTGGCCAGGGGGATTCCAAGTTCCGATGCTATTTTACGCAATGATTCCATTGGTGATCTCACAACAGACTCCTCAACTTATCTCCACTGTTCCCCCCTCTTGTTGAAGGTCTGCTGCTTCTTGGTTTACTAGTATTTTTCTAAAGAGTTTCTTCTCTCAATGCAAAGGCATTTTTTTTTATGGAGGATATCGCTGAAATTGCTGCTGGAAATCAGCTCGCAGCTCTTTCACTATCTTTTTAGTTCTTCCCCCGGTAATGCACCCAACAATAATAACAGTTTCTTCAACTGTGTAATTACTCTGGTCAGCCTTTGAATCTAAAAATATAAAATATCTAATACTAGTTGACTGCAAAAGAAAATAAAAATATTTAACCTTAGACAAATATGTATAGTATATTTGATATTGGTTAATTATAAAAGGGGTGATCATTTAATTCATGGAGTGGTGCAAGATTTTATGTTTATTGCATGAATTTTCCATAACTGCCGCTAGAGGTGCTCTCCCCAATTGCTACTGAGCAGACTATGTGCGCATGCCACTACTTGTCAAGCTAGTGTTGCATGAAAAGAGCTTTTTTTTTTAGCCACATGTCACTGATGGTTGTTTTGAAGCAAGTATCACGTCGGACATACAGACTGAACAGCGATATGGGATTCGTTATTGTGTCAGAGGGGGCTTAAATGCATCAGAAACATTTAAAGAGATGGATGAAGCATATGGTAATGAGTGTCTTGGTAGGACAGCCATATTCGAGTGTGACCAAACTTCCAGTGTGAAGTGGTTTCCCCATCAAGACAATGCCAGGCTCCATAAGGCTAATATTGTGCAGGCAGGCAGGTGCTGAGGTTCTGCCACATTCCCCTTATTCTCCAGACTTAGTCCTGTGTGATTTCTTCCTGTTTCCCTGTCTGAAGAAAGCTCCGAAAGGCAAGCATTTTGTCCAACACAACAATGCTCAATGGAAGCACTTCGCAATCATTCAAAAAATGGCTTGTAAGAAGCATTTAATGGGTGGGTACGACGGTGGTGAAAGTGTGTAAAGTTCAACAGAGAGTATTTAGAGAAGGAGAAATCTACAGAAGATTCAGACGATGACAATTAAGATGATGACAGTCTGCAAATTAAATGATCACCTCTCGTATATATATATATAGGGTAACAGGACTTTGTGGCCATCCTGTACAACAACAACAACTGTTTATGGCCATTTACATTTTCTGTGAAATAAGAATATTATTAGTGATATCAATTCCTGAATTATCTGAGACCCAGTGTATATATCTAGTTCTTAACGTAATATTAATAAAGAATGGTGCCCATCACACCAGTTTTTACAGAATATTACATGTCCAGAAAATTTTGCACTTCAGTGACCAATTTTATAGCATTATGTCCTATAAAAATATGAAGTCTCCTGAGTACAAAATTATCCGTGCGATAGACAAGATTTTGCAGCTCCGGAAAACAATAAGTTTTTGATAAATATATAGCTGTTTTATTGACTTAATTGTCATATTAATTTATTTTCTAGAAGTAGCTTATAATCTTAGTTATGCTCCTTCATTTATTTTGAATTTATATAGCAATTTTGAAAGTTAATATTTTGTGTCCGTAGAGCCTCTGTTCGTAACTTACCATTATTGTTATAGTACATTAGATCGATATGGAATAGCATAACATATATCCCAAACTCGAAAGCGTAAAGTATAATGTAAAAGTAGATAGCAAAATACGTAGCACTGCATTAGGAATCTGTTAGCTTAATATAGTATTATCAATTAATCAATAAAATTTATTAATCTTATTAAATTTCATTGTTAATTAAATCGTACTTAAACAGAATCATGACCCAGACTAGAGCAGCAAAGTAATGGGAACAAAGTGGTGGCACGGCTATGGTTCAGGGGAGAACTGAAGGGGGCGATTCTCCAATGCATCAGTCTAAAAAAATGTGCAAAAATGTGAAATTTTTGCAGACCTTTCTGGAATAGGACATCTAGCCAAGGAGGATGTTGTTGTTGTTGTTATTGATGGGGTTTTAAGTGCAATGGCTACTTAGGCCATATTGCACTTAGAAAAGTGGTTCATACTGCCTGTGTTGGTTCATATAGAAGCAGTTAGAAACGGCTATACAGTCCTATTAGGACTGTATAGCCGTTTCAGGAAGGAGAAGAATTCTGCAAGATTTGATTTTTTGCCTATGATATGGCTCAGTGACAAAGGTTCTTTTAAGCTTGCCAGAGAACTGTATGACACTAGTCGAGCATTATTATACAGGGTGCATTCCAGAAGTATGTGTTTGACTGTGAGTGGTGTATGACAATGGTTACACTGAGGAAGTTCATTTCCTGACAGGAGGAGTTAAATGAGTATGGCAGATTCTGGCTATAATTACTTCTTCTTGTCTTTTTGCAATGAGGCTGGAAGTCCATAATTTTGGTACAGGTTTAATTTGAAAAAGTTTATTATGGATTTGCGCTTGCCATTGAAGAGTCCATCGACCTTTACATATACTTCGGATCTTAATTTTATAATCTGTGGACGGTACTAAGGAATTCGTTGGGGTTGCTCTCTATGGATGTTTGGCAGCAGCATCCGCAATTTCATTTCCTGGTATTCCAGTATGGCCAGGTATCTAGCAGAAAATAACCTTTTGTTGATGCTCTCTCAGACGTATCAACTCTGTTCTAATGAGCTTTAATAGAGGGTGAGTAGACGGAGAGCTGTTTTGCAAGGCTAATAAGGAACTCTGCAAGTCTGTGTATATTAAGCTCTTTTGAATTGACATATGGAAAATATTTTCCATAGCAAGCTTTATGGCATATAATTCAGTCGTGTAACTACTGCACTCTGTTGGGAGAGATAGAGAAAAGATAGTATCAGGGAGTACTACTGCTGCGCCCGATCCACTCTCAGACTTCGATCCATCTGTATAAATTTTAGTGAAGTCAGGATAACGTTGAGTATGCGCTATGTGTAGCTGTTGAATGTTAATATCTGATAGGGAGTGTTTACACCACTGGTGGAAATAATTGTCACAAGATGGCATGATGACAGACCATGGAGGGTTGGGATCTATAGGATCTTGTGAGATTTTATTGAAGTGAATATCCCAATCTTCTGCTAGTTGTTTTAGCCTAATACCAGCAGGCCGAACTGACTGTGGTTTGTTTCTATAGAAGGTCGTAAACTGTGGATTATAAATTAGGATGGGTCATCTGGCCTTGGATCTTGGTTGCATAGTTCAGCAGCAGCAGCATCTTTCTCCTGATATTTAGGGGAGGTTCATGAGCTTCAACATACAAACTTTGCGCTGGAGATGTTCCGAACGCACCTAGTGCTCTTCTGAGAGCTGAATGTTGAATAGGGTTGAGGCGAGATAAAACTCTCTCCTTAGCAGAGTCGAAGACAGGCGCGCCGTAGTCCAGTTGTGATCTGATTATGGTTCTATATAAATGAAGCAGGCTGTAACGATCTGCTCCCCATGTTGTGGCTGATAAGACTGAGTATGTTCAGTTTTTTTTGACAAGTAGTCCGGAGATGTTCTATATGCTTTTGGAAATTTAATTTATTGTCAAAGAACAATCCTAGTAGACGAATACAATTAGCTATGGGAAGAGGATGGTTATTCAAGTGCAGCTCGGGTTCAGGATGCATATTGCGTCTGGAGCAGAAGTGAATGGCAGTAGATTTCTGGCTGGATAGTCTATAACCATTTTGTGTCATCCATGTCAGAATACGATTCACTGATATTTGAAGTTGGCGTTCAATGTAATGCATGTTTTGAGAATAACAAGAAAGTGAGAGATCGTCTGCGAAAAGGTATGACTCCACAGTTTTCAGAATGAGTTCAATTATATGATTCATTCTCATTGCAAACAAGGTAGCGCTGAGAACAGACCCTTGTGGAATTCCTTCTTCTTGGATAAAGATTTTAGAGAGGGTTCCCCGATAATGAACTTGAAAGGATCTCCGTTGAAGGAAATTTTGGATAAAATATGGTAAATTACCTCTCAGGCCAAGAGAATGCAAATCCTTTAAGATGCCAAAACGCCACGTAGTGTCAAAGGCTTTTTCAACGTCAAGACAGACCATGAGAGATGTTCCTTTTTGATGAAAGCATTTCTGATATTTGTCTCGGCTTTGATCATGAGATCCAATGAAGATCGGCTTTTCCGGAAACCAAATTGGTTGTTATTTATCAAGTTTTGAGACTCGAGGAACCAAGTGAGACAGCGATGTATCATTTTCTCAAGAGTTTTGCTGAGACAGCTGGTAAGGGATATCGGTCTGTAATTTTGAGGACCAGAATGATCTTTACCGGGTTTTGCAATTGGTAGTACATAAGAATGACTCCAGGAGCTTGGGAAGGTATGTTCAGAAAAAATTTGATTATAAAATATGAGCAGCGAAGAGAGTGATCTTTGATCCAGATTTTGGAGCATTACATAATATATCCCATCAGGGCCAGCAGCGCTGTTTCTTGAGTTAGTAGGAGATTGCTGTAACTCAAACATGGTAAATAGTTGATTATAAGATAAAGCAGAATTGTCAGTGTAATTCAGTCTGGATTTCTCTGCCACTGTTTTACGTTTTTGGAATGATTGATCATAAGCATTACAAGAAGACAACAGAGAAAATACAATTCTCAGTGCATTTGATATTTCTGTGGATTAGAGAGTTCTTGTCCATTCCAGTTGAGTAGGTGGAATAGAGGTGGAAATTTATTGTTCAAACATTTTATTTTTCTCCAGATTAATCTGATATCGGTATTTTTATTAACGGATGAGGCGATTTTTAATCCAAGTTTCTTTTCTTCCTTTGCGTCTGATATAGCGAACTTTAGCTCGGAACCGTTTATAGTTAATAAGATTGGAGGTGGTAGGATATTTGCGGAAAAGATTCCATGCTTTGTTTTTCTCTTTTTTTGCATTATTGCAATCTTCATTCCACCAGTAATTTATTTTTTGTCTATTTCTTACTTGATATTGAGGAATGGTGACAGATGCAGCTGCCAGGATTTGATCAGTGATGTGTTCAGTAACACTATTGATGGAACTGGACTGAATGATATCATTGTCAAATGAGATGAGTGATCTGTATTTTTCCCAGTCAGCCTTTGAAAATTTCCATTTAATTGGATTTTCTGTTGGAAAGGAATAGGATGTTTGAATTTTGCAGATTAACGGATAATGGTCGCTGCTATGAGGATCACTCAGAGATATCTAATCTATACTTGGAAAGAGGATTGGGGAACAGATGGAAAGGTCTATTGCAGATGCTGAGCCCTGCAGGGAGGTGCACATATGTAGGAGACCCAGTATTCAGTAATGATAAATTCTGCCTATCGACCAGCATTTCGATAAACTTGCCTCGTCTGTCTGAAGTGGTGGAACCTCATAATGGATGATGTGCATTAAAGTCTCCTAGTAAACAAAACGGTGATGGTAACTGCATAACAAGATCTTCAAGTTCCTGAATAGTATATTGATGATTAGGCGGAAGATAAATGGAAACCAATGTCAGAGTAATACCATTAACCACACACGTGGCAACGGCTTCTAAAGATGTTTGTAATGGAATACATCTGGCGGGGATGCTTGAATCCACGAGTATCGCTACTCCTCCATGAGCGTTATTGGAGCCAGCCCTGTCTTGCCTGAATACAGTGTAATTTTTGATTGAAACTGAGACCAGAGATGTCAAATTAGTTTCTTGCAAGCACATTGCAAGAGGTTTATAGTGATGAATTAATTCATGTATATCATCTATGTTACTGCGAAGACCTCTACAGTTCCATTGGATAATATGTTCCATTATTTGGTTTTGTAAGAGGAAGAATCATTTTTATCCTCCATATCTCCATCTGCATGTAATTCAAGAAAATCTTCTTGGTTGGGCATATCATCAGTATCCATGCTTGTTGGGTGTTTCACCTCCACAGGATCTAATTTATGCAATTTTTCTGCCACTGTACTGTGGGTTAGGTTTTGAGTTAGAATTGTGAGTGGCGTATTATTACTTTGGTCGACTAACTGTGATTCAGATGTAGGCTGAGTTGATAGTACTGATCGAGCCCAGTCGGCGATCAATTTGTTAGGAGAAACTGACACTTCTGTCTGACATGCTACTGATTTGTAACTATGGGTAGCCGAAGCGTAAGTGATTTTTGGAATACTTGATTTTATTTGTCTTCTAGCTTCTTGAAAAGATACTTTATTTTCAGTCTTGTATTTCTGTATTTTTTTTCCTAACTTCCAGAGATCACAATCTTTGGAGTAGGCTGGATGATTACCCTTGCAATTAGGACACTGCAGAGTTTGTGCCTTGTATTCAGATTGAGTATGAATTTTGCAACCGCAGTTTGGACATGTTGCATCTCCACGGCATGCTGTCTGGGAGTGTCCAAATTTCTGACATTTGTAGCATCTCAGAGGGTCCAGGATAAAGGGCCGAACACGACAGTTTAAATAGCCTGCTTTGACTGAGGATGGTAGATTCAGTAAACTAAAGGTTAAAATTATGCTACGTGTTTGGACTAAGGTGCCGTCTTTTCATATCATGATTCTCTTGGCCTGAGTTACATTTTGATCCTTTAGTTCCTGAATTATTTCTTCCTCGGAAACCTTCAATAGGTCCCATTCACTGATCACTCCCTTGGAAGAATTCAGGATGTTATGTGGAGTGACTTGAATTGGAATTCCACTTAAAGATGTAAGTTTTAACAGGAGGTAAGAGTGTCTTGGGTGAGAGGTCTCTATTAGCAAGTCACCTGATTGAAGACGTTTCACCATTTTTGGAGATGCTGCTGCATTTACAAGGCATCGTTGTATGATGAAAGGGGAGAGCTTGCTGACAGGATGTGAAGACAGAGAATGGATAATCAGGAAAGCTGGAGGTTCCTGCTTGTTCGCATTCTTTTTTAGTCTTTTCGATAATGAGAAGTCATGATCGGTTTCGTGGTTGTCATGTTGAGAGCTCTTTGGATCGTGGGAAATCATTAGTGTCCATGTTTACTCCTTTTAGCACTGGGAGGACTTTCTTCACCCAGATTACCACCCCGCCATGTGGAGGCAGGAGCGGTGCCACCAGTGACCAAGCGGCTATTAAGGTTACTAAAGAAGAAAGGCAAGTTCCCTTTCTGGGTTCTTACGTAAGCCTTTTTAAGCAAAGAACTACTTTAAGTGAACAAAACAGAAGAAAATCGCACAACAAAAATAGAACTATATCACTTTCAAAGATCACTTTATGAGTCGCAGAGAAAAATCGCTTGTCACTATCGCTTGGCACTCGGGGCCGAGGAGGATGTCTTTCTGTGTGCTAGGTGCAGAGAGTGTGAAGAAATTAGGTGCCAACTTGGCATTCTGATGGGCATCTATGAGAGTTTGAGGTGTGAAGTAAATGCCCACAAAGAAATGAGGGGCCCATGAAGCTCTCAGCTGCACAACTCAATGCCAGAGCTCACTCCTGTGCATTAGGCAACACAGTGGCAACCTCAAAGAAGAATGCACTGGTTCCACAGGAACTAGTTATTGTCGGTAACTATTGTCAGGGAGAGGAGAAATATATTATGCAAAAAGGATAGGTGGAACTGTATGTCTGCCAGGGCAAAAGTTGATGATGTTGTAGAGCAGATATCATCTTTTAAGGGCACAAAAGGTGATAATGTTGTGTACGTTGGCATTAGCATTAGTAGAGGCATATGATGCAAGAAAGCAAGCTCATGCAGCATCAGCCAAAAAAAAAACCACTCCCATGTCACCCCTCCGTTCGTTCGAAATACCTGTCCAGCTGAGCCTTAAATTTATTTAGACTATCAACTCACACAGCACGAGATGAAAGTCTGTTCCACCAACCAACTACCTGCTGACTAAAGGCAAATTTCCGCACATCTAATCCTACATCTGTCTTTCCTCAATTTGAATTTATGCCCTCTCAGGTGATTATTCTGAGCAAGAAGAAGAATCCCATCACCATTGAGCATGCTCAAACCACTCATGGCTTTATACACCTCCAGACCACCTCGTCGGTGCCTAGTCTCCAGACTCTGTAATTTGCAAAACTTAAGCCTTTCTTCGTAAGAGCAACCCTTTGTTCCATTCACTAATCTTGTTGCCCTTCTCTGTACTCATTCCGGCAGCTCTACATCGTTCTTGAAATGAGGCCTCTAGACCTGTATACAGTACTCAAGGTACCATTGCCTTATACAAGGGAATAATCACCTCCATATCCCTGATAGAAAAATTCCTGTATATCATTGACAAGACACCATGAGCTACTCTTGCAGCCCGTCTGCACTGCTCAGAAAACTTCATATCTGCCTGCACAATTATCCCCAGGCCCTTTTCATTCTCCACCACTGTCCCTTATAAGGCAGTTTAAAAGATCATCTTGGGAACGACTCGTCAAAACGACTGGCAATACTGAACCCTGGGGGGTGGTGTACCGCATCACCACCAACAAGCTCCCGAGGGGCGAAGTTATCCAATCCACTCTCCCACCAAACGGCACTATGACTACATCGTGGGAGCAGTCTATGGCCAATATTCTGGACACACTTTTTGGTACAGATACTGATCCTCTGACAGTACAACAGCAAGAAATATGCCAGACAAACAACATCTACTTCAACAATGCTGTAGAAGACCAATTTACCACCAATGAACTGCAGCAGGCTCTTACCAAAATGAAAGAGAGGAAATGTCCCGGACTAGATCTCATTGAACCCGAAGTCCTTAAAAAGATCGCCCAAATTAACATCCAGTTTCTACTCAACCTCTTCAATAAGTGCTTGTCCCATGGATCTTTCCCAGAAGAATGGAAAAACGCCAATGTAAAACTGATCATAAAAAATCCGTCTAAACCGCTCCAACAACCAGAGTCATATCGGACCCATTGCCCTTTTATCCATGGTCAGTAAACTGTTTGAACGACTACTCCTAGTACGGCTCCAAGACCATTACACCAAAGCTGGGCTCCAGTCCAACTTCCAGTTTGGATTTCGACCGGGACATTGCACAGAAGATGCACTGCAAAGGTTCATCTCTGCAGTCTCAACTTCTACCTCCAAATACTACCTACTAATAGCAATAGATTTCGCAGGAGCATTTGACAGGCTCTGGTGGGCAAGTATCCTTCGCAGACTTAGGCAAGCAAATATACCATTAAATTTATACAAATGCATCGAAAACTACTTATCAAATAGGAAAATTACAATCTCCTCAACGTACCGAAGAATTACCAGGTCAATCTACAGAGGTTGCCCCCAGGGTTCAGTCCTTGGTCCTTTTTTGTGGAACCTTGTCCTGGATGAGCTCCTTGGACTGGACCTAGGTCCTGTAGCTATACAAGCCTTTGCTGATGATGTGACCATCTCGATTGAGGCTGACAGCAGAGCTTCTCTGGAAGCCAGAGGAAACCAGGCACTTCAAATCCTTCAGAACTGGGCAGCCCTACACAAACTAAGACTCTCACCCCAAAAGACACAATCCATTCTCCTGAAGGGATCACTGCAGCCTACTAGAAACCCCACTATCAAACTTCAAGGCCAAACCGTCAAGCTAGTTTCTACGTTAAAACTACTGGGAATAGTACTTGACCCTAAGCTCACTTTCTCTCCGCATCTTGCACACCTCCACGCGAAAGTGAGAAACTACACTGCTCTCATCGCACGGGTGAGTCGTCGCAATTGGGGATTGAACCGACGCACCCTTAAGATTCTGTACAAATCAATCTTGCTTCCCTTCATAACGTATGGATAAGGGTCTGGTTTCGCAGGGCAACTCTTTACAACAACAAACGTAAACTGGGAACCATCCAGCGCACCATCCTTCTTACTATTACAAGAGCATGCTGCACAGTTAGCAACCCAGCCCTTCAGGTTCTTGCGGGCGTCCTTCCGCTTGATCTGGAGGTTATTCGAAGGGGCCTCCACTACTGTCTATCCAGGGGTATACCAGCAACTATCCTTGGACACTCCATCAATAACCTGAATGAAATCAGGCAGGAAAAGAAAAAAATTGCCATCCTACTACTTCAGACCTGGCAGGACTGATGGACTACTACCGACAAGGGCCCAATCACCAAGAAATTTATACTATGTGAATGCCGTATTTCCTAAATCTTCAACTTGGTTTTCTCCTGGTCTTTATACCACCTACCTCATTACTGGACACGGATCAATAAACCATAAATTAACATCCATGGGAATCATTGACAACCCCTACTGTGCATGTGGTGAAAGAGAAGACTGGAACCATCTAGTATATACCTGTCAACACTATGAGGACCTCCGCAGAATCCTGTTTACTCGTATACAAGATAACCCTCAAGGAAATGAACACTTATTCATCACAGAAGAAAACTACTACTATGAGTTTACCAAGTTTGCACAAACCCTCTTCACAAGACGGAGCACCCTATTGCCAACACAAAATAGGAACAACCCAAACATCTGATCCTAACCTAAATGGCCAACCGATCTTAACCTGGATAGGATCAACTGGCGTATGGACCACCTTATTCCTCAGTGGCAACTTGCACACGGCTCTCTTGCTGTCTTATTTATCGTCCTTCCCGGGTTCCCCTTTCAACTGATGGCACTTATTGCTCCATTGATAACCTGGAGGATACCTTTGCCTACATCCTCCATATTTCTAGCTATACCCTCCTTTCTTGCGTACACTCCGTACTTCACCGACTCTACCTTTTTTTTTTTTTTTTTGTCTCCGTCTAGGAAGCTCTGGCGATCCTGGCGGAGACAAGCCAGAGAATAATGGGCAGACTGGCTACCTCCTAGTGGTGTGTGCGGGCAACGTGGAGTCCCACTAGGGGCCCTGCGGCCAAATGCCAGGACACACAACAGAACCTAACGCAATATGTCATATACAACACACAACACTTTTCTGGCATTTACAGTAGTACTGTATTCCATCACAGCGAACATATGGCGCAGATGTGGGAAACCACAGGTGGCGCCTGACCCTAATACTATGCACACTATGTCAGTGTAGTACCACAGAGTTGATACGTTACTCTGGGGTTACTGTTTCCCATGCATAGTACTTTACATTTGTCAATGTTAAACTTCATTTGCCACCTCTCAGCCCATCATCTGCTCAACCTTTCCAGATCCTGTTGCAGCAGCAGCATACTGTCAGTAGCGTTCTTAACAGCCCTGCCAACCTTTGTATCGTCTGCAAACTTGGACATTAAGCTTGATATACCATCATCAATATCATTTATAAATGCAGAAAACGACAATGGACCCAACGTTGAACCCTGAGGGACTCCAATAATAACATTAGTCCACGATGAGCAGTGTCCATTGATTACCACTCTGTCTTCTCCCCCTCAACCATCCCTTTATCCATAGCAGCAATTTGCCTCCAATGCCACACTGCTCCAATTTGTGCAGCAGTCTTCTATGTGCAACAGTATCAAAAAGCCTTTCTAAGATCCAAATATATAATATCAAAGTTATTCCCTGCATCCAGTTCTTTTGTGACTGCATCATAGTATCCAATCAAATTGGTCAGGCAAGACTTTCCCTTAACAAAACCATGCTGTGTCTGAGCTATAACTGAAGTCTTGTCTAGATGATCCTGCAGTGCTTCTTTAACCAGTGCACTAATGATATTAATAGTAAGAGATCTGCAGATTTACTTAACAAGTACAGGTCAATGTTGAAAAAACGTTGCAAGTTACGGTTAAATTTGAAAGTGTCTGCAATTCTGCCCAGGCATGCTAGGAGGGAGTATATGATGGGAGTATATGATGGGAGCCTTGTCAATCAATTCAGCCCTGGTGAGACTGTGCAAGGCTCATAGGATAGAATTTTTTTCAGCATGGTCTGTGCTTGCTAACAGGAGAGGCTGCTTCTACAGGGATGGGATACACTTAAATAAAAAGGGTGCAAGAATATTTGCTGATGCTATTGAGGCAGTGTTAGGTGGGTTGGCAAAGTGCTAGCTTCGAGGGGATTCACAGACTAAAAGATTAATGGTAGCTGCAAGCAGAGGCGAAAGTGATTCTTGCACTGCTTCTATTGGAATGAGCAGCAATCTAGAGAGCAAGTTGCTGGGGATTTCGAGAACTGCTGGGAGTCATCATCAAACAAGTAAATACATGGGCTATGTTAGGGTAACTAAGAGTAAGAACAAGTGCATATATACTTCCATGTACACCAATGCTAGAAGTATAGTAAATAAATTTGAAGTTCTGATCAAGACATCAAAGGCAGATATTGTTAGGATATCAGAGACAAGGAGTCACACAGATATAAGTGCAGAATTGTAATCTGGGGAGTACAATGTGTACAGAAAGGATAGACAGGATAGAAAGAGAGGAGGGAAGTTAGTTAAGAAACAAAATCTAAGGAAGTGCATCCAGTTGATAGATGGAGTGTAATATTGAGTCAATAACTATATCTTCAAATAGGCCTATGAGGTTGAGAGAATTCATATTCACAAGCAATTATATTGATACACCAACCGTGTTGTATTAAAATAATAATTTACCTTTAATACTGCAAAATAAATGTATAGATATTTACAATTAAAACAATAAAATATATAATACAAATAAAAGTGTTAAAATACTTTAAAACACTTAAAATATCGGATAAAGAAGCTTTCCGAGGCATCCGCCTTCTTTCTGAACAGTACATTTTTAGTTGCAACACATCCTTAAATAATAGCAGGTTCACGGCTCACGTGGTTCCACAGGAAATGGCTCGGGATTCGTGGTTCCACAGAACCGGAAATGGCTCGGGAGCATACCAGGTGGAATCGCTCATCCCATCCGAGTACTACAGCCTCAAGGATTGGATGCATATGAACTCCCGTCTCTGTTAATGGTATTGTTCTCGGATGAACAAATCTGTAAGCTCTCAAGCCATTTGCAGTCTCAAAATCTATGAGCACGGTCAACGATTACAGCTTCGTCTGGGGAGATCTGATGATGCTTCTCCCAAAAATGTTCTGCCACAGCAGACTTGCCATAATCCATGGTCTTTATAGCATTCATATGTTCCCCCAGACAGTCCTTGAACTGGCACCTTGTTTCACCAACATAACACTCCCCACAATCCGGGCACTTAATCTCATACACTACCCCACTACTACAATCTTTTGTTATGGGGTCCTTAACCTGAGACACCGTGTGCAACATCCATCCCGGAAGCAGCACACAGCATGTCTGCCACTCCCGTAATACTCGTGCTAAACATTCAGTAAGGCCTGGATAGAAGGGAATGTACGCCGTGGCAACTGGTGGCAAAGGTTCTCTATGATATTCCACACCTCTAATGTATCTGTCCATGACCTTCTGGGGGTAGCCGCATTTCTTGAGGTCTGCTGTGACTCGTCTAATTTCCTCTTCTCTGTCCACAGGGGTACTGCAGTGAGACCCAACCCTATCCAATAATGCTTTAACAACACAATTCTTATGTTGGTTAGTTTGTGCCGAACTATAATGAGTGTATTGCCTCAACACATAGGCTTCCTATAGACTAATTTTTAACCTAAGGCCTTCTCTATAGACCAATACATCAAGGAACGGGAGGGTACCATCCACTTCCACCTCCGAGGTAAACTGAATGAATGGGGAGAAGCTATTGAGAAAATAGCTATGGGTATCGAAAGAGCAGTTAGTAAATTACTGATGACTTTGGCCAATGAAATATGTGTAAAAACTTCAGTGGTTTTGAGTCAGACTAAAACGGCACCTTCTAACCTCAGCCTTAGTCAGAGAAAAGCCCTCGTGGAACTTAGACAGGATGACA
Organism: Mastigoproctus giganteus; assembly: GCF_048544385.1. Taxonomy (NCBI): domain Eukaryota; kingdom Metazoa; phylum Arthropoda; class Arachnida; order Uropygi; family Thelyphonidae; genus Mastigoproctus; species Mastigoproctus giganteus. The sequence goes on from NC_143579.1 coordinate 206,672,310, forward strand.
AAATCGTAGTCTTACCCGCTGATAAAGGCAGATCAACTGTGATAATGAATAAAGAGGAATATTTCAAAAAAGCCTTAGATCTTCTACAGGATAGTTCCACATAAAAAAATTACTAAGGAGGCGTTTTGGA